>NC_132842.1:2428767-2732363 GCF_048164855.1 Canis lupus baileyi
CACCAAACCGCTGAGCCACCCAGGGATCCCCTCAAATCTTTTTCCCATTTTGAAATACGACTTTCCCCTACTTCTCATTATTGAAGTGTAAGAATCCTTTACATCTTCTGGATACTTGTTCTTTGTCAGATATGTGAATTGCAAATATTTTTTCCTCCCTATAGATTGCCATTTCATTTTTTATTAAGTTTTCAAGGGGAATGCCTGGGTGGCTCAGTGATTGAGCATCTGCCTTTGGCTCAGGTCACGATCTTGGGGTCCTGTGATCGAGTCCCACATTGGGCTCCCCACAGGAAGCCTGCTTCTCCCTCTGCCTATGGCTCTGCCTCTCTCTCTTTGTCTCTCATGAATAAATAAATAAAAGAATTTTTAGAAAACTTTCAAGGAAATACATTTTTTAATGTTGATGAAGTACAATTTATCAATTGCTTTCTTTTGTAGTTTGTAAAATTCCTATCTAAGGAATCTTTACCTACCCCAAATGAGCCTGGATTTTCTTCTAGAAGTTTATTAGTGTTAGCTTTTACATATAGGTTTATGACCAGTTTCAAGTTAATTTTTGCATATAGACTGAGATGAGTGGAAGATCTTTTTCTCTTCCCATGTGGATATCCAGTTGTCCCAGCACCATTGCTGAAGAGATTACCCATCCCATGTTGATTTAGATTGGCACCACTGTCAAAAATCAATTAATCATATGTGTGTTGACCTGTTTCTGGACTCTATTCCACTGCATGGATTTATATGTCTATCTTTACACCAACACCGCATTGATTTGATTGCTTTATGGTAAGTCTAAAGTGAGGTAGGGTAAGTCCTGCAACTTATTCTTTGTTTTAACATTATTTTGCTTATTCTGACTCTTTTACATTTTTATACAATTTCAGAATCAGCCTGTCAGTTTATTTATTTTTTAAATCTTATGGTTGTTATTGCAATTTGTATTGGAATCACATTGAACTTCTAGATCAATTGAAGAGAACTGGTATCTTACCAATACTGTTTTCTGAACTCGTGGGTTCTCTCTGTTTTTTGAAGTCTTTTCTCTCAGCTATGGTTTGTGTTCAGTGTACACAGCTTGCACATGTTTTGTCAGATTATCTTTAAGTGTTAAATAATTTTTCATGCTATTATAAATGCTGTTTTTTTCATTAGAATTCCTTGTTGTTTATTGCTATTATATAAAAATACAATTGAGTTTTACATCTTGATGTTACATAATGCAACCTTCAGTACTGCATACATGCTGAGGTAGGGAGCATACCTCTGCCTACTTCCCTATTTGGACTTCTCAACCAAGAATGTAGTTGGGGGTGGGACGCCTGGGTGGCTCAGCGGTTGAGCATCTGCCTTTGGCTCAAGGGGCTCAGTCTGGGGATAGAGTCCTGCATCAGGCTCCCTGTGAGGAGCCTGCTTCTCCCTCTGCCTGTATCTCTGCCTCTCTCTCTGTCTCTCATGAATAAATAAATAAAATCTTAAAAAAAAAAAAAAAAAAGAATATAGTTGAGGGTGCCTGGGTGGCTCAGGCAGCAAGCATCTGCCTTTGGCTCAGGTCATGATCCTGGGGTCCTGGGATCAAGCCCCCCATCAGGTTCCCTGCTGAGCAAGGAGCCTGTTTCTCCCTCTACTCCTCCTCCCTGCTAATGATATCTTTTTCTCTCAAATAAATAAATAAATAAAATCTTTTTTAAAAAAGATTTTATTTATTTATTCATAAGAGACAGAGAGAGAGAGAGAGAGGCAGAGACACAGGCAGAGGGAGAAGCAGGGCTCCATGCCTAGAGCCTGATGTGGGACTCGATCCTGGGTCTCCAGGATCACGCCCTGGGCTGAAGGTGGCGCTAAACCACTGAGCCACCTGGGCTGCCCATAAAATTTTTTTTAAAAAGAATGTAGTTGGTTAGGGACACCTGGGTGTCTTGGTTGAACATCCAACTCTTGGTTTCAGCTCAGGTCATTATCTTGGGGTCATGAGATCAAGCCCAATGTCAAGCTCCCTGTTCAGCGCAGTCTGCTTGTCCCTTTCCCTCTGCTCCTCACTCCTGCTCTCTCTTTTTCTCTCTCATAATAGACATGAAATCTTTAAAAAAAAAATGTTCTTGGTTAAAAGTTCAGAAAATCTTGCTATGGTGATATAAAAATATAAGTTATTGCTGTTAAGCAATTGTTTCCAAGAGAATCATTAGGCCTTTTCTCATGGTTGCAACCACAATCCTCATACTCCTGTTCAAGGTAAGAAGAAGGAAGAGAGAAGGAGGTTCCAGACACTGGTTCCTTACCAGCAACATATGATCTTTTTCCTAAAACAATAGTTCTCAAATGGAGGTAATTTTACTACCTAGGAGGCATTTGACAATGTCCAGAGACATTCATAGTTGTCACAACTAAGAGAGTGCTATTGATAGCTAGTGGGTAGGGAAGCTGTGAAACATTCTACAACACAGACTCCCACAATAAAGGATTATCCAGTGAAGAATGTCAAAGTGTCAAGGTTAAGAAACCCTGCTCTAAAACACCCCAACAGACTTTTGCTTAGGTCCCATTGGCTAGATCTTGGCATATGGCCATCTCTAGATTCAAGGGAGACTACAGTAGTAGGAAGCATAGATTGTAATGATTAGATCTATGGTGCCCCATAATCTGGGGCCAGACATATTGGTTTCCCAATAAAATCAGAGCTCTGTTAACCAGGAAGCAGAGAGAGATGCATAGTGAATAAGCAAATCCATGTCTGCTACAAGTATATAGTTAAGAAAATCTCCCCAGCTTCACAGAGTCAGCCAGGGCCTCTGATAAAGAGAATATTCTTTTTTTTTTTTTTTTTTTCCAGTAAGTTCTCTGTTCCTAGGCCTCAGAATTACCAGCACATGGAATGCATGTATGAAATTTCTATATAATGTTCTAGATCTCTTGAGGGATTGGAAGTACTTCTTCCAATAATTTTTTTAAACCTTGAACTACATTGCCAATATCTTGGGCACAACATAAGACTTTATATTGTGCTTTGAACCTTAACCAAAAATAGTTTCATAGGAGCAGGTGAACATTTAGCTGTTATAAAGATAAAAAAATACTGAAATGAAGTAACTTGTCATTGGCCACACAATACCAAGTCAATATGGATACTATATTCTTGTGCTTCACAGCCAGTCAGCAGCTCCCCAATACATTTTTTTAAAAGATTTTACTTATTTATTCATGAGAGACACGGAGAGAGACAGAGGCAGAGACACAGGCAGAGGGAGAAGCAGGCTCCATGCAGGGAGCCCGACGTGGGACTCGATCCCAGGTTTCCAGGATCAGGCCCTGGGCGGAAGGCAGGCGCTAAACCACTGAGTCACCCGGGCTGCCCTCCCCCATACATTTTGTGGACCCTGTACCAATTAGATTAATCAAAATGGGAATTTATTAGTTTATATTTCTGGGAAGACTGGAATACAGCTAGCTGCAAACCAAGCTGAGTCCAGATGCTCAAAGGATCTCATCAGATTCATTTCTATCCTTTGGCTCTGTCTGCTGGCTTCTAGCAAACCCAGCCTTACCTCTGTTTAGGAGAAAGGAAACGTATCTACTAGAGTGCTAGCAGGAAACAAATAACACTCAAAATTCTTTTTTTTTTTTAATTTTTAAATTATTTATTTATTTATTTATTTATTTATTTATTTATGAGAGAGAGAGAGAGAGAGAGAGAGGCAGAGACACAGGCAGAGGGAGAAGCAGGCTCCATGCACCGGGAGCCTGATGTGGGATTCGATCCCGGGTCTCCAGGATCGTGCCCTAGGCCAAAGGCAGGCGCCAAACCTCTGCACCACCCAGGGATCCCCACACTCAAAATTCGATGACATGAGGATAATGTAATAAGTGTGATTTTCCATGGTGAGTACAGCTTTTGAAGAAAGCAATAAGAGCTAATGTAGACTTGGTGCTGTAATCCACCAGGAGTTGTTTTTGTTACTGGACCTGAGGCGGCAGGGGAAAGAAGCAGTTACTGGGAACTGGAGTGGGATCTGTATAGAAAAGGCTTTCTGACAGGAACTATGGCATTTGGAAAAGGGTCACAATGAACCCATGCAGCCTGGCCTCTACCCTCATCATTGACCTACTGGTAATGCCCCCCACTGGTGAGGCCTGTGGGAAGCTGAAAGATGATGGAGGCTCCCAGGACACAGAGCAGGTGACCACATGGCCAGAATGTGTCTGGAGAGGCACAGAAGATAGCACAGAGGGTTGTTTTCCTTCTCAGATCTGTCATTAGTTGCAGAACAAAAATTTATTTGGCCTTGCTTGAGCCCCATGCCTATCTCTGTGATCACATGGAGAAGAACCTGTTGCTGACCAGATCCCCAAGTGAGAAAGGCATGACTTCCCTAAGGAAGGAGTGCTTCCAGATTATTACAACATGGCCACTCCAGACCCCAAGCCCCTGCCTCAGTGAAAGAAAAAAATGCATTAAGGCCATTGCTTGAATGGATAGAGAAAATGGCTAGAACTTTATTTCTATAACTTTATTTCTTTATATATTTTTAAATTACAAATATCATTTTATAATAAAAGCAATAAAGACTCAGTGGCTAAGGATCTACCCAATAAAACTGTCAATCATTTGTGAGGCAGAATAAAGACATTCTTAGACATATGATATCTCAAAAAACTCACTTCTTACCCATTAGTTTTCAGGAATATCCTCAAGGATATGCTTCATCCAAACGAGGGAATAAACCAAAGGAGAGGAAGACATGGGGCCAGGGAACAAGGAGGCTACCACAGCAGGAGAGAGGAATTCCTTTGGACAATGAAGAAGGATGTCACAGGGTGGCAACTGCACAGAGAACAGCTGGACAGGAGAGAGCTGAAGGTGGAGGATTCTAGAAGACTTGTCTTCAAGGGGGAAATAAAAAATCAACAAATCACTTAATGATTCTGAATGTACTGAGACTGTAATGATTTCTGAATGTCAAGAAAATCAGAAGATAAATTAGTGATCGGTAATTACAAAACTAAGTGAAGATAAACTCACATGTGCAAAAGAACAAACAAATTCAAGTCAGCTACTAACCCTAGGGGGACAATAGTAGAAGAAAAAAAATGTATTCACAGTATACTCTATGGTCTGTTATAAATAATATTACACGTGATGAAAAATAGAGATAATTAATAGACTTTAACCAAAAATTGTGATGTAAACATAGTGATAAGATGGGAGTAGGGGTAGGAGATAATATATGTGAGTGGAGTGGAAAAATAATGAAATCTTTTTCCTTCACTTGGACCAGTGTATTGAATGAGTCAGTACCGAGAAACTTCATTTTTACCAAAACACTGTCCTTTCTTCAGACACACTATTTTAAGTGTTTTTCCCTATTCATGGGTGGGAACAATGCCACACAGATCCCATAGTCACTTTCAGGTAATGACAGAAAATCTGTTTTGGGTGTTCATGTCCATTCTGATATCAGAACTTCCTTCCTTCCTTCTCTCCTTTCTTCCTTCTTTCTCTCTCACTCTGATATCAGACTCTTTATGCCAGAAGAGTTTGGATTTAGCAGGTCTTCTTTCCCACCGGTCATTCTCAGGAGCCCCAATTAAGCCCCCTCATTAATGATATTGTTAGTGGCTTGTGCACAATGAGATGGCAACCATTCCCTCCAGCACTCCCAACTTTATATAGCTATTTAGGTAGCAAAATCTCAATGAAAGTTCTTCATCCTAAAAAAAAAATCCTGTTTCTGGGTATGACGGACTAGAACATAACCAGACAAGTCCCTCCCCTCTGCAGAGAACAATTATAAAAGCTGAATGTGACATAGAAAGCCACTACCGAAAGCCTGACAAGTGAAAAGAAAGTTGACAGACCCTGGCAGGGAGTACCTGTTTGCTGGGGACAGGTGAGATGGGAGCTATACCGAAAATTCCCAGCTCTGTGGATTTTTTGCCTGTGGCTAAGGGCAGTGCATGTAGCATGTGTAAGTACCAGTGGTGACATACATGGGAAAACCCACAGGTTGTCTGTCCTGGGAAACCAGAAAGATGAAACCAATGAACCAAAAAAATGAAGCCAGAAACCATGAATGCAGAGGAGAGTGGAAGGGTCACAGAAGAGAGAAATTCAGAGACAAGATGCTCAAACCCTGTATATTCATGTCTCCAACACACATGTATATGAAACAGGCTTAACACAGCTCAGCTAAAAAAAATAAGATCTAACCTGTGACAAGAGCTGCCATCTACAAGTGGAGTTTTCACACAAAACTTCCCTGCAAACATAGGGAAAAAAATGCTCATTGGAGAAAAAAAAAAAAAAAAAACAGAATATAGAATCTCCACAACTTAACATTTATAATGTCCAGAATGGACCTAAAATTACCTGTCACATGAAGAACCAAGAAAATAGAACCCGCTCTCAGAAGAAAAGAAAATCAGTGAAGCCGTATCCCAACATGAACCCAAGTCAGGAACTCAAAGATTTTAATGTGAATAAATCAGGAAATCACACCACAGATATAGACACATTAAAAAAAATAAATGGAAATTCTAGAACAAAAAAATACACTTTCTGAAATAAAAATTTCACAGAATAGACTTAGCTGAAAGACATACCAGAGAAAAGACTAAATGGCATGCAAGATAGGCCAATATAAATGATCCAAAATGCAGAACACAGAGAAAACAAATTTTCAAACTCTTAAACAGAAATTCAAGCACCAGTTAAATGATATCCAATGGCCTAATGTGTGTGTAATTGGAATACCAGAAGAAGAAAAGAGAGAAAATGAGCAGAAAAAAAAATATTTGAAGAAAAAAAGTCCTCAATTTTCCTAAATTTGATTAAACATAGAACTTTGCAGATACAAGATAATAAACAAACACCACACAGAATAAACACAAAGAGGCCCCTGAAGTGCATCCAAGTCAATAAATTGAAAGCCAAAAATAAAGAATAAAGCAGCAAGAGAAAAACAGCATATCACCAGGAAATAGCGATCCCATTTACCAGTGACTTCTTAATAGAAACCATGGAGGCCAGGAGAAAATGGAAGAGCATCATTAGAGTGTGAAAGACAAAATTGCCAACTAAGCATTCTATACTCAGTGAAAATATCCTTTAAGAACACAGATGAAATAAAATCTTTTCCAGATAAAGTAAAACAAAGAGAATCCATCACCATCAGACCTACAATATAAGAAATGCTAAAGAAGTTTTTTAGACTGAAGAGAAATGAAATGAAGAGCAGAGGAAATGTTACCTATTGGTTAATACTGGGTTATACACAAAAGTTTGGATTCTGAAGTCTATAAAAACATTATAAACAAAGAAAACTACAGACTAATATCCTTCATGAATATTGACAGAAATCTTAACAAAATTGTCACAAACTGAATTCAACAATATGTAAAAAGGATAATATATCATGCCCAAGTGGTGTTTATGCTTGGAGTTCATGTCTGGTTAATATCCAAAAATTAGTCAATATCTTTCATCATTTTAACAGACTAGAGGGCAACCACATAATCATTTCAATAGATGCAGAAAAAGCATTTGATTAAATTCAACACCAATTTGTTATTTTAAAATGCAATAAATCAAAACTCCCAGCAAATTAGGAATAGGAGGAAAGTTACTTCAACCTGTTAAGGGCATCTGTGGCAAACCTATAGCTGATATTACACTCAACAAAGCTTATGGAAAGCTTAATGATTTCTACCTAAGATCAGGAACAAGGCAAGGATGTTCATTCTCACCACTTCTGCATTGTATTGAAGATTCTAGCTAGTTTAATAAGGTACAAAAAAAAGAAATGAAAGGCATAGAGATTAAAAAGTAGAAGAGCTCTAAGAAATCTATTAAAAATATCAACTAGATTAATAAAGTGAATTTATCAAGGTTGCAAGATACAGGCCACTTAAAAAAAATCAATTGTGTTACTATTGATTGGCAATGAATAATACCAACCCTTTTTTAAATTAAGTTTTTAATTCCAGTCTGGTTAACGTAAAGTGTAATATTAGTTTCAGGTGTCCAATATAGTGATTCAACACTTCCATGAAACACCTGGTACTCATCACAAGTCCTTCCCCATAATCTATTTCCCCCATCTTGCCTCCCACCTCTGGTAACCATCAGTTTGTTCTCTATAGTTAAGAGTCTGTTTCTTGGTTTGTCTGTTTATTTTTTCTCTGTTTTGTTTCTTAAATTCCACAGATGAGTGAAATCATATGGTATTTGTCTTTCTCTGACTAATTTTGCTTAGCATAATACTTTCTAGTTCCATCCATATTTTTGCAAATGGCAAGATTTTGTTTCTATTTATGGTGGAATAATATTCCATTTATATATAGACCAGGTCTTCTTTATTCATCCATTGATAGACACATGGGCTGCTTCTATAATTTGTCTGTTATACATAATGCTGCTATAGATGTAGGGGAGGGTGAAATCTTCAAATTCCTGTTTTTAAATTTTTGGGTAAATCCCCAGTAGTAGAACACCAAATCTTTATAGCTGTAAAGAAACATCAGAAACTATGTAAGAATAGGGATCCCTGGGTGGCGCAGCGGTTTGGCGCCTGCCTTTGGCCCAGGGCGCAATCCTGGAGACCCGGGATCGAATCCCACATCAGGCTCCCGGTGCATGGAGCCTGCTTCTCCCTCTGCCTGTGTCTCTGCCTCTCTCTCTCTCTGTGACTATCATAAATAAATAAAAATTAAAAAAAATAATAAAACAGAAACTATGTAAGAATAAAATTAAAGAAATATACAAAAGACAAACGTATTGAAAGCTGCAAAACATGGCAAAGGGAAATTACTCAAGAGCTACATAAATGGAGAAGTATACCATATTCATATATTGGAAAACTCAGTATTGTTAAAATGTTAGTCCTTAAACTGATCTATAGATTAAGTGCCATCCCATTTAGAATCCTAATTTACTTTTTTGAGGAAATTGACAATATTGTTTTAAAATTCATATGGAAATGTGAAGGATAAGAAGGGCCAAAACAGTTTTGAAAAAGAAAAACAAGGTTAGGGAACTTATACTTGTACCAAGGCAACACTTCCTGGATTTCTCGGTGTTCTTGTATAATCCAAACCTTCTGAACAACAGAAATCGATGTGCTATATGATAGGGAATGTCTACTCTTGTTCCCTAGAGACGTTTGCTCTTCACATGTTGTGGGTGTTGAACCTCACCCATTTGTCTCTTCATGGTAGAGCCATCTGCTCTCGTTCAAAGGGCCATACAACTTTTTATGTGCTCTGAATCTGGATGCCTATATTCTGGAGTAGGGAATCCTTCCTTCCTCCCCCAGATAGAGAAAACATAAGTTTTCTCTCTCTCTGTCCCTCTAAGGGGGAAAAGAGGAATGGATATTCCTGTTTCTATATAAGCGCAGAAATTCTTAATATCAGGGTGCCTTTCCTGTGGTACAACACCACCCCACTGGAAGTGCAGGACATATCTGGCTGTCATCACATCATCTGGGAAGGACTGACACTACAGTGATACTATGGCCACTATTAAGTAGTGAGTACATAAGCGTGTGATTTCTGACTCAGTCTTGGTGCTTCTGTCGTTATCTATGTATCTACATATCTATGTATCTACACTATATCTGTCTATCCATATAACGCTTTAAATGTGAGGTAACATGTCAGATTTATAGTTTCTGGCTTAACACCATCTGATTTCAAGACTCAGCATACAGCTGAGTAATCAAGACAGTGTGGTATTGGGGCACCTGGGTGGCTCAGTTGGTTGAGCATCTGACTTCAGTTCAGGTTGTGATCTCAGGATCCTGAGATTGAGCCTCATGTTGAGCTCTGCATTTGGTGGGGAGTCTGCTTCTCCCTCTTCCTCTGTCCCTCCTCTGGCTCATGCTCTCTCTCTCTTTCTCTTTCAAATAAATAAATAAAATCTTTTTAAAAAAAGACTGTGGTATTGCAGTAAGGATAGACCTGCAGATAAATGAACTCACATATATATAGTCAATTTATTAATTTTTTTGAATTAACAAACTTCCATTTTTCAGACTACTTTTAGGTTTCCAAAAATTTATTGTACAGAGAATTTTTACAAACTCCCTCTCCCCCCAACACATAGTTTCCCCTATTATTTACATCTTGTAATACTGTGGTACATTTGTTACAATTGATAAACTAGTGTTGATACATTGCTTTATTCTTTTTAAGATTTATTTATTTATTTATTTATTTATTTATTTAAGAGAGAGGGAGAGAGAGCAAGCGGGGGGGGGGGGCAGAGGGAGAGGGAGAATCTCAAGCAGATGTCCCGCTGACCACAGAGCCTGATGCAAGGTTGGATCTCATCTGAGATGATGACCCAAGCCTAAAACAAGAGTTGGACTTTTAAAGGACTGAGCCAACCAGGCACCCCAATACATTATTATGAACTGAAGTCCATCTACATTTGGGTTCACTTTTAGTTCTGCATTCTACGGGTTTTGAAAAATGTATGATACATACACATTTCATAATAATTCAGAATAACTTCCCTGTCCCAAAATCCCTGGTGCTGACCTATTTGTTCCTCCCTCCCTCCCCACTGGCAACCCCCAATCTTTTTCCTGTCTCCATAGTTTCACCCTTTCCAGAATGTCATCTAGTTGGAATCACACAGTATGTAGCCTTTTTAGATTGGCTTCCATCACTTAGTAATATGCACTTAACTTTCCTCCATGTTTTTTCATGGGTCTGTAGCTCATTTCCCTTTAGCTCTGAATATTCCATTGCCTGGATATACCATAGTTCATCCATTCACTTACTGAAGCTGCTATAAGCATCCATGAACAGGTATTTGTGTGAAAATAAGTTTTCAAACCTTTGGGGTAAATACCAAGGAGCACGATTGCTGCATTGTATGATAAGAGTGTAAATTTTTTTTTAAGGACTGTCAAACTGTCTTCCAAGTGGCTGTACCATTTTGCACTCAGCAAAGAACGAGAGTTCCTGGTGTTTCACACCCATGCCAGCATGTGATATTGTCAGTGTTTTGGATTTTGGGCATTCTAGTGGGTGTGTGGTGATATACCATTGTTGTTTTAATTTACAATTCCCTAAAGACATATCATGTTCAGCATCTTTTCATATGCTTGTTTACCATTCCTATATCTTCTTTGGTGAGGTGTCTAGTCAAATCTTTTGAATCTTTTAAATTAGGTCATGTGTTTTCTTATTGTTTTGTTTCATTTTGTTTTGAGAGGTAAAGGAAGGTCAAAGGGAGAGGGAGAGAGAGAATCTTAAACAAGCTCTATACCCAGTGCACAACCCAATGCAGGGTTCAATCTCATGACGCTGAGATCATGACCTGAGCCCAAATCAAAAGTGAGACATTTGCTGACTGAGCCACCCAGGCACCCCTCTTATTGAATTTTAAGCATTTGTGTGTTTTGGATACTATTCCCTTGTGTTTTGCAAATATTTTCTCCCAGAATATGTCTTGTCATTTCATTCCCTAATAACATCTTCCACAAAACAGACGTTTTTAATTTTAATGAGGTCCAACTTACAGATTTTTTTCTTCCAGTTGTTGTACTTTTGGTGTTAAATCTTAAACAGTCATGACCAAACTCAAGATCATCTAAGATTTTCTCCCACTATCTTTTAGGAATTTTATTGTTTTGTATTTTAAATTTAGTCTATGCTCTTTTTTTTTTTATTTTAAAGATTTTACTTATTTATTCATGAGAGACACACATAGAGAGAGACAGAGACACAGGCAGAGGGAGAAGCAGGCCCTATGCAGGGAGCCCGACGTGGGACTCAATCCTAAGTCTCCAGGATCAGGCCCTGGGCTGAAGTTGGCGCTAAACCGCTGAGCCACCCGGGCTGGGCCTTTTTTTTTTTATGTAGGCTCCACACCTAGCATGGAGCCCAACATGGAGTTGAACTCACAACCCTGAGATCAAGACCTGAGCTGAGATCGAGTCAGATGCTTAACCAACCAATGGATCAGGTGCCCCAATCCATTTTTTATTTAATTTTTGTGAAAGGTATAAGCTTTCCATTTGGAAGGTTGGAATTGGGTATTTTCCTTCTTCTAGGTTGATTAGGCTCTAGTAAAAATAGTTTCCACTGAAGGAAGGTCTTGTTAAGGAGAATAAAATGCTCTGGGCATATTTCAAACAGGAAATGATTCAGGCATTTGAGGTACTGTGTGACCTGTTAAGAAGGATATTTGGGGGGCTGGTAAAGCATCTGCTGTCATTTGCAGTACACAGCATGAGTGATTTCCTACAGCTTTAGCAGGCAGCCTACTGCGTTAGCACTGAGGCTGAGGAATAAGAGCAAGGATCATATAGTCCCTGGTGTTTTTACCACAGCTTGCTGCGATAGTTGTAAAATCAACATGTTCCTAGGAGCACCTCATCTAAATCACGACTGCCAGGTTCTCAGTGCATACTTGACTATCCAGTATTTCAGGGACTTCTCCCCTTTTTGGCTATACCTGGTTGAGTACATGCTTGTGAGCATGGGTCTTGGTGCCAGGAATTACTGGGTAACCTACAGCCCTCTCCCTGCCTGCATCTGAATGGAGTATGTCACATGGGCTTGAAGGGGAGCCCGGCAGACAGAACTAGCAGTCACTGTCCTTTGGAGGAAGCTTCTTAGCAGTTCTGTTTCAGGAAGACTTGTTCCTGTCTGGTTCAGATCCAGCTTCAAGGAAGTGCTGTCATCCTAGAGCATCATCCTCTGCCAGACTTGGGTGTGGACAGGTATGACTGTCCAAATACTCAACACCAGAGGATGTTTAGATTTGTTGTTTGGTTTGCGTTTAAGTTATTCTGCTTATCTTTGTGCTTTTAAGCAGCACACAGGCAGAGTTACTTGTGTTAAAAGGAAGGGGTAGGGGGAAAAGGATTTGGTTTCAGGGGGAATTTTCAAAGGAAAAAGAATTCAGGTTTGTGGACAGAAGCAAAGTGGAAAGCAAAGAATTGGGAGAGTTTCATTATAAAGAACATTGATAAAGAACTGACAGCAACCTCTCTTAGACATCAACTATACCAGGATTAGGGGGGAGAAGGTGCACCTCCAACACTTCAGCCAGGACACAGAATGATAGCCAGCTTGCAGAGGGCACGCTCAGACTTGCACAGGCCTTCCCTCAGGTGGGGCTGGCAGATTACAGCAGCCTCTGCCACTGTGAGCAGAAGAACGAGACATGCAAATTAGAAAAACAAGAGATCATTCTAGAAGATCAATTTTCAACATCTGGGCTAGGCATAAACCGGAATATAATCAGAATCCAATCGGAACACCTAGGGCTGTGGCTGGAAGCAAATTCTACTTTTAAAACAAGCAGGTGAGGGCAGCCTCGGGGGAGCAGCGGTTTAGCGCCGCCTGCAGCCTGGGGCGCGATCCTGGAGACCCGGGATCGAGTCCCACATCGGGCTCCCTGCATGGAGCCTGCTTCTCCCTCTGCCTGTGTCTCTCTCTGCCTCTCTCTCTCTCTCTCTCTTTCTCTCTCTCTGTCTCTATGAATAAATAAAAATCTTAAAAAAAAAAAATTGTCCGAACTTGAGTTAAAACTCAGCGGAGTGAGGACACCGTTGAGAATCCGAAGGTAAATGCCAGAAGAAAGAGCTAGAAGGAAGTTCCTAAGCGTCTGGCCGCCGGGAGTAGGCTGCTGAGGGTGCCCGGGTCAGGGTCGCAGCAGGCGTCTCCTCCCGGGGGGGGGGGGGGGGGCCACAGCCGTTGGGGATTCGGAATAGGGGCGAGCGGAAGGGGAGGAGGGGGCGAGGGGAGACAGGGCTGAGCGGGAAGGGGGGTGGAGGAAGGCGTAGGCGGTGGGGGAGGGCGCGGGGCGGGGCAGGGCAGGGGTGGGGGTGGGGGGCTGAGAGGGGCCGGGCGCTGAGCACCGAAGACAGCCGCGATGACAACGGAAAGCAGCGTTCATGGACGTTGACCGCCTGTGACTTTACTGCGAAAGGACAGCGGTGCCTTCGCGGCCCTGGGGACCGCTGCAGGGGCGTCGCGGGCCTCCGAGGGAGGCAGGGGCTGCTGCGGGGTCCGGGCGGCGCAGGCACCCCCGGTGCGGTCGGGGGAGCGGGTGTCGGCGGGGCGGCGGGGCTCCGAGGGGCAGGCGCTGCGGGAGGCCGCCGTGCCTGCACCGACCGCTCTGAAAACCAGCGCGCCCCAACTTTCTCCGGAGCCCCACCGACCCCTAAGGAAGAACCTTACATTATAAAACCCCTCCCATCGCAGAGAGGAGGGTGAAACTATACTCAACGGAATCGGACAACTCTAAGACAACGTGGACTTGGCCTTGCAAGGTATCTTTATTGCCTTAATGACCTGCTTAATAAAATGTTTGAATTTCCTGAGGAAGCAGGTGATTGGCTCAGAAGTTAAATTTCCTGTTCCCCACAGAGAAGCTTAAAAAAAAAAAAAGTATCCGGCCACGACGATTTGCAAATATTTGTTTCTGGAAAACCACCATGGATTTCCCTCTCTTGTGGAGGCTGTCACCATGTCACAGGGAGCATCCTTTGAGGCACTGCTGGCTGTCCTGGAAGTAGGAGGCAATAGGAGGGTGAAAATAGCAAGCAGCCATTCCTGTTCTGGACAATACTCATCACAGCGAAGTGAGCCTGCAAATTCGATGTTAATCTCTACAGTTTACGTGCGAACAAACCAGAGTTCCAAGGAACCCAGCGACTCTCTGAAGCTTGCCAGGGCCATAACCGGCCTCCCCCCCAGTGCCATCTCTCCCCTGGAAGCCTGTGCAGGCATTTAGGTGGAGAGGAAACGGTGCCATTAGCAAAACTTGAAACGGGCTTATTGTTTGCTCTGCTTCTAGCATCACGGAAGAGAACCAACCAGACCTCTCCACTCTACTTTCCAAATCTGTCTCAGATATGGGTTTGTCCAAACACCAGGCCCTGTAATAGATCTGGTGATAAATAGCAACACAATGAGTATGTGTGTGTTGAGGGGTGGGGGTGAGGTGAGTAGCACCCTGGCCTTCTAAAATAAAGCTTTTCTGTTCCAGGAACATTACATATGTCATGTCATCTCCATTGGGGAAGGTATTATGTTCATTTTATAAATAGGGAAACAAGAAAGTTCATTAACTTCCCTAAGGTCACAGAGCTGGGAGCAACTGAACTTCTGTTGAGGCCCTATCTGTGTGAGTCCAAGGGTTGGGCTTTCGCATTTAGCTCCAGTATGCATGTGCACGTGTGTATTTTCTGACTTTATGACTTGAGAAACAGTCTTGTGTCAAGTCAGAATATACCCACTGTGAGAGAAGCCAAGAGTGAAGAAAGGTAGGATGACAAGGCAAGAACCCAGTTTCTCCACATCAAGTCTCAGGCCCGACACGGGGCACCTCTAGCACCTACCATCCCCTGCTCTGGGCAGCGAAGAGACCTCAGCTCCTCTGGCAGATGCTGCTGGGAAAAGCCTAGAGCTCTCACCAGGCTCAGAAAAAAAAAACAAAAAACAAAAAAAAACAAACCATTCCTCCCCAGACCTGCAGTGGGGAGATGGCTGCCCCTACCCGCCCCCTTCATTAGTTCACTTTTTAACAAATGAATCAGAGTTTCAGATGAAGCCCCTATAAAACCCCTGGGCCACTCAGTGACTGCAAATTGCTAACAGATGTCTCTTTGGTTAGACTACAGTCCTATTCCTGCCAACGATAAAAATGAGAGGTTAGAGAACAGATCATTTTATTATCACACAAGGAAAACCAGCCAATTGAGTGTTCATGTTTTTCAAGTATATGTGACATGGATTTTGAAATCTGCTGGCAAAGGGACTGTATTTTTATAGCTAAAGAAGGCCTTGGCTATTAGAGGCAAAGTTCTGTGCATCTGAGTTTTATTCATTTGAAAACAGAATAAAATAGTAGTGTATCTGCATCAATTATACATTAGGGCAGGGGAATTTTCTTTTAATCTTTGTTTAAATATGTCACAGGCCATTCCAACATATTTTATTGCTAAAACTTCATCAGAGCCTAAACCGCTTCCTTATTTGTTCTCATTCTATAATCATATACAATAAATTATAGGATTTCAGCTAAAAAGATTTCAGCCTATATACATAGGCTGTAATTTTTTCCTTTTGTGGATAATGGGTAGAGCTTTTCATTACATATTTTTACTTATCAGGCTTAGAGTGTGGTTATCATAAGATTTCTATTTTGAGAGTGCTTATTAGCCTGGTTACACACTCCTAAAAATGTCAGTTGTCAATAACCTTTAAAATTAATCAGCTGACCTAGATTTGGGGCAAGCTTAAGTTAGCAATTAGTCTGACCATATTGTCTTTTTTTATATAGGGAAAACTTATCATCAAGAACATTCCTCTGGGGACACCTGGTTGGCTCGGTGGTTAAGTGTCTGCCTTCGGCTCAGAGTGTGGTCCCGGGGTCCCAGGATCAAGTCCCACATCGGGCTCCCTGCATGGAGCCTACTTCTCCCTCTGCCTTGTCTCTCTGCCTCTCTCTCTGTGTGTCTCTCATGAATACATAAATAAATAATCTTTAAAAAAAAAAAAAAGAACATTCCTCTGTATAATTATTTTTTGCCAAGCACAGGAAATACAAAAATAAAAAACCATACATTTACTGAGTTCCAAAAGTAGGGATGGCAGCTAAAAATGTCTCAGTGTGTAATGAAATTCAGATCCTCAATGTTCAACGTTAAACCTGAAGACAAAGATCAACATGGCAATTTCTAGAATTCCAATGAAGTTACACTTTCTTTGTGTTGTTCAAACACATATTTGCTAGCTCCTTTGTGGTGGGAGACGATAAAGCTCCTAGAGGGGAAATGACCATATTTATAACTAGCTAGTGCCAGAAACCCGAAGGCTGAAAACCCTTGCTTTTGTTGGGTTGTGCATGGCCCTGCGCCACAGAGGATTGCCTAGTGGCCTGTGCCTGCCACACATAAACTACCTCACCATGGCCTCTCAATCTTGAGGCTCTGAGTGTTCAGACGCTTCTCTGTATTTAATCATGCAAATGCAAGTCTCTCAGAGCTCGAACTCTTGGATAAAGAGGTTTCTAAACCAAGCCAGGTACTGCACAGCCCATTGCTCAACACATCATCTCTTTAGAGGGATGCATCACAGTGACCTAAGCAAAGAGTAGGGACCTACAATCCATCAACCAATTAGCCAGGGAATCAATCAGCCCGCCAGTCTGTGTTGACTAAGCATCTGCGGAGTGCCCAACACTTGCTCTCTAACTACATCTCTGGGGATATGAGATGAGTGAGCACAAAGCAAGTCTACAGCATCATCACAAAACCAAAACAGGATTTGCTGATTTAGGGCCAACAAAAATAACACGGAATAGCACGATGTGAGGAAGACATCCTGGGAAAAGTAGAATGGGCGGAGGAGAGTAAGAGCGAGTGGGCACGGGGTGTCTGAGCAGCGCCATCCCGGAGCGAGCTGAGTAGGGCGACGAGTTCCATCCCGGCCTGTCAGCCCCGCCACTGCCAGCCTCTCCGCCCTCCTCCCACCGGAGGAGCCCACCCTGGAGCCACCCAGGCGCCCTCGACTCACAGTTCTTTTACGCTTGGTCCAGTTCTGTTCAGGCTCTGAAATTGTTAGCATCAGTTTGTTGAGCAAACTTACATGTTCTGAGTTTTGATACTGTCACATAAGAAAGAAAAAGGACGGGATGAATGTTTCAGAACTCGGCATCTGAATTTATCCATTCCACGCCAGATGCGACTAAAGATTGCCTCTGAGCGGCCCGGTGTGGCTGCTTCTGCATGTGTTTAATTTCTTGATTTCACTAACAGCTTGGATTTTTTAATGGTGCTTCTGACTCATTCACATGTGGTTGCCTGACATGCACCCACACACCATTTGCTCACAAATGTCAGAGACTGAAAACATCAAGAGGCTTGTCCTGAAAAACCTGGGCCTGGATCACCAGGAAGCCACTCTAGCCACTCTAATATTTGAAAACTTCTTCATCTCTCGGCTCTATGTTTCATATCATGTGGTCCTGGAATCCTCCCTTATGCACGTGCACGGAGCTTTGGCAAGGTGTCACATTGTACAGTGAACGCTGAACTAACGTTAGGGATTTTTTTTTCTCCCTGAGTGCTAGAGTTAGGCCCTAGGGAGGATTATCCAAAAGTCTTCTTACCCCCTGAAGACAGCCTTTTTTGTTCTGATAGATTTTACTTTTTAGAGAAGTTTTAGGTTCACAGCCAAAGTGGTCAGAGAGTACAGAAGTTTCCCATTTACCCCTGTCCCCCCACCACGTACAGCCTCCCCACTGTCAATATCTCCACCAGATGCTGCATGTGTAACAATCCATGAACCTACGTTGACACCTCATTGTCACCCAAAGTCCATAGTTTGTATTTATGTTTTTTTTTTTTAAGATTTTATGTATTTGAGAGCTGAGCACACACAAGAGAGAGCACAAGTGGAGGTGAGAGGGAGAAGAAGAAGGAGAAGCAGACTCCTCACTGAGCAGGGAATGTGATTTGGGGCTCAACACCAGGCTCCTGGGATCAGGACCTGAGCTGAAGGCAGACGTGTAACCACCAAGCCACCTGGGTACTCCCACTCTTGACATTCTACATCTATGTGTTTCGACAACTGTATGGTGACAGATCCCTACCATTGCTGTATCATCCAAAGTAGTTTCACTGCCCTAACAACCCTTTGTGTGCTGCCTATTCTGCCCTTTCTCCCCCTAACCCCTGGCAACTACTGATCTCCCTGTTTTCATAGTTCTGCCTTTTCTAGAATGCTGCATGATTGGAACCACACAGTGTGCAGCTTTTGAAGATTGACTTCTTTCTTTAAGTTTCCTCCATGTCTTTTCATGCCTTGATAGCTCATTTCTTTTTAGCTCCATATATTATTCCGTTGTCTGGATGTACCAGACTTTATTTATCCATTCACCTACAGAAGGACAAGTTGATTGCTTCCAAGTGTCAGCAATTATGAACAAAGCTGCCATAAACATCCTTGTACAGGTTTTGTGTGGATATAAGTTTTCCTTTCAGTTGCATCAACGTCAAGGAGTACAGTTGCTGGATTGTATGGTAACAGTATGTTTAGTTTTGTAAGAAGCTGCTAGACTGTCTTCCAAAGGGGCTGATCCGTCTTGTATTCCCACCAGCAATGAGTGACAGTTCCTGTTATTCCACAACTTCATCAGCATTTGATGTTGTCAGTGTTCTGAATTTTAGCAATTCTAATAGAGATGTGGTGGTATCTCATTTTTGTTTTTCCAATTCCCTAATATAAGCTGTTTTGGCATAGTTTCATATGCCTATTGGCCATCTGTATATCTTCTTTGGTGAGGTGTCTGTTCAGGCCTTTTGCCCATTTTTAAATAAGACAGACTTTTGAAATTCAGTTCTTATCCTAGTAGATTATAGGTGCCAGAGAGAAGCAAAGTGCAGGGAAGTTACATGTGGGGGCTCTGGAGGCAGACTGCCCGGGTTTGAGTCCCAGATCTGCCCTTGTCCAGCTATGTACTTTGAGCAAGTTATCTTGCCTACCTGTGCCTCCATTTCCTTATCTGTAAAACAGGAATAAAATTAGTAGTATCTACCTTGGAGGTTGTTATGAGAGTTATGCACATCAGTATATGTCATCTACTCAGAAAAATGCTGAGCACAGAGTGTGCACTCAGCATTCAGCATGCCTCCCAAGCAGACAAGGGAAGACACACTGTCTAAGATGTGCTTCATCACCAATATCACATCAAGACTTACCAGTACTAGTGCTTATCCTTAAGAGCATTGTTCTATGTTGCAAATTTTAATCATCTTACCTCCATTTGCTAACTGAGGGGAAACAATGAGCCCGGGTTGGACAGCCAGGGAGTGGCAGCACTGGCGTTTGACCCCAGGCCTATCTAGCGGAGTCTGGGTTCCTAATTACTTCTAAGCTTCCTTTAAGCTATTAGCTAATGTAAGTTTATCTGTTTCATTCAAAATGACATCTATAAGGTCAACTATATGAGATTGCTGATGTTTGGCTTTTCTGCCCTACATTTTGTCTGGTTTACCCTAATGGTGAAAAGCTTCATCATTTAGACTATGACCCATGAAGGGGTCTTGGGGTGCTGACTCCTTAGGGAGGACACCTGACAGCTGGAGCTGGGGCCTGGGGCGGGGTGGGACGGTCTGCCAAGCAGCCCCCATAGACCCACTCAGCTACACACTGCAGCATGGGTGGGGCCCAGCCATTTGGCACTCAGGAAAACAAATTTCCTTACTATCTGAAAAACTATGATTACTGTGCTTTCAAAACTAACTCTGAGAGCCAGAACATCTTATTAGATACCCTATAAATAGTATTTGGCTCATTGTGAAAGCTTAATAGATATTTTATAATTAGAAGAAAAGTCATAATAAGTCCCTTGTTTCTGGAAACAAAAGCTCTCTCTGGTCTTGCGGTCCTCGCCGGGCACTGCCGGGGCTCTGCAGGGCCCAGGCACCCACGCCCACCGGCGGCCGAGCACCGGGCACAGGCCGTCTCTCGTCAGGCTTCCTGCCTGGCCGGCCTGGGGCTCGCCTCCACTGTTCTCCAGGGACTCATAGTTCCGCCACCTTCTCCAAGGAAGTCACTTCACTTCCACTTGGATAAGAATAGCAGGAAACCCTGGCAAACTATTGTACCGTGTCAACAACACCGTTTCAATCCTGTGATTGGAAACGCAGGTGCTTCAGTATTGGCTGAGTCTCCCAACTGGCTCCTGCAGCAAGACAGGCGTACCAAGCCTAGTTTCTGTCCTTGGGCTCAGGCGTCTACTTGGCGAGGCTTGGACTGCTGTGCAGGGATGGTTAGAGAAGGGTGCGCTGTCACTCCTGAGTGTCAATCGCATGCCTTGGCAATAAATTCAGAGGACATCAGGGTACCTGTCCCAAAGGAACAGATTACAGCTGGAGCAGGGACAGTAGTACCTGGAAGGTGGCAGGGAGATGGGCCTGAGGACAGCATGAGGAAGGATGTGGAGGTGGGCAGGAAGGGTCGTGTTGGGGAGGTGCAGTTCTGAGGGAGAAGAGGTTGTGCACCCACGTGGCAGACAGCCTCCAAGTCCTCCAGGCCAAGGAGGCCACCTGCCCTTTGCACTGATGGACGACTGTCAGAACATGTCTACAGAGCCCACCTGCTCAGACCCCACAATAACCATCTCAGATATGTGGTTGTCCCCATGACAGGTGAGGACACTGAGCTGCAAGACTTGTCCACAATCACACCACTGGCAAGAGGTAGAATCTGGACACAAATCCCCTGTTCTTTGCATGAAAGTCCTGCTTAAAAAGCCTGCCCTTTGCCCTCCCTCGTGTGTGAGCCACTCATAGTGGTAACAGGATCCCGTGTGCATTGCCTTTTTTCATCTGAATGGACACCCTTGTGACATGGTCCCATGCCTATGACTTAGATGTGACTTACGCATTGGAGACTTTTCTCTTTCCAAAGAACCAATACCACATTATGGGTGAGTGACATGAAAAACTGAATGTTCCAACAGCCACGGCGGGAACAAGCTGGGCTGATCCTGGGCAGCCTGGGTGGGAAGGCAGCATGGCCAGGAGGTCACACCAGGAAGGGTGGAATGAGAGGTCCCCACGGACAGTGATGGCTGGAGGACAGACTCTTCCTACGTTCCTGGCCTTGAGCCAGGCGTCAATTAAAAGAGTTTTTACAGGAGCCACAGAAGCATATTAACCTTGTGACCGAAGGACTTGCTCAGAAGCGGGTTCTTTCTCCACACTCCCTGCATCTGTGGGCGACTGGTTTCATCCCTTAATACCCATCATGAAATGAAATATGTAAAACAGTAACCAAATCACTGACACCAGATGTGATGCCAAATGTTCGGAATTACCCAGACAGCTGAATCAGGGCCGACAGCCAGGCTTCTCCAGCTTCTGGGCCTGGAAAGTGACCCTGCGGGGGCAGTGGAGGTGCAGGCGCAGCTGTCACCTGGCAGCTCCTGCAGGAGCCCTGCCTTCCTGGGCCTGCCAGCAGCGAGGCTATCTGGGGCGGTGACCCCCGGAGGCTCCCTTTGACCTTGTATAATCAGTTGTCTCTGGGGTTTATCACCTCCTGATTGGACTTCACAGCTGCTCTGGGAAAGAGCCCCCTTATGCCTTCTTGTTCCATTTTGCTGAGAAGTCAGGATCACCCACTAATCATTGTGTGATCAATCTTATCAAGATACTAACAATCTTGAGAGGTGAGGAAGTCCCCTTAGATGTTCCTAATGTCCACTGCTCAGAAATACGGCTGTGTCTTCTGTGTACCCCCATTAGCACTGAAACTATCCTGGGGCGGGGGCTTTGTTCTGCTGCTGACAGCTGCCACACATCAAAGGAGGTGCACCTCCACCACATCTCCCAGGCGCTCGCTAAGTGGCATTTGAGGGAGTTTGATGGAACAGTCTGAGTAAGTACTTGCATCTAATGAGATTCTTTTTCATGTGTTCCCACGCGCCGCAAGAAGGTTTTGCATTTAACAGAATTATAACGCCATAACACTCCATTTTAATTATGGCCAGTGGCAGCTGGCACCCCAATTCACAGCACCAACTTTTTGTTAATGCTATGCAATTCACATATATTTATTCCTCCTCAGTGATGGGAGCACAGTAGTCAATTGGCTTGTGCTGGGCTGACTTAGACATAAGGAAGGTAGTAACAAGGGCCCAGTCTTCACAATCTGTTATGTTGTGCTACTCCTCAGGTCCTGAGACCCCAAAGTTTCCTAAAAGCCCACTAAGCCCCATAGAGCCTGATCTCCTGCTGTTCTTAATACTATGCATAAACAAGCTCCTTAGGCTTGCTTCAAAAGTCCTTTGGGATAAAATCAGACCACCACAGGATACTTACAGGTAGAAAAAACATCACAAAAATTCATTCTTTTGTTTATTCAATAAGCAAGTTCAGACGACAAATAATAAAGAAGGTAATGCATAGAATGTCCAAAGGTAGTAAAAATCGTGAAAAGAAATAAATTTGGATAAGGGATAGAGAATGTTGGACTGAGAATAGAATTTACTCTTTACTTGGTTAGAAGGCCTGACAGAAAGAATGGCATTGAGGAGTACCTGTAGGACAAGGAGAAATACATAGTGAGTCATGCCAATACCTGGAGGAAGAGTGTTTGGGACAGAAGAACCATCACAAGGGTCCTAAGACAGAACACAGTTGGCATGTTTGGGAAAGAGCAAAGAGGCTGTGGTCAGAGGTCTGTGAAAGAGTGGAGGTACAACGAGGAGATGAAATCAAAGAGAGAACAGGGACCGAATAATACATTGCAGCCAGCGTGAGGACGGGCTATTGTCTGAGCTGCATGAGAAACCAATAGGGTTCTAAGCAGAGGAGAGGAAGGCCATGGTCACACTTTAACAGGCTCCCCCTGTAGCAATAGGTGAGTGCAAAAGCCAAGAGACCCATCAGGCAGCTAGGGCTGCCATCACAATATACCGTAATCCTGATGGCTTAAACAACAGAAATGTATTTTCTCACAGTTCTTTCTATAAGCTCAAAGTACAAGATCGAGTTGTTGGCAGGTCTGGTTTCTCCTCAAGCCCTTCACTGGCTCGCAGATGCCCACTGTCTCACACTGTCCTCACATGGCCTTTCTTCTGTGCTCACATCCTTGGAGTCTCTTCCTCCTCTTAAAAGGACAGCAGTCATATTGTATTAGGGTCTTACACTTATAACCTCATTGAATCTTAACTTTTTCTTTAGGTGCCTGTTCTCCAAAGACAGTCACACGGGGGGCTAGGCATTTTGGAGGAAGATACAGAGGGAGACTATAATAACGCCAACCAAAGAGGACCACGCTTAGACCATGGGTCCACTGGCAGAGAAGAAGCTGGGTTCAGGCACACTTGCACCAGTTTTTGCAAGCAGCAGGATTGAGTGGAAGGAAGATAATAAATTGGAAACACTGGAAAAAAGATAAAGGGTTAGAGAATTGTTTCTCTTTGAACTCTGTTTTTAGCTTCCTGGATTAAGACTGGCATTTTTGGAATTGAAAAGTATGATTTAAAAATAAAGAAGGAAGACAATCAGCTTTTTATTTTGAGGTATAACATGATTTCAGTGAAGCACATAAATCTTAAATATACAGCACAAACAAATTTTTCCAAATGTACATACTCATATAACCACCACCCAAATCAAGATACAGAACATGTCTGGTAAACCAGAAACTCTCGTGCACTGTCCCTCCCAATCAACAACTCCCCAGAGATAACCACTATCCTGATTCTAACGTCATGGATTAGTTTTGTCTATTTTTGAACTTCATATAATTGGAATGTGTATTTTTTGTATATATTACCCCTTTCACTCAAAATTATGTGTATAAGGTCCATCCATATTGTCTTATGTAGCTGGAGTTCATTTATGTGCACTGTTGGGTTAGTATTTCATTGTGTAATACTACCTACCGATTCTACTCCAGATGGAGATTTGAGTTGTTTTCATTTTTTAATCATTATAAATATAACTGCAATAAACATTCCTGAATATGTCTTTTATTGGGCATATGAACTCTTAGGAAAAACTTTTTATTCAGCAAGTAAGAGATTAGTCACTCATCTCTCATTTAAAATTGGTTTCTTTTCCTTTTTCTACACAGGACCTTGGTTAACAAAAAATAAGCACCTCAGGCATGACCATGTTCAAAGATGCACTGGATCTACTTCATCCCTGCTCAGAAGAGCAGGAATTGTTAAGTTTTCAGGAATTTTGTAAACTGATTGCTGAACATAGACATTATTTCAAGTTAATTTATATAAACTCAAATTAACTCAAAAAAATTGAAGAGGAAAGAACAGTTCCAAACTTATTCTATGAGGCTAGCATTGCCCTGACAATGAAAGTCAAGCACACTAAACAAGGAAACTACAGATCAATATTCCTGATGAATATAGATGCAAAAACCTTCAACAAAATGCTAGCAAACAGAATTGAATAGCACATTAAAAGGATTATACATAATGACCAAGTGGAACCCAGTAGAATTTATCTCTGGGATGCAAGAATGGATCAACATATGAAAATCAGTTAATATCATATACCACATTAACAGAATAAAGGGGAAAAAACATGTGATTATCTATATTGATGCAAAACACGCCTTCAACAAAACTCAACACTCTTTCATGATAAGAACATTCAATGAAACAAAACTACCAAAAAAAATTAAAAAAATAAAAATAAATAAAACAAAACTACCTCAACATAATGAAGGCAATTTATGAAAAGCTCACAGCACCATAGTGGAAAATCAAAAGCATTTCCTTTAAGATCAGGAACAAAGATGACCATTTTCACCACTTATATTCAACATAGGGCTGGAAGTCATAACCATAGCAATTAGGCAAGAAAAAGATATAAAAGTATCCAAATTGTAAAGAAGGAAGTAAAATTAACATCTGTCCACAGATAGTATGATATTATATATAAAAAAGCCTCAAGATTCCATACACATGTACACACAAACACACATACATGCACATACCGTGTTAGAACTAGTAAGTGAATTCAGTGCAGCTGCAGGATATAAAAGCAAAATTCAAAAATCAGTTACATTTCTATACACTAACAATGAATAATTCAAAAAGGAAATTAAGGAAACAGTTTAATTTCCAATTTATCCTAAGAATAAAATACTTAGGAATACATTTACCCAAAGAGGTAAAAGACGTATATCAATGAAAACTACAAAATTTTACTGAAGGAAATTTAAAAAGACACAAATGGGTGAAAAGACAGTTCATAGTTGGAAAACTTAATATTGTTAAAATGTCAATACCACCTGAAGCAACCTACAGATTTGATATCAAAATCCCGGTGACATTTTTTGCAGAAATAACAACATCCATTCTAAAATTCAAACTCAAGGGATCCTGAATAGGCAAAACAATCTTGAAAAAGAAGAACAAAGTTGGAGGTCTCACAGTTCCTGATTTCAAAACTTATTACAAAGCTACAGTAATTAAAACAGTGTACTACTGGCATAAAGATAGACATATAGACCAATGGAATAAAATAGCCCAGATATAAACCCTTGCAAATATGTCCAGTGACTTTTGATAAGAGTGCCAAGACCACTCCATGAGAAAAAAAAAAAAATCTTTTCAAGAACTGATATTGGGAAAAGTGGATATCCACGTGCAAAAAAATGACCCTTACCTTACACCATATACAAAAATTAACTCAAAAAGGATCTAAGACCTAAAACTATAAAACTCTAGTGCTTAGAAAGTGTCTGGCACTCAACAATTAGACACTCAGTAATAACTGTCCTATGAACAAATGAAATTTCAAGTTCATGAACGCACTGCCCACTGAGCACACACTCTGCTGCCTGTTTCCTTTCATGTCTGAACAGTGCACACACTGAGGAGGGTGAGAACCACCTGCTAGGAGCTCCCCAGGGAAGACCTGACCAGCCCTCTTAAGTTCAGGTGGGAGTCCCTAGAGAAAGGCCCTGAGTGGGCAGGCTCAGTGACACCATCCTCTGCAGGAAAAGCCTCATTGCAGAGAGCACTTTCACTACAAAACTGTTTTTAAAAATTTTTGAAGGGGGGATCCCTGGGTGGCGCAGCGGTTTGGCGCCTGCCTTTGGCCCAGGGCGCGATCCTGGAGACCCGGGATCGAATCCCACGTCAGGCTCCCGGTGCATGGAGCCTGCTTCTCCCTCTGCCTGTGTCTCTGCCTCTCTCTCTCTCTCTCTGTGTGTGTGACTATCATAAATAAATAAAAAATTAAAAAAAAAATTTTTTTGAAGGGGCACCTGGGTGGCTCAGTCAGTTAAGCATCTGCCTTCGGCGCAGGTCATGATCCCAGGGTCCTGGGATCCAGCCTCTGGGATCCAGCCCGTCCTTGGTTCTAGCCCCATGTTGGGCTCCCTGCTGAGCTCCCTGCTTGTCCCTCTTCCTCTGCCCCTCCCCCTGCTCACTTTCTCTCTCTGATAGAAGATAAATAAAACCCAATTTTTGAAGAAAGAAGATAGGAAGTTTTTTGAATTTTTAAAATTAATCATTGTCCTTTAGGTATCATGTGTCAAAGCCAAGATTCTTCCCTATTTATTTTCTGGTGTGTGGTTTCAGATCAGCAGAGCAGGGTCATTAGGTCACTCAAGAAACTGCCATTCACCAAAAGAGCCATCATGACTTTAAAAAAAATTTTTTTTTGCTGTTGACACCACTGCGTATATGTTCTGCTGGTGTGCAAAAGCCAAATAATTCTGACCCTATTTATTTCTACACTTGGGGGAATCCAACAACTAGACACAATGAGAGTGAGCAGTTTTTGAAAATATGGCAGGCACCATACAATTAAACTTCATATACAAATTCTGAAGGAAATAAAGATGTGTGTCTAAATTTCTTTATAGGAGATTAAATGGAAAACAAATATCTTATTTTAGTAGCTGAAAACAGCCCGTGGGTTTTATTAAGCAGAATCATAATGTCCTAGAACTTGAGCCAAGGCAGTTGTACGCAAGCCACCCTTGTTTATCTGCCTTCGGTACCCAGAATTTATTTCCTTCAAACTGAAAAATATCAAGATGGAAATGACACTTTTAAGAGCAAACAGATGAGCAGCTGGATTCTGCTCAAACTGAACTTGAACCAATAGAGTCTTTGAAGCAGTAAGTTACATCAGAGCAACAACGGCCTTTCTAGGAACTGGCCAGTCCTGTGTTTCAGATTTGAGAGACACAAGACAAAATTAAGCAAGAAAATGATCCTTAGGAAGCCCCGCCCCCACCCTGACCTCTTCCTGGGTGCCTCCCTCCACCCAACAATTATTTGGTCTCCCTATTTCAGCACTCCCTGATCCCTTCCCCACTTCTCCAGGTGACAGCTAGAGAAAGTCATGTCAGAATCAGGACTAACAAAAACTGCCTGTTTAAGATGACCTTCTGGTGACCTGCTCCAGAGTCACTAAGAAACCTTGGAGAAAGATCTTTAATGAATTGCCCACACTTGATGGGAGTGTGGATAAGGGATGGGGCTGGGAGGCTACAGATCCACAGAAGCCTGGAGAGCTGCCAGCAGGTGGTACCCAGAGCCTGGCAGCTGTTCTGCTTGAGGCCAGAAGGCTCTGCAGCCTGGAGAGGGCCGGAGGAGGGACAGACAGCCCTCGCTTTTCAGTTTTCTGCTGGGATTCATTTGAAACAGTCTAACCAGCCAAAAAAAGGCACTTGCTATTCCAGTAGCTCCGAGCAAATGAGACGGTGAAGAAGCTGCCCCTTCCAAGTGCGTGATCAGCCCCTCCTGTGTGGAAAGGAGGCAGCTCACTGGCCTGCCGCAGCCGGAAGCTGGCGGTTCACCTGAACACATTCTCTGAGCCGTTTCCAACAGCAATAGGTTTGCAGCCTCTCGCTTCCCGGTGCATGCATCGCAGGCCCCAGGCTGCCGCAGCCCTGCTCTTCCTGATAACGGGCCAGCCCCGCTGCCCTGGCTCTGTGAGCATGGGCTCGGCCCAGGGCTGCTTCAGCCTTCACTAGCCGTAGCTCATTCTCAGCTCCAGGTAGATAAGGCAGCCGAGGGCCCACCTGGCCTTTCCGGTCCTTGGCCCACACAGATGTGCCTGTGGGGTGACTAAGCCCCCAGCGACCTGCAGCAGCATGGCCAAGGCTAATGTCCAGGGACGTTCCCAGACAGCTCCGTTCCTGAGCTCATCCTTCCTGGGCTCCTGCTGCGGTTCTAGGACCAGGGACACAGACCGAACTGTTACCTACCTCTTAAAATGCATGGAAACCATGAGTAATGACTCCTCCATTGTAGGAATAACCCCCTGAAGAACAAAGAGGATCTACTACCTTCATTTTACAGTTGACGAAACTGAGGCAGGCAGAGAGAGCAATAGTGGGGATGACAATGATGTCAAACAGTGCAGATCCCCTCGGGGGAGAGGACACCAGCCATGGGTATCCTCGAGCCCCAGGCTCTACTTCTGCTCCAGTGCCTCGGGCCTTCTCCAGCTCTGCTCCCTGCCACCCTCCAGAACACACAAGCCTTAGTGATCAATTGTTGAAGTCTCTATTAGTTGTCTTACTACCCTTGTCTTCAGAGTCCTCAGATGCTGCCTTTTGTTCTTCATTTCCTGTCCTGCAGGGTCAGCCAGCACCAGTCCTGGGACCCAGCCTAAGGCAAAGCCCAGAACCCTGGTAACTTGCTGGGGAGGGATCCCTGGGTGGCGCAGCGGTTTGGTGCCTGCCTTTGGCCCAGGGTGTGATCCTGGAGACCCGGGATCGAATCCCACGTCGGGCTCCTGGTGCATGGAGCCTGCTTCTCCCTCTGCCTATGTCTGCCTCTCTCTCTCTCTGTATGACTATCATAAATAAATAAAAATTTTAAAAAAACTTGCTGGAGAGAAGACAGTTGCTGCGGACATAGATAAAATTGGGTTTCCTGATTTGTGGTCTTGAAGTCTTTATTTTGTTCAATTGTCTTAAAAGTGGAGCAGGGAGCAGGGAAAGGCATGGGAGGCAGTGGGAGGGTATCTCTCAGAGAGCCATACTTTGCAGGGAAGTATAACCTCCACTCTAATGGGCCTATTACTTCTATGAATGGGAACGTCCTCCCTGGTAATGACATTGGCCTTTCTTCTTTAGCGCTAAGTTCCCCGTTTAGGGTCATCTCTTCCCTTTACTTTTGGTCCAATTTTAAATTGAAGGTGTTATTTTGGATGAATGATTTAAAGCTTTATAAATTCCTGGCTGTACATCAATCCATGTACACAGAAGCACTCCGTACACTGCCAGGGAGTAAGAGATGAGCATATCCAGACAAGATTGGTTGCCAAGAGCCCTCAAGTCAGTTACAATGATCCAAGTAAGGTTTTTATTGTTGTTGGGAGGTTTGGTTTTTTTAATGCTTCTAGTGAAACTTTTTTTTTTTTTTTTTTTTTTTTGTTACTGAAAGCTAGAGAACTATAAGAAATAGTTTAGCTCTAAAGAGAAAACTCAAAACAAGAAGAAGAGTCTCACAGGTTATCTTGGTGCAACGTAATCATAATAACTCTGTGAGTCTACTTTCATTTCACAGGTGTCCAGATTAGGAAGAGCGATTGGGACAAAAGACCAACCATTTGGAGATAAATATGAATCTGCAATTTGAGGGCAATGCATCTCTGAAATTGTGAACTGCCACATATTGTCCAACTATGTTTAGCTATTTGAACAAAACCAACTCTAGAGCCCCTTGCCACCTATTCAGACACATGAATTTATTTCTAGAACCTTGGGATGAGGCAGAAACCACACCAGTAAGCATTTATTCTCTTACTCATTGAAAGCATTTTTGTGCCTATAATGTGCCAGGATATAGAAGTGTCCAAGAGCATGAATAAAGCACACAGAGTAATCGGGGGAACAGATATTAAACAAAAAGTTACATAAATAAATTAGAATTGCAAAATGTGATAAAGGCTCTCAAAAAAAAAGCAAAAGGTGTGCTGAGAGATTAAGGGTGTTGGGTGTGGGGAGTAGCAGAGGAGTTAGGGATGGTTCTCTGACATTTAAGTGGAAACTTGAAGGATGAGCCACAGCTGGCCAGGCAAAGAGTACGAGGAAGAGAGCCCCAGGTAGAGGGAACAGCATGTGTAAAACCCCTAAGGTGTGTTGAGGAACCAAGAGGGTGCTAGTGTTAACTCGAGTTTGGTGAACCCAGGGAACGTGGCTAAGGGAGAGGCTGCATACACAGGAAGAGAAGACTTTCAGCCCCTGAGATACTAGTGAAGGATTTGGTATTTCATTTCTAATGCCATGGGGATCTCTTGAGGTTTTAAGGGCTGTGGCATGATTAGATTTGCTTTTTAAAGTAATTTCTCTGGTTTCTTTGTGGATGAGAGTGGATGTGGAAGAAGTTGGGAAGAAAGACCAGGTGGGGACTGAGTTAGGATGCTAATGCAATAGTCCAGGCAAAAAAAAAAAAAAAAAAAAAAAAAGGTTTCTTGGTCACTGTGGTGGCAGTGGAAACAGAACAGGGTGGATGGTGGTAACATGCATTTTGGAAGTGGAATCAGTAGGACTTGTTAATGAACTGGGTAACAGGGAGAGGAAAATGTTAAGAACAGCTGCTTCACCTATATCATGAGAAATGGGGAGCAAACTAGGGGGGCGGGGGAAGAGGAGCAAAACGTGGGCATGCTAAGTTTGAACCGTCTCCAAAATATCCAAGCAGAGAGTGGAGGAGGCAGCAGGGTGTGAGCCTGGGGCTCAAATAAGAGGTCTGGGGCCATTTTTTACATTTGGGTCCTGACAGTACTCTGATGGCATTTAAAGCTGAGGGAGCCGGTAAGTGCACTGAGGGGTGAGGGTGCAACTGAGAAGAGCAGCCAAGGACGCTGTGAGGAGGGACTGCCAACAGTCAGACACGGAGCAGACAGACGCAGAAGGGGGGAGTGGAGGGAGGGAAAAGCCAACAGGGAGGGGCCACCTCCACCGAGTGACCCTGAGGAGTCATTCAAGAGTGTCGCTCCCCTGAGCCATGCGGGGTCTCTGGCGGCCTCAGTGGTGCAGTCTGCCATGTGGCTGGCGTGGAAGGCCCAGAGGAGGAGGAGGAAATGGGACCTTTGTTTCTAAAGGAAAGAGGGAGGGATTTGGAGGGAGGGTCTTTAATGGATGGGAGACAATCTAGCGTGCTTGCGGTGTTGAGGGACTTTTCAAGGATGTGGGTAAGCCTGGGATGGGGGTTTGACTTGCCTGAAAAAGCCTGGTCTAATAATCCCAGCCCTGTCAGTACTGGGATGTGTTATATCCTGCTAGCCAAAGGAACCAGGATCCTGGGGTTTAGCACTGTAGCAGGTGCTCTGGGCACCAAGGCCTTGGCCTCACATTTCACTTTTACTTGCCCTCATCCGCTGCCCTGTCAGCTGCCAGACTGTCGATTTCATTTGCAATGTGTCTTCTTTCTCTAGTCCCTGTCTTCCTGGGTGCCAGGGTAAGGTGAACACCCGCAAGGGCTCGGACTTCACCTCAGGGGCTCCGAGCTCCACCCTCAGAGGCTCCGGGCTCCACCCCCTGGGGGTCGGGCTCCACCCCCAGGGCCTCCGGGCTCCACCCCCAGGGGCTCCGGGCTCCACCCCCAGGGGTCGGGCTCCACCCCCAGGGACTCCGGGCTCCACCCCCAGGGCCTCCGGGCTCCACCCCCAGGGGCTCCGGGCTCCACCCCCAGGGGTCGGGCTCCACCACCAGGGTCTCAGGGCTCCACCCCCAGGGGTCGGGCTCCACCACCAGGGGCTCCAGGCTCCACCCCCAGGGGCTCGGGCTCCACCCCCAGGGTCTCAGGGCTCCACCCCCAGGGGTCGGGCTCCACCCCCAGGGCCTCCGGGCTCCACCCCCAGGGGCTCGGGCTCCACCCCCAGGGACTCCAGGCTCCACCCCCAGGGGCTCGGGCTCCACCCCCAGGGGTCGGGCTCCACCCTCAGAGGCTCTGGGCTCCACCCCCAGGGGCTCCAGGCTCCACTCCCAGGGGCTCCAGGCTCCACCCCCAGGGGCTCGGGCTCCACCCCCAGGGGCTCCGGGCTCCACCCTCAGGGGCTCCAGACTCCACCCGCAGGTGCTCTCGGCTCCACCCCCAGGGGTCGGGCTCCACCCTCAGGGACTCCGGGCTCCACCCCCAGGGGTCGGGCTCCACCCCCAGGGCCTCCGGATTCCACCCGCAGGTGCTGTCGGTTCCACCCCCAGGGGTCGGGCTCCACCCTCAGAGGCTCTGGGCTCCACCCCCAGGGGCTCCAGGCTCCACTCTCAGGGGCTCCAGGCTCCACCCCCAGGGGCTCGGGCTCCACCCCCAGGGGCTCTGGGCTCCACCCCCAGGGGCTCCAGGCTCCACTCCCAGGGGCTCCAGGCTCCACCCCCAGGGGTCGGGCTCCACCCTCAGAGGCTCTGGGCTCCACCCCCAGGGGCTCGGGCTCCACCCCCAGGGGCTCCGGGTCCACCCCCAGGGGCTCCAGACTCCACCCGCAGGTGCTCTCGGCTCCACCCCCAGGGGTCGGGCTCCACCCTCAGAGGCTCCGGGCTCCACCCCCAGGGGCTCGGGCTCCACCCCCAGGGGCTCCGGGCTCCACCCCCAGGGGCTCCAGACTCCACCCGCAGGTGCTCTCGGCTCCACCTGCAGGTGCCCCCCGCCCCCCCCCTCTTTGCCCGCCGGGCTCTAGAGCGACCTCTCACCTCAGCTCTGCGGATCAGCCACAGATTAAACATTCCAGAGGGGAGAGGAGTCCTCTCTTACAACATGTACGTGGGAGCAAATGTTTTAGTAAAATATTAAGTTGAGCAGACCAATTTCCGTTACTAAGAAACTGGTCGTCACACTTTGAAAATACTCTGCTGTTGAAGCACCGGCTTCCTCCAACCTGGACTCGGCGGGGCCTTGAGCTGCATCGGTGTGCAGCAGGTGAGCAGGTGCAGGGAGGTCAGGACCCGGCCGGGCCGCAGCAGCCCCGAGGTGCCGTGGGCGGCAGAGGACACGCTCCCGGCCTCCAGCGACAGGCACAGGGGCACTGGGACTCCGGTTAAGGGGCCGATTTAGAGAAGCGCTTCCAAGATGTGGCTGTATGCTCTTTTTCATTTTCAGGGCTTTGGAAATGTACTCGGAATTTCACACGAGATAGACAAGCCTCTAGGCTACGAGTGCTGCCACACAGGGCATTGGTTCCTAATGGCCTCCCGGAGGCTTCCCGGCTTGTCCTAGATCGTGCAGTAAGCATGACTTACTACCCCATGATTCACACCCTGGAGTCTTCTTTATTTTTTTTTTATTTTTTTATTTTTTTAAATTTGTATGCTTTTCTCTCTTTGCCAGTTTATTTTTTTTTTTATTTTTTTATTTTTTAATTCATGATAGGCACACAGTGAGAGAGAGAGAGAGAGGTAGAGACATAGGCAGAGGGAGAAGCAGGCTCCATGCACCGGGAGCGCGACGTGGGATTCGATCCCGGGTCTCCAGGATCGCGCCCTGGGCCAAAGGCAGGCGCCAAACCGCTGCGCCACCCAGGGATCCCTGGAGTCTTCTTTAAAATGTAATCCAAGAGACAATTTTTCATCTAATTTAAATCATTACTTGTTGAAGTACTAGATACTTTATCAAGAGATGGATAGGGGAGTAGGTAGCAATAACAACGTCACCGAGAAATATGAAAAGCCTTCTACAGTAGCTCGAGCTGACACATACTTATTTAGGGACATGAGTGATGGTGATCCTGTGCATGAAGAAGATTGGGTATAACTGGTAACAGAAGTGGTAATAACATGCCATGATTTAATCATTTCTTCTCTCTTCATAAAATGGTTGAAATTTGTTAATTTTATTATTTGTTAAGATTTTATTTATTTATTCACGAGAGACACACATAGAGAGAGAGGCAGATACATAGGCAGAGGGAGAAGCAGGCTCCCTAAAAAGGCCAGAATAAGCCTGTGCCTGGATGTTCAAACTCTGAGCAACTGGCTATAATTTTCATTAAGTTGTTCTAACAATAGCAAGCTTGAAGATGCTTTGAAAACATCATGTGAGTTAAAAAGCAAAAGAGTAATTTCATTGCTCACTAATTCTGGATGCACAATTTACTTAGTGATACTGGCACATTCCAGTGTACTCTTTGTCTATATTGATACCTATCAATGGCATTCTTTTATTTCACTATCGTCACTAGGTTTTATTTATTTTTTTTAAACAATTTTTATTTATTTATTTATTTATTTAACGATTTATTTATTCATTCAGACAGAGCGAGAGAGAGGCAGAGACACAGGCAGAGGGAGAAGCAGGCTCCATGCAGGAAGCCCGACGTGGGACTCGATCCCGGGTCTCCAGGATCACACCCCGGCGCTAAACCACTGTGCCACCAGGGCTGCCCTGTCACTAGGTTTTTTTGTTTTTTGTTTTGTTTTGTTTCCATCACTAGGTTTTATTTTTTATTTTTATTTTTTTAAATTTTATTTATTTATGATAGTCACATAGAGAGAGAGAGAGAGGCAGAGACACAGGCAGAGGGAGAAGCAGGCTCCATGCACCGGGAGCCCGATGTGGGATTCGATCCCGGGTCTCCAGGATCGCGCCCTGGGCCAAAGGCAGGCGCCAAACCGCTGCGCCACCCAGGGATCCCCCATCACTAGGTTTTAAATGGAAATGTGTGTGTGTGCACACACACTAATTTTAATGGATGGCCTAGCTACATTGTCTCTGGTATCACTTCTGTGTATCCATGCTCAATAGAAATTGGAAGGAACATATAAAGCTTTTCTTACTTACAGACATCTTTTAAAAACTAGGCCGAGGAACGCCTGGGTGGCTCAATGATTGAGCATCTGCCTTTGGCTCAGGGTCTGATCTTGGGGTCCTGGGATCGAGTCCCGCATTGGGCTCCCTGCAGGGAGCCTGCTTCTCCCTCTGCCTGTGTCTCTGTGTCTCTCTCTGTGTCTCTCACAAATAAATAAATAAATACAATCTTTAAAAAAAAAAACTTGGCTAAGAAATTAATCCTCACACTAACATGAGGCCCATGCAGATATTATGCTTCCTCATGTGGAACCCATACATATATTCTGGGATCTCCATCTTATTAAATAATCATAAAATACCAGAATTTTTATCAACTCAATCTCCTTCCAACTCACTAATCTTGCACTGGCTGAGATTCAGCCAGTGCTTATAGTATTGCATACCATCAAATTAAAAAGTGTGATTTTATCTTTAACTCACCTGGGAAAGGTAAAATATCTTGAAACTTAAAAATTTTGGTCAACAAAAACAGAATGGAGAGACAGTTGGTATTCTTTCCAGAAACTTTAGTTGAAAAAATGCTCTTGGAGGCAAGGTCAGTCTGCAGCTGTCCGCCGAGCCCCACTTGAAATAGGATTGACTGGAGTCAAAAATCTTAGTATCTACTCAGAATAGGAGAAGAGGAGAGAGGAGGCAAGGTGAAGAAACAGCTATAAAATTTTTTTTTTAATTTTTATTTATTTATGATAGTCACAGAGAGAGAGAGAGAGAGAGAGACAGAGACACAGGCAGAGGGAGAAGCAGGCTCCATGCACCGGGAGCCCGATGTGGGATTCGATCCCGGGTCCCCAGGATCACGCCCTGGGCCAAAGGCAGGCGCCAAACCGCTGCGCCACCCAGGGATCCCAAGAAACAGCTATATAATTAATCCTTCTGTATAGCACAGCATTCTGGCCGTATTTGTTTCTCTATCCTACAAGACATGTCAAGCAGCACCCTTTATATCTTAGGTAACGGGTTTACAGAGACCAAGTTGACAGGAGCTGACAGCTCACAAGGGCAAAGCCGAGAATCAAACTTGAGTCCGTGCGAGTCCACAGCCCCTGAAACGGAGAAGCAGGGGTCTACCTGGTGCACTGGCACTCACCAGGCGATGGTCTCAGTGTGGGTGCTTGGTAACTATTGTTTGATGAGAAGGATTTTGGCATCTTCTTAAGAAAGTCTTTTATCCATCGAAGGCTTTGGGGAATCCAAACAGAAGCCTGCATTTCCATCTTCTCAGCTCCCCTGTCCAAAAACTCATGCTCAGAAGTCTACAGTGGCCCTTCTGGTGAGCTGAACAAGGTTGAGCTGTGCAATCCTTCTCCTGACTTTGATTGCAAGGCAGCAAGCAAGATGTAGTTCATAATTACCTCCCAGATAATTGCACAACGTGTGTGTGCCTTGCAAACCTGGTCTCAAGCCATGTAGATACATGCAGAATGAAGAGTCTTTACATGATGGGATCTGCCACTACCTGCAGGACTCCTGCCACCCCAAAGGGGATGATTGAAGATAACAGGATGGGCTGTCCTGGGGTTTTGTTTGACAATCCCATACGGACACAGCCCTCCAAGAGTTAGAGCCTGAGGATCTTAAAAGGCCTTCACATTTCCGTGTCAGACAATGTTTATTTGTTTTAAATGTTCGGAAGGCCTCTACAGAGAGAACACAGCAGATTCCATTGTGTTTCTAGAAGAGAACCTGGATGTGAACCATGACAATGTAAAATTAAAACAAAAGCCCAGAGGGGAACAGAGGTGGAGGGTCAGGCAGAGGGAGGTGGAGGAAAGCCCTGCAGCTTTTCACGGAGCCCTTCGGCACCCCTTGGAATTTTTATACTAAATTTAAGTAATATATTAAAGACATGAAGCAAATCATTTATATCCACCCGAGCCCCATAAAAGGGGACAGAAAGCACCTGGGCCTTCAGAGTCTGGCCACTGTATCTGAAAACTTCCCTTAGATGCCAAGTGCTTTGTGTTTCTCGCAGGCAGATGCTATGTAAACATCCATTGTGTTTTTCTCTTCCTCCCTTTCATTGAAGGTTGAAGGCACCAAATTTCTTTCAGAAAGTTTTAAAAATGAGTACAGGGGGAACACCTGGGTGGCTCAGTCAGTGAAGCATCTGCCTATGGCCCAGGTCATGATCCCGGGGTCCTGGGATTGAGCCCCATGTCAGGCTCAGTGGGGAGTCTGCTTCTCCTCCTCTCTCTGCCCTCCCCTTCTCTCACTGCCATGGGCTCTCTCTCTCTCTCAAAGAAATCTTAAAAAAAAACAAAACAAAACAAAAAACCCAACCAGTACAGGCATTCATCAAGGCACCATATTTGAAGGGATGAACAGTGTCCATAGGCCAGAAATTGGGAAAAGTCACCTTTCCACAAGCAGCTCTAATCAGGAATGTGGGAGGCAGCAAGGTTTATCACTCTGGGCACATTGGACTTTCTGGTCTGAGATGCAGAAGTTTCATCTCGGGGTCAATTATTCCTGCACTGAGAAAGTAGGTGCAGGCCCAGCTGGATGAGTGGAGGACACTCCTTGCTGGTGGCCAGGCAGCTCACCGAAGGTCCTGCTCTTCCTACCCCTTGGAAAAGAGAATGTGTTTTGTGACCTCATACACTTTTAAATCTGCTTTGTAAAAAATAAAAAAATAAAATAAAATAAAATAAAAAATAAATAAATCTGCTTTGTAGAAGGCTCTTCCCAGAAGGCGGGTATTCTGAAGCAAAAACCACCAGTGGTCTCTTCAGGAGAAGCAGAAAGTAGTGTTCCAGTAATAGTTCTTGGCTGCAGGCCTGAGCTGTCAGGCATCCTGTGGCTCAGAGGGGGGCATCCTGGGATTTGGAGGGGGAGCTGTCAGAGGCACGAGGTGGCCAAGCCAGACTGCTTGCTACAGGCTCATCCTGGGAAAGTGCTCTCAGCAGGCCTGGGGCACAGCCCGGGAAGGAGGATGACACTGCTGCCTTTCTGGGTAATTTTCTTGTTTCCCTCCAGGTGAGACCCAAGCCTACTGAAACTGTTAGAATCCCCATGCTGTTTTCCCAAGGAGTATTCCAATACCAGAAGAATGGAAACTTCCCATGTTCCAAAGGAAGACTTCCCAGGTACCGGGTCGAAGGTAAAAAGGTTGAATTTTTTCCAAGTGAACTAAATACCCCAACAAATTCATCTTTAAACGCATCTTTTAACACTCCCACCTGTACTCTTAAAGAACACCATCACAATGTTATTCTCCCTTAAGGTTTATGAACACAGGCTTTAGGGTGTTTCCCCCCTTGCAGGACTTGGCTGGCAAAGGAAAGGAGAGTATGCTCACAGCTCCACAAGGGGCCTGGAGGCCAGACTGCCTACATGGAACCAGCTGCGGGCAAATTGGTGTGCGCCTAATTACTTCTGAAGCAAAAATCTTTATTTAGAGACAGTTATGTAAGTATTAAAGAGTACTTCATTTCAAAGGCTTGAGCTTTCTGGAAAAAAAATGTAACAAATCGTTCATTTATTCGTTTAGTCAATGACTATTTCACGGGACGGTACTTGGTAGCAGGTCTGCTCGAAGGCTCCCCGGGAACGAACCCAGAAACAGTTCTCCTGAAATGTGTGTTCTCATATTCTTGTGGCAGAAGACAGACAATAAACAAGCCAGCAAGCAAACCATATGTGGTGTTAGATGGTGACAGTGCCGTGAAGAAAATAAGTCAGGAAACAGGACAGGACATGTGCGTGGGTGGGGAGGCTGCCCTCTGAACAGGGTGTTCGGGGAAAGCCTCCCTGTGAGGACCACATTTGAGCTGGGACCCGGAAGGCCTGGAAAATCTTGAGAAGGACCCAGGCAGGGACAAATCTGTGTGCTAGGGTGAGGGAAGAAGAAGTCAGGAAGGGGCTGGGAGAGCTTGTGGTTTGGCTGAGGAGGGGAATGTAGACGTTGTGTAGGGCCTAGGGGCCATTTTGTTTTATTATGTTTAATTTTTTTATTTTATTATTTTTTATTTTATTTTATTTTATTTATTTATTTATTTATTTATTTATTTATTTATTTATTTATTTATTTATGATAGTCACAGAGAGAGAGAGAGAGAGGCAGAGTCATAGGCAGAGGGAGAAGCAGGCTCCATGCACCGGGAGCCCGACGTGGGATTCGATCCCGGGTCTCCAGGATCGCGCCCTGGGCCAAAGGCAGGCGCCAAACCGCTGCGCCACCCAGGGATCCCTAATTTTTTTATTTTTTAAAGCTTTATTTATTCAACTTAGAGAGAGAGAGAGCACGAGTGGGAGGGGCAGAGAGAGGGAGAGAGAATCTTAAGCAGACTCTAGGCCCTACTTACACCCCAACACGACCTCGACTCAACATGGGGCTCAATCTCACAACCCTGAGACCACACCCTGAGCCAAATACTCCTAGGCCTGGGCCACCCAGGCGCCCCCCTGTGGGCCATTTTAAAAGATGATGGCTTTTCTGTGAGCAAGCTGAGAAGCCAGTCCCCAAAGGTGTGCTAGCACAGAAATGCTTTTAGCATTAAAAGCATTGCTCGGGCTGCTGTTTAGAGAATAAACTGCTGTGAGGTGGTACAATCCAAAGCAGGCAGATCAGCTAAGAAGGTCATTGCAATGATCCAGTGGTCTGAATTATGTCGGTGATAAGTAGTAGGTAAAGTCTGGCTCTGTCTTGAAGACAGACTGGATAAGATCTGCTGACAGATTGGACGTAGGATGTGGAAGAAAGAAAGGAGTTGAGGATGATGCTCAGTGTTTGGATCTGAGCAATTGTATTCATCTGCTTGGTCTGTCATAACAAAATACTGCAGACTGGGTGGTTTGAACAACAGAAATTCATTTCTCACAGTCCTGAAGGCTGGGAAGTCCAAGACCAGGGTCCCAGCGTGGCTGGTTTCTGGTGAGTCCTCCATCTGCTTTGCAGACCACACCCTTCTCATTGTGTCCTCAATGGTGGGAAGAGAACTCTGGTGTCTCTTCTTCTTTGATAAGGACACCAATTCTGTTGGCTCAGGGCTCCAACCTTACAACTTCATTTAAACTTAATTACCAAATAAATAAATAAATAAATAAATAAATAAACTTAATTACCTTGAGGCCCTGTCTCCCATACAGTCACATGGGGGCTTAGGGTTTCAACATATGGATTTGGGGTAGAGGGCAATACAATTCAGTTCACAGCAGCTACTGAAAGGGTGAGCTGTCATTTGCCAAAACGAGACGTTGTGCCATGTGGTGAGTTGTGGAGGAAAGAGCAAGAGTTCAGTTTTGGAGAAGTCAGGCTTGAGATGCCTATCTATCTGGGAAGTTGGTCATAAAGTTTGAAATTAGGGGGCAGGTCTCCAGCAGAGATATAAAATTAGGAGACTTCACCCTCTTGGCAACCGGGAGACTAGATGAGATCACTAGAAGTGAGGAGGACTAGGCCTGAGCACCCCAACACAAAGAGTCTGGGAGTGAGGAGGAACAGCAGAGGAGACTCAGAAGGAGCAGCCAGGAACACAGAAGTGCCGTGTCCCCAAAGCCAATTGAAAATTGCATAATGAAGAGGAAGTGGTTGACTGTGCCAAGAGCTACACATCAGTCAAGAAAGAGCAGAATAAGAACTGAGTGTTGGATGAAGGTCACTGGGGACCTGGACAGTGGTGGTGGTCACGGGTGAGGCCTGGCTGGACGTACTCATGAGACACGGTAGGAAGCACTTGAGGATGGTGTATGTGGCAGCCCCTCCAGAAGCTATGCTGGAAATGGGGGAGAGAAACAGTGTGGTAACCGAGGGGGCTGAGGGCCAAAGACGGGTTCTCTTCTGGGGGTGGGGTGGGGGGCGGATATTTTACATTGCGTTCATATGTTGGAAAGATAGAGAAAAGGGGATGAAAACTTACGTCTTTCATTCTCTCACTGGCTGTTGACTGATGAAGCTTTCTCTTCTTCATTTAAAGACAGAAGTAGTCCTCTCTCCCCTACAATACCTGGGCTTGCTCAAACCCAGCTTTGCACCTGAGGCTCCCAGCCTGAGTACAACTTTTCCCATCTGTCCTGCCACTTGTGAACAATGGCCAGCTAGCCTTCAGGGAGTGCTGTCTGCCAGGCTCTACCTCCAATGAGTGATTCAGTGCTCAGAACACCCCTATGAAAATGGTAACACTGTTGCCCTAAATTATAGGTGCAGAAGCAGGGGATCGAGTTTAGGTAATGGTCTAAATTTATGGAGCAGGAACTGGGTTCAGCTCTAGGAGGTAGTTTCTGAAGCTCATGGTCTTAATCTTTACTGACTCAGGGAGAAGAAACGGCCTTTATTTTTTAGACGTCTCTCTGTACAACTGCTACGGCTTCTCAGTCCCTGCCCCTGCTCCCCTTCAGAGCACCCTATGGTCTCCCAGCACTAGTGCTGCACCAGCCTCCTGTGCCCAATGACTCTTGTCTTTTCGGAGGTGTCCTTGTGGATGCTTTCTGGGGAAACAGGCCTGAACCACATCCACCTGAGCTCTTTCCATTACACTCTCCTTGCTAGGCTGTATGAATGAGTAACCCTGCCTTGACTCTCTCCCTTCCGGATCAGATCCAGTAACATCGACATCTCGCTTCTGATACAAAACAGCCAGTTGTGGATGCCTGGATGGCTCTGTTGGTGAAGCATCTGCCTTTGGCTCAGGTGGTGATCTCAGGGTTCTGGGATTGTGTCCCACATGGGGCTCCCTGCTCTGTGGCGGGGTCTGCTTCTCCCTCTGCCCCTCCCCCTGCTCATGCTCTCTCTCTCTCACCCTCTCTTTCTTTCTCAAATAAATAAAATCTTTAAAAAATAGCCAGTTGCAAAACTTTCACTAAATGCCAGAAAATGTTTTCTTTAAGGGCCCATCTGACCTCCAGGGAAAGGCATTTTCAAACAGGACAGCAGACACATTCCACCTCACAGACTCCAGAGGTGCTTGGAGCCAGGTGCAACCTTGGCCGAGAACATGGGCTCATGACACATGTCCAAGGAGGCCTTCTCCTCTCCCACCAAGGGCACCTGCTCCGGTCCCACCACACACAGTCATGGGGGCCCATTGCAGGTGCCGTCAGTAAGTGTTCAGGCACACAGGATCCAGGGAGAGGATGGAATACGCGGGAAACGATTCCTTTTCCTCTGCCACGACTCCCACCTTTTGTTCTTTGTGGTTTGCAGGGTTGTTCTCTCTCTCTATCTCAGGTGTCCCAGGTGACAAATCACGAAATGCCTGTTGGCATTGATTCAGACGCCATTCAGCCCTCTCCACTGAGCAAGATTTCATTCCTCTGCAGGCAGCGAGGCACTCCGGTTCCCTCCTGTTTCGTACCAGGGTCAGGGTGGGAGCGGCATGAGGGACCATGGCTTAGGTCAAGGTGGTCCATAGACCACCCACCTTAGAACTGCTGAGGGTGACTCCTGACTCCATCCTGCCACTCCCCTCCCCCACCCCCTGCCCTGGCCCCAGGCTAACAGAAGCAGAATAGACAGGGAAAAGGATCAGAAGCTCAATTCCAAAAAGCTCCCTGGGTGGTTCTGATACACACAGAAGACTGAGGACCAGCCACCTAGGATGTGCCCAGGGAGAAATGAAAGAAAGGCTGGCCCTCCTGGGTTGTCCGCCTCCAGGTCCAGTGCAAAAGAAAGCTAGGGAAGCCCAGCAGATGAGAGGGAAGACACTTGGGGAGAAGCCTGGTTCTTCCTTCTGAGCCACACACTGCCCCTCCCCAAATGTGAGGTGGATGCACTCTACAGAGTGTGAGCATGTGATTTTCAAACTTCCATCATATAGAGCAAAGAACACATTTTTAATCTTAGAGCATAAAAGATTTATAGGTCATCTGGCCCAACTAGTTATCTCAGTGTAAGTTGAATTTGGATCAAATCTCTTTTGTCTAATAGATGAGGACACTGAGGCCCAGGCAGCTTTGGTCACTTGCTCAGTCACTGAGCCAGCTAGTGGTAGAACCAGGCCTAGACACAGACTCCTGTCCTCAGAGCTTTATCTGATATCCCAAACCTAAATAACCTTGATGAGGAGTGGGCAGATGGATTCTTGAGGGGCTTAGAGGTTGATGCTGATGCCTGGGGTCACCCCAAAGCCGTGGCTTGCACATTCGGCTAACTGAGGAATCTTGTCATATATATGGTCTTATATGGTCATATATATGATCTCTATCTCTCTCTCCAGAGATACATACAATACATACATAATATATATTGAGAGAATCATTTCTCGAATGTCTATCACATTCTTCATCTCAAGTGTTTTGCCTCTATTTTGTCAATTTTCACCCAAACTCCACAAAGTTCCATCATTTCCATTCTACACAGGAGGGAGCCAAAGCTCAGAGGTTAAGTAACGAGATCAAGATCACATTCCTGTGAGTAGAGAAGCCCAGAATGGGGGCGGGGTTCCTCTCATTCCAAACCCTGCGTTGGTTCCACACTTGGCGCTGGCTCCCTAAATCCAAACCCCCTTGAGACTGAACGTGGGCATTGGCAAGAGTTAACGCCTTCCTTTCCGTGGGAGCCCTGCTGAACCACAGTGCTGGTTCTAACTAGTCATCACCTTGTCTCTCCAGTGGGAACCCTCACTGGAAATGCAAATTAAGATAAAAAAGCTACTTACTGAATGCAAAGACAGAAAAAAGAAATTCAATAGCTTTGCAGGCCATCCTTATCAGGTGGAGGCCATGCAGGGGTGGCCAGGCTGCCCGTCTGAGGCCTGGGGGCCACATGTCAGGCTGCTGCAGCCGTGCCCTTAGCACCCAGCTGTGGCCCCACCACTTCTGCCCTGGGACTGCGTTTTCACAGTCGGGATTCAGTTCCCCTTGTCATGTCACATTCTAAAGAAACTGCAACTCATGGCTTATTTGGCTTTGGGTACATTTTAGTTGCCTGCTCCTTAATGGGACCTCGGGAGCCTCCTTGCACATCCACAGACAACAGCTGGGAAGCATTTTGTCTGGGAAATGGTGAGCTTTTAAAATCTCATTTGCAGTAAGTGCATCCAAGTAAATCTCAGTGACCCTGGACCTTGCTTGGCAGGCTCCCGTAGCCAACGGGCAATCCAATTTCCTTCAGTCTGCAGTGGCCACTGTTCACTGCTAAGAGCCATTGTTTTTGGTTTTGGTTTTTGGTTCACTTTTAATGATAGTGTGTGCTCATACTATACTTGGCAGTAGAAAAGGGCATTCTGTGAAAAGAAACTCTCTTTCCACCTGACCTCTTGACTTCCGATCCTCAGTTGACTCTTCCAGCGGCAATGGGTCTTTTCCACTGTTGGTGCATGTTTACATTTCACTTTTTAAAATTAAAAGGAACAAAGTGTATTTCAAAAAACATGATAATGTGTGTCTAGATGCCCACAGACGTTTACTAAATGTTAATCTATTTCTTATTTAAGGCCTCACTCTGCCTCTGTCAGCCAGCTCTTGGACTCTGCAGCATTTGCCAAAGTCTCTTAACCTGGAGAGCAGGCAAAGTTCAGATCCATTTGGCTTCCTGAAAGTAGATCTGATGAAAGACTTGGTGTAGGAAGAAGCTGAATAAATGGACAAAACTGTGATTTTAAATTAAGTCAGGATATTAGGACCTAAAGCCGCACTGTTCAGTGTAAAACTACTAGCACACGTGGCTATTTAAATTAAAATCATTAAACATTTAATAAAATTAAATGTAATTGAACGTTCAGTTCCTTGGTTACATTAACTTCATTTTAAGTGCTCACTAGCCACATGTAGCTCATGGCTACCACCCTGGACAGATCAGATCTAGAATACTGCCATCACTGCAGAAGGCTCTAGTAGACAGCACTGTTCTGGATGGCCCAGCAGCTCGTCTTCACTAGTCTCCTATGGAGACATTCTGATCTTCCTACAGGCTGGTGAATCTTCACAATCTGCTTTACTTCCAGGTGCTAAGCCAACATTTCCTCTGCCTACAACATCCATTCCATCCCTTCCCATCCACACCTTTTGCTCAACTAACTCCAGCAAGATCTCAACTGAGGAGTTATTTCCTCCAACAAAGCATTTCTAACCCCTGAAAGTCTAGATTATGGCTGCCCTTTTGGCTGTCCCAACAGCACCGTCTGCTCTGTCATTTCCCCATCACAGCATACTTTCACGATGTATTGTGAATATCGGCTTGTCCGTATCTCTCATTTATCCATTCACTTATTCATCTAATGGACATTTACTTATGAAGCACCAGACACTGTGCTAGGCATGGCGATTCTCTGGTGACAGGCACAGCCTTTGTCTCACAGAGCAGCTGTACCGTGTGAGGCAGGAGTCACAGCAGTCTTGTTCACAGTTCATTCCAATCTAGATGCCTGGCACATAGTAGGTGGTTCAACATATTTGTTGATAGGATGAATGGAACGTTCTTCAGGAATGGGCTGTTATAACATGTCCGTCTGGATGGGGGCTAGGACACAGATAATGTGTAGTAAAATGTAATTGTCAAAATCTATGATTACTGTGGTGAGTTAAATAGTGGTCTCCCTAAAAATTCCTGTCTTCCAGAGAACCTCAGAACGTGCCTTTACTTGGATATAGGGTCTTTGCAGATGCAATTAATTAGGAAGATGGGCCCTAAATCCAATGCCTGATGTCTTTATAAGAAAAGGAGAAGACACACAGAGAAGACTACATGAAGATGGAGGCAAAGATTGGACTGATGCATCGACAAGCCAAGAACTGCCAAAGATTTGGTGGAGCAGCTAGAGGTGGAAGATGCAAAGAAAGATCCTGCCCTAGAGCCTTCAGAGACTGTACAGCCTACCAGTGACTTGATTTTGGGCTTCTACCCCCCCAGAACTATGAGAGAATAAGTTTCTGCTGTTTTCCACCACCGAGTTTGTGGTAATTTGTTATGGCAGCCCCGCCACCAAATGCATTTTCATGTTTGCCTCCATACTATGGAGTGGAATCCTATGTTAGAAACACAGCGTGGGGATCCCTGGGTGGCGCAGCGGTTTGGCGCCTGCCTTTGGCCCAGGGCGCGATCCTGGAGACCCGGGATCGAGTCCCACGTCGGGCTCCCGGTGCATGGAGCCTGCTTCTCCCTCGGCCTATGTCTCTGCCTCTCTCTCTCTCTCTCTCTCTCTCTGTGACTATCATAAATAAATAAAAATTAAAAAAAAAAAAGCAAGAAGCACAACTTGGATCAAGGCTACCACCAGGAACAGTCTGCTGATACGGTGCTTTTGTTTTGTTTTGAGTATGTAAGATACAGTCCTATCTGAGTAAGAAAAAGATAGCATGTCTATGCTTAGTGTGCCCTGCGTGTGCGCTCACACTCAACAGGCAGGAAAACCTCTAGAAAGAGATTCCGAACTTTCAATAGTGCTTAGCTGCGGAAAGTGGAAGTGAAGAGCAAAATCCTTCAAAGGGAGGGAGCTCACGTTTTTATTCCATATACCCCAGCATTACTTTGATTTTTTTAAAAGCAATAATCTTGTATTACTATTGTGATTTTTCAACCACAAAAACATTGAAACCATTTTGATTAGCGGAGGGTCACAGCCCATCTCCCCTGTGCAATAGCTCGTTTCTACTGGGCCTGAGTCTGTCTCAAGATAATTAGTGTATCTGTGTATCAGGGGAGGAACGGGATGAACACAAGACGCCTAGCGAACCCCGTCTTTCCTGCGACCGACCAGACCCTCCAGGGGCGGAGACCTGAGCCTGCCCTCGCGCCCCCCCTTGCTGCGCTGCCTGTGGCCCGCCCCACCCCGGGCTCCGCCCGCAGCCCGGACCTGACTCCACCCACCAGGAGCCCAGGCTCCGCCCACCGGGTGCAGGCCCGTGGGTGCTGGGAACTGAGGGCTTGTCCGGAGAGCTGATCCGGCAGTGCCCTTGGCGAACCCATGAGTCCAATCAGCGGAGCCTGGGGCTGCCAAAGCCGAGATTCCTGTGCAGACAGAGCTGCAGTTCGGTCTCCCAAGGAGTCCAGCAAAGACGAACGAACTGGGCTCACCCGGGAGTGGGTGTCATTTATAAAGCTTTTGATGACACGATGTCCCCCATTTCAAACCCTTATGCATCTGGGGGAATGCCCGGCGCCCAGCAGCACTTTTAGGAGATCTCCTACACACCACATGGAGTAAGGACCCAGTGACAAATGACAGACCCGTCTCTGGCCCATTCACCCCGGTACCCTCAGATGCCCAGCCATGGGCTTGGTGGGCACCGGGAAGCAGGAAAGGACAAGCTCCCTCAGGAAACAGTGCAGGCCCCGTGGGGGTGGCGCAGAGGGGACCAGAGCCATTCTTGCCATGCGGCCTTGGGGCCTTCAGAGGACAGTGTGTCCCCCACCCTGTGCCCTGCTAGGATGGTGGTGAAGAACGGAGGACACACCTCCCGGGAGCCCTAAATGTAAGTGGGGATGGGAACAAGACTTTTCCTTTCATATCACAAGAGGTCACACCTGTGGACCAGCCTGTATGCAGAGCTACAGGGCTCAGCGCTTTGCTGTGTGCATCAACCTCTGCATACCCCCCACTCCAGAGGGGGACAGAGAGGTTATGCTCTGTACACCGTGGTCACACGGGGTGAGGGAAATGTCTTCCCCACCACCGCTCCCTAATCTGTGTGTCTGAGTACCAGGCCCCAAGCTGTTCCATTTCTCATTTGTATAGGAGTCTACTGCCTGTGCCTATGGTAGGAAAGCAGAAGGCCTGCTCTCACCCCACCTTGGGGGCCAGACAACTGGTTACTGTGAACAACAGTTCACAGTAACTTCCCAGTTCACAGAAATAGGGGAAAATCCTCGAAACAAAAACTCTTGGGGTGCCTGGGATGAGCATCTGCCTTCGGCTCAGGTCATCATCTCAGGTCCTGGGATGGAGTCTGCCATCTGGCTCCCTGCTCAGGGGGCATCCACTTCTCCCTCTGTCCCTCCCCCTGCTCGTTCTCTCTCTCTTTCTCTCTGCCTCAAATAAATAAAATCTTTTTAAAAACAAGCAAAAAAAGTCTTGCACTTATCTCTGTCATGAAGTGATTTTTTAAAATGTAAACCGAGCTTTTTCTATTTCCCTAGTAAGTGATTGCTGTCCTAAAGCGAACTTTCTCTTGAACTGAGCCTTCCCGTGGAGTCAGAGTTGGAGCCAGAGTCAATCCTCAAGGAACATGGGAAGGTTGGCAGAGGGTCCAGCACAGTTGCCTCCAGCCTTTTGGGTCTTGGGCATATAGAGTCTTTTCCTTTCTTCAGCTGACTAGATACTGACGTTCCATTCTGAAGGGCATCTAGAGGAACAATTGTACACAGGATGTATGAACGTCACACCCGTCGTCAATGAGCTTTTGCTATAACGTGCTTTTTTATGTTTCCCACTTTGTCATTCTTATAATGTATTTCCATATATTTCCCACCATTTAGGTTGTAGCTAAATAAGTGAACAGTCAGGATGTACCTTCCCAGTTGGAAGTCATCACAAACTTCAGTAAGCATCCCTTCACCCCCAATTAACTTCATGGTGGAGCATGCTGCCAGGAGGAAGATATTTGGGGCCCACTTCAATCCTTCCAACTGTTTGAGGGATCCCTGCGTGGCGCAGCGGTTTGGCGCCTGCCTTTGGCCCAGGGCGTGATCCTGGAGACCCGGGATCGAATCCCACGTCGGGCTCCCGGTGCATGGAGCCTGCTTCTCCCTCTGCCTATGTCTCTGCCTCTCTCTCTCTCTCTCTCTCTCTCTCTGTGTGACTATCATAAATAAATAAAAAAAAAAATAAAAATTAAAAAAAAAAATCCTTCCAACTGTTTGAGACTACCTACGTGGTCTACTTGTGAGAGTGGCCTCAATTGTAAACCTGGAAAAGCACTCACATCAGAATAAATTAGCCATGTGAAAAAAAATGTTTTAATTTACCATGGTACTGAAATTGCTTTTAAAGATTTAAAAGGTGGAGATGGTGATAATTAAACGTGCTAAAAAGGAAAAGAAAAACAAAAGCCTAACAGGCACTCCATAAATGCATCTATAAGACAATAGACCTCAGCCCAGAGGAGACGGGAACACTGGTGTTCAGTGTGATTGAGCTGTGGCCCCTGGGGGTTGGGGGGCAGGGGGAAGGAGCTTCACCCTTGCAGCCATGTGACATTGCTCTGTTAGGTAGACTGAGGCATCGCACTGATCCCTCCAACATATATTTACCGAGTGCCAACTATGGACCAGGGACTATTCTAGAGTTTTGCGATACATCAATGAACAGAACAAAATCTGCTGCCTTCAAGGAACGTACATGACAACAAAGGCAGAAATCAAACAATAAATACAGGCCACTTGGATAGTGTGCCCAAAGATGATAAGAAGGGTCATGGGAAGAGAAGGAGAGGAGGGTAGGGGAGATGTGGCATTGTTCCAGGGAGGGGCTTACCATTCTAAACAGGAATATTCAGGACAGGCTTCACTGAGAAGGTAGATTTAGGTAAACAGTTGCAGGGGTTGAAGGAACAAGAGGAATGAATAGCCCGGAGCAGCTACAGGTAGCAAAGGCCTGGAGGCCAGAGCGTGCTGGGATCTGAGGACAAAGGGGGTCCTGGCAGCTGGAGTAGAGTGACAGAGGGCAGTGTGGCAGGAGCTGCGGGTGCCAGAGGCAAGGGAGTGCGCTGTGTGGGCCTGGGGGCCTCTGCAGTGAAAGACCTTGGCTTTTCCTCTGGGTGATGTGGCTGTGGGAGGGCTTAGAGCAGGATAGCAAGGCTGGCTCACGTTCTGAGAGGGCCACTGGGCTGCCAAGTGCAAAACAGACTGAAAACGGACCAGCACCTGGGCAGGTGGACCAGAGTGGTGGGCGCTCACCTCAGGACGGCAGGGGAAACAGGGAGATTCTGGATCGATTCAGTGGGGTGAGTCAAAAGCACATCCTGGTGGATTTGGATGCAGAAGGTAAACCAGAGAAAGGAGTTAAGAATGATTCCAAAGTTTTAACCTGAGCTGGTGGAAGTGCAGCGCTGCCATCCATGCAGGTTAACTACAGCGTCAGAAATTACCCCTGTAGCCATGTCTGTATTCTTTAGTAGCAGAAGGCTGTAAGGCTCTTAAAGATGCGTGTCACCTGAATTTGCCTGAATCCTTGTAAAACAGTATATATAGTATGAACCAAATATCATATGCTTGTTGCAAACTGCCAGGACCCTGGCAGAAAAATGGAAATTTAGAGACCATTCTTGACTCTTGAAAGTTTATACTAAAGAATGCATGGTACATTATTTTTGATGACATAATTTCCAGAAGTTTTATTTCCACCTAAACCTGGTCATAGAAGCTAATAAATGAGCATGATGAGATAAAAGATAACATTAAGAACAATCTTCTGTTTGAAGCTACATATAAACTGTGACAACACTGCATCTTTTAATCTGATTTTCAAACTGTAATCTCAAAAAATAAAAATAAAATGTAACCCATTTCCCAAATGAAAATGGACATTTGCTTTTTATGACAAATGCAGAAAATGAAGTAGACTTCAGATCCCAGATTTTCCTTTTTGGAATTGTGTGTCAGTGGGAATACAGAATGATACTAAAAGTCTATAATGTATAGTATACCCTGAGGGAGGCCTTTTTTTTTTTTTTTTTTTAGATTTAATTACTCATGGAAAACATTGAAATAAGTTTAAAGTATACAGCCAGATATGGTAGATCTAAAGAGGAAATAACGAACATAAAGATTATTCTGAAATGTGCTTTTGTATTTTAAATTTTTTTTAATTCTAGGTTTTTGAAGTAAGATATAAAATGATATAACACTTAGTCTCCGAGTTGATAAAGTGAATCCTGATGGACTTCTGTGGCTGTAGCTGTAACTCCCCAAAATACAAATAAACAATGCCAAACTCTAGGAGCATATCTGTTTGTTAAATACAGCCATTATGATTGTTGAAATTATTAATTTGCCTAATATCACCTATGGATTCGGAAATTGTATTTAGTACATTTGTACATAGCATGTGTGAATGTCAACCTGCAGTCACATGGACTGTTGTAAAATGCTTTTTTGTGTTTTCGGTTCTAACTCACTCTTTAAACACTCCATGTACCCCTTTGGGCTAGACTTCTGGAGGCAAATGGCTGAGCTCTCACTAATTATGTCGCTTCCTCACTTGTCAGCCCTTTGAGCAGTCCCTCTGGCTGTGGTCCTGTGCTCAGCGGGCAGGTGGCACTCCTGTCATGACCCCCCCCCCCCCCCGGGGCATCGCAGGGGAAGTGGAGCACCCGGTGCAGTCCTCGGGAGGAGGGGACACATTGGCCCAAGGCTGCACAGGGTGAAGCCAGGGGCAAGAAGAGGGACGGATGAAACTGCTTAGCAAAGCAGAAGACCTCCGTGCCCCTCACCGAGCTGTGTCCCCATTACACATACTGCTTCTTCAGTTTTTGTCTTGTATTTATTGTCTTTAATACCAGGTTTGCTCTCCAGTCTCCCATTTCCATGTCATTGTCTTAAAAAAAAATCAACTTATCATGGGTGCAGATGCTCCCGTGGGAGTAGCTCTCGTGTCTTTGAACCCACCTCGGTTCTAGGGACGTTCCAGGGCAGCAGTCCAGCCAGCCTGGTAGGAGTGTGAAATTTGCAATGAATAGCCCCAGATTGCAGCCTGGGCCCTGCTGCTCATGAGCTTCTGAGCTTCCGAGCACCCTCATCTGCACCCTCATCTGCAAAACAAGAAGATGCATACCCTCCCTCCCTACCGTGAGGGACTAAGGGCCTGCAGTAATGGCCACCACATGATCAGTGCCCTTAGTAGCAGACTGCCGCCTCAGGGGCGCTTGGAGGGCCTTGTCACTCTCAGAACATGATTCCTGCTCCCCGTCTTGGGCTGCAAACCAGGGTGCCCAGCAGTGAGGGAGCAGCTCTGGGGATAGCAGCCCAGGAAGCGGGTTCCTTTGCCTTCTTACCTGCTGCTCTGAGACTCCGTGTCTTCATCTAGAATTTTAGAAATGACAGTAGTCCCTGCGAGTGACTGCAAGGAATGTGAGCACTCTGCAGACCTTGAAGTGAAGGCCCAGAGCAGTTGCTTGGAGGAGCTGGCCAAGCACTACTCAGGCCCCACCCACCACGTCCCTGTCCTGGGGCCCAGGCCTCCCCAGGACTCCGGGGATGCCATACAGGGGAGGCACATCCAGACCAACAACCATGAGGTCGACTGCACTGACAGGCACCGTCCTGGACAAAGACATCATTATGTGGGGCCAAATGCCTCCCTTTTCCCATTGAGAAACAAGAATGGTAACCATCCAAATTTATACGGTCGACCGTAGGACTGGCTGAGGACTCCTTCCTCTGGACCTGGCCATCTGCTCCTGCTCCTGGGATTTCAAGCCACAGAGGGGCTCAGCCCAGTGGAAAAGGCAGCCAGAGCCATGCCCCTTCCTTCTCACGGATGATGGCCCCTCACTGTGCTGTCACCCCCGACTGCTCCGCTGCTGACCAAGCCTGTGTCCTGACATGGACTCTGCTAGCGGCTGACGGGCTGGATCCACAGATGAGTTAGGATGTAGCAATGGCTTTGTGCCCGAGGAAGGCCATGCCTCTAGTTCCACCTCAGTGAAATGTTGAGGCTGGAACAATCATCTTTTGTATTAATTTATACGTTTAGCCACTAACCCAGTCATCAAAAAGTGTCCGCAAAGCCACAAAGTGTTACCCAAATATGAAGTGGTGCTTTGATTGCTGTAGCAGCCTATTGGAGTTGGATGGATGAGTGTTGTTTACTGGATTTCTCAATCTCTTTCTCTTCTAAAAGTGAGTGCTTTTAGGGAATGCAGGGTGTGAGCTTGTTTTTAAGTGCAAGGACCTCACGTTATTTTTAGTATTTCACAATTGCCCTTGAAATAGACACCTGGGCGGGGTGGGGCGGAGGGGGGGGGTGTCCTCACACCAAGGCTGGGAATCATGGATTTAATCACTTGGGAAGTAGCATAAAGTAGGGCTGGGTCCAGGCAGACTTGAAAATCTTGTTTGAATTTTTGTTCATAACTCTGTAAGCTACCCACATTGCTGCTCTGGTGGTGTTTTTTGCTCTGGGGACCTGATCGAGGTAGGGGTGGGGAGGAATAAGGTTTGATATACATGAGCCCCCCTTCAGTCAGGTTCTCCGTGGATGTGGTTTTTTCTACTCCGTTGTCAGCTTGACAAGGAGGACCCAGCTTTCTCTTGTCGCTTCAAGCTACCTCGAGGTACCCATGAGTGCAATGTCTCTTTGTTTTAACCCTCGGAACTGTGATTGCCCAACTCCCCAGGGAAAAGCCTGAATCCAGAACACAGCCATGGTGAGTAATCAGTCAACAAAGTATGCGGGATCAGGAACAAGGAACATATCTGGTTATACCCAGGTCCCATGTTAGCATGTTCCTTTTTAGCTCTTTCTCTTGGGGGAAAAAAAATCTCTTTTTTGGATTTTAAGTGTGGGTCACGCTGGGCACTGCTTGGTCAGTCCACATTCCCGTCAGCGTTCCCAATCAGTGCCCGACTCTCTGGAGCAGCAATGTGAGGGACATGGCCCAGGCTCCCTCCCCAGCCTCATGCCCTAGATGAGGGGTGATGAGCGAAGTCAGGAGCCCGTGTCTCTCCAGGGCTGCTCTGGCTGTGTGCATTCAGGGAGTCCAGATGTGCCTGACAGAGCTCCCCAGATCCACGATCCGGGCTCGGGCCACACCTGGGTACCCACCCTGCGTGGAGTTCAAGGCAGGGGGCAAACAGGCTCCCTCCCTGTCTCTCCTGTCTGGCTTTTGCTTTCTCCGCAAAGTGGTTTCCATCATCTGCAACCATGTTTCCACGATGGAAGCGGCTCGCCAGCGTTCACCCGTGCCCGGAAGTGCCGTTCAACAGGTAAAACGCCACATCGAAGACAAACTCGCCAACAATTCAGTCTGTGAATGGAAGAGCAACCATGTGAGGTGATGGGCAGCAGATGAACGTACTGTGTTGATCGTTTCACAACAGGCACAAAGATCGGATCATGTTGCACACTGAAGCAATACCGTGCTCTGTGGCCGCTACTTCCCATCCCTACTAGGGCAACAAGCCCTTGCGGAGCGGGAAGTTGCTTTCCAAGGCTCCCCCTGACGGCCGAGGTCGTGAACGGCGACCCTGCAGCCCCGCGGGCCTCCCCCCACGCTCCGGCCTGCGGCCCAGCGGGCGTGGCGCAGCCCTGGGGGGGGGGGGGGGCCGGTGAGCGCCAGGACCCGCCTCGCCTCCCACCCCGCGCCGCCGCGCCCCGGGGCGCCGAGGCTCCGCGTCAGGGCCCGTCCTGGCCGCCGTGCTGGTGCTCCGCCTGCCCGCAGGGCTCCCAGCTCTCACTCTGGACGGGGTGCGGCTCCCGATGCGGCCTTTAGCAACAAGTGTCGCTGTCGCGCGTGGATGCAGATGTGGGTGTTAGGGGGTCGGGGAAGCCCGGAGGCCGCGAGGGGGGTGGTAGCAGGACCCGAGCAGGCGCCAGCTCCCACCTCGAGAGAACACGTGGTCGCGGCCTGACCCTTGCTGGAGCCAGCGAGATGGCTGCTCCGAATCCGTTCAGATAAAGGGGCAGGATAAAGACCTTCATACCGGGAAACCTGGGCGGCTCGCGGCTCAGCGCCGCCCTCGGCCCAGGGCGTGATCCTGGAGCCCCGGATCGAGTCCCGCGTCCCGCTCCCTGCAGGGAGCCTGCTTCTCCCTCTGCCTGTGTCTCTGCTTCTCTCTCTCTCTCTCTCTCTCTCATGAATAAATAAAATCTTAAAAACAAAAACCTTCAGACCATTTTCCACCTCACACGAAAATGCTGGCTCATCCTTCTCAACAAAAGTACTTTACAATGCCAGTTCTCTGTTTAAATATCACAGTACCTTTCTCTTTTTTATTCTTTTTATTTTCATCAAAGCAATATGTATACTTGGCTTCAAGACATAAAATTTCTTTGAACAGTTCCATATCATGCCAAGGTTCCTGACACCCCTCAGGGACCTGTGAGTGGGTTCTGACTCCCCCGCCTTTGCACACCTTTGATTTGGAGTTGAGCGAGCAAGGAAGGAGACAGGGTGCAGGCTGCATTTTGCCAGCCAGGTCGTGGCAAGGAGGCTGGACCTGCTGCTGAGAGCTGGTGGGAGGGGGGGCAGTGGGCAGCCGGATGGCAGCCTCACCCCAACCCCGACCTCCCATCGTGGGGGTGCTGGGCTCCCTCCACCGCTGGTTCTGCAGCTCTGGGAACCACCAGAAACAGCCTAGAGAGCCTCCCTCCTCAGACCTCCCCATGGTTCTTGGAGTGACCGCTATTCCTTAATGAACTTGCTTTCTGTCTTAAGAAAAAAGGCTAAAGGAATTACCGGCTTCCCATGAAAACCAGCAGCCCCTCCCCACATAGCTGGTGCTTCTGCTATATGTTAACTTCAGATCCAGAGTTTTGACAGGATTTTGTGAATATAACACAATCACCTATTCCTTTTTCCCTCTCATTCTCCAAATATATTGATACATTACCCGTCTATGTCAATGTTGACCATTGAGTTAAGCAGGACACTACGTTTCCTTTCTCACATAACTTTTATTTCCTAATTTTTGGCAGTTGCTTAGTTTCCTTTAAAAAGAAAGAGAAAAGAGAGAGAAACAGACCTTCTGTTCTGATTTTCAATGTCCCAACAGATCCAGCAATGCCTACACAGGATGAGGATGGTTTTTGTTGTTGTAGCTGTTGTTTTTTATTTTATTTTTAAAAGATTTTATTTATTTATTCACGAGAGACACACAGAGAGAAAGGCAGAGACATAGGAGAGAGAGAAGCAGGTTCACTGAGGGGAGCCCCATGTGGGACATGATCCTGGGGTCTCCAGGATCACACCCTGGGCCGAAGGCAGACACTCAACTGCTGAGCCACCCAGGTGCCCCCACGATGAGGATGTTTACACAATTTGCACAAGATGCCACCAAGAACAGTTGGCAAAACGTGCAATGAGAACAGAGTTTCAGTGTTCTGAAGGGGCTTGCCATCCTTTATGTACGCATAGTTATAAAATATACCCCAAAAAGTCATGAGGTAAGCAATCATATACACAAGACAAAACCCAACTAATTTAATACCAGACTCCTAGCATCCATTGATTTATAATGGCACTTTTGACTATTCCCAAAAATGTATAAGAATTATAAACATTGGGATCCCTGGGTGGCCCAGTGCTTTAGCACCTGCCTTTGGCCCACAGCGTGATCCTGGAGACGCAGGATCGAGTTCTACATCAGGCTCCCTTCATGGAGCCTGCTTCTCCTTCTGCCAGTGTCTCTGCCTCTCTCTCTCTCTCTCTCTCTCTCTCTGTGTGTGTGTGTCCTCATGAATAAATAAATAAAATCTTAAAAAAAAAAAGAATTATAAAAGTTGACAACATGGAGAAATGTGGTTTTGCTGAGTCTCTGTTTCTTTAATTTTCTTTTAGGCTTCAAATCTTTATTTTTACTTATTGATTGATTTTAATATTTTATTGGTTCTTAAAAATTACCACGGTAGGGGCACCTGGGTGGTTCAGTTGATTAAACGTCTGCCTTTGGCTCAGGTCATGATCCCCGGGGTCCTGGGATGGAGTCCCACATTGGGTTCCCTGCTCCATGGGGAGCCTGCTTCTACCTCTGCTTCTGCATGTTGCTCTGCATGCTTATGCGCACTCTCTTTCTGTCAAATAAATAAATAAAATTTAAAAAAATTATCAAGATAATAAATGGGCACTGGATCAAAGCCAAATAAAACATGAGCAGATAAAGTATAAATGTGTCCTCTTAACTCCCCACCACCAGCTTCCCCACAAAAAAGTGTGCTCCCTCTAAGATCTTCTTGAGTAGTGATGTACATGGCAAGCAATCATCTGGCCAGAAGGCAAGAGAGCACACTTGTGAAGCAGTAAGCTTTGATGTGATAGAGACCTGAGTTCAAAGTCTTTCTTTGCTATTGTCAGAGCTGAGTGGCTGTGGGCAAGCTCCTTGGGCTCTGAGCTCTGGCCATCCTGCTTCCAACACATGGATGATTGTGATGTCTATCACATAGGGTCACCTGAGTGCATCTGGCCACATCAAAAACCCAGAACTTTGGCACTCCCAGAAATCCTCTCTTGCTGACCACCCAGCAACTGAAACTCAGTATGCTCTTCTGAATCCAACTCTCATGAAAGGATGATAACTTTTAGCTTGTGTATATATTATACTTAAATTTATTTTAAAAACATGAGTAGCATTATAGAAAAGAGCCCTAAAAAAGCCAAATGCTATGTGTCAGTAGTGGAAGTTAAAAAAAAAAAAAAATTAAGGGGGCCTGTGATGGCTCAGCTGGTTAAGCATCTGCCTTTGCCTCAGGTCATGATTTCAAGGCCCTAGAATCAAGCTTCTCATAGGCCTCCCTGCTCAGGATGGGGAGTCTGCTTCTCCTTCTCCCTCTGCTGCTCCCCTCCTTGTGCTCTCTCAAATGAATAAATAAAACCTTTTCTAAAAATTAAGAAAGCAATGGTTCTTAACCAGGAAAATAAAAATTTTGAGCAAACTAGGAAGTAGAGTTTTAGCTACAGTGTTGTCTTGGCCCAAGGATGTGCACACTCTGCTCTATAAACAGAAAAATAAACACAGACGGCAATTTGTGGAACTCTTCTCAGCAGAGGCTCTAAGTAGTAGAAAGATTGCACATGTGAGAAATATTACTGAAAATTAGAACTCTAATTAACTTGCAGGGTGAGGATAGACACAGAAACCATGTGAAACCAGATGGAAATATGCATAGCCAGGAATCACAACAAACACTTCCTTAGCCAAAACTTGTATGGATTATAAAAGTCTCCAAAAATATCCTTCAAAAATCCTTTTCTGGTGATTGAGGAAATTGCCAGAGAAATAGGAAATCCTTGAGAAGTTGGACCAATGGTTGTGCTGAGGTCTGGAAGGAGTCAGGACAACTGATTTGAGTGTTGGGATCACTGCCCAGTGCCACAAAGTAAAGAGTCTGAGGTCTAGGTCTGCATGTGAAAACACCCGGCCCCAACAGGCCTTCAGGGCCTGCCTCTTAGCCTTTCCTCAGCCTCGCTGTATGGTGCTATTTCCCCTCATGTCCTACCTCAAAGGCCCAGAGCCTGTTTCTCCCAGCTTTTTTCTGTGCTTGTCCTTGGAAAAGGATATGACAAACTCGTTTGCCCTGGTGTGTGACAAGTCTGTCACCTGCTCTCTAACAAAGCCTAAATTGTGGTCACAATTACCAAGGCCCGTAGAAGTCCAGATTTTTGTATTAAGCTTTTCCTATTTTTATTTATTAGCAACCAACCAATTCCTGTTAAAATACACATCCATGGAGAGCATTTGGCTGACACGACACAGGTTGGAGGCTGCACACAGACGGAAAATTGGAGTGATATGTCTGTAAGCCAAGGAACACCAAAGATGGCCAGCAATCCACCAGAAATCCAAAAAAGGCAAGGAAGGATTCCTCCCTATAGGTCTCAGAAGGAGCACGGCCCGGCAGACACCTGGATTTTTTACTTCCATCTTCTAGAGTGGTGAGACAAATTTGTGATACTTCATTACAGCAGTCCTAGATAGTCCAACATAGAGTTTGGTATTTTATGTCCTCGGTAGCATAATATTAGCCACAGAGGGCAGCTTTGCACATCATGTTGGTGACCACCAGCTGTTGAGATGGCTCTGTACATATGGCCTCTCACTGAAAGGGAGCACAGGGCCACGTCAAAGCAGTGGAAGTCACAAGTGTACACAAAATCAATAACTGAGCCTGGGTCTCTGGGAGCCAGCAGGGCATCTGGCATCATGAAGTGGCTCAAAAGTGATTTGATTTCTGTTTTCTGGTTCTCTCTAAGGTCTCTGGCCCAGACTCTATTGAGGATTCACCTACTGGACAAGAAACTGTAGGAAGTGCACCCCATCACCACCTGTCCAACACAGATCAAGCCCACCAGAGGTGGCATTGGGTGGAATTCAGCACAGTTACGCACGTACTCCTGCCTCCAGAATTCACTCACACCTTCAGACAACAGTCTCAATGAAAGCAACTGGCTTCATGGAAATAGGGCTTCTGGATTGACAGCATTTTTACCAAATTCCTCTCTGAGCTGGATCCAGGTAGATTCATCTTAAAAGGACAGGCCAAATCTGGTGAGAGCCTGAATGAACACAGAAGACACTCATGGGGGAAGGTGTGTCTGTTGCTGAAGAGGGGGTAAGGCAACACAAAGGAGCTCTATGGGATGGTGACAAGGTCCAGGCAGAACAGGAGCCTAGGAGAACAGGACAGGGTGTTCAAGAGAGAAGGTGTGACAAAGCGAGCATGCTGGGGTCTTGTCCCTTTGGATTCTGATCTTGTGGCCCAGGGGTGGAGGGCTGGCTTAAAGAAAGAGGACCAGGCAAGACAGCAAGAGAAACAGGACTCCTGTCCCCTCCATAGAGCTAACAAGGATTCTCCCTGTGTCCTTCACGGGCAAGGCTGCCAGATAAAATACAGAATACTCGGTTAGAGCAGAACTTCAGATCAACACTGGATGATTTTCAGTATAAGTATGCAAATACTGCATGGGACATACTTATGCTAAAAATGTACTCATTGTTAATCTGGAACATTGATTTAACTAGAATCTTGTATTTTTATTTGCCAAGTTTGGTAATCCTATCCCAGGCAACAAAGCAAGTACCTCCTGTGGCATCACACGTCTCATCAATACTCAATATATATCCACATCCAGGAGAAAAAATCTACAGGGCTGCAGAGAAAAGCAGGGCTATTTGAACAGGCAGAAACATGGTAAATTAAGCTCCTCTTCCTGCCTCAAACAGCTTGAAGGTCATGGTGATGACAGCCTTTCAGAAACTCAATCCAAACAGTCTTTCTCTTTTTTTTTCCAGACCAATTCCTAGTAAGTTGCAGGAGATTTCAACGTCTTTCATGATTACTAACTGAAGACACCATCTTGAACGTAGCTTGCAATGCCAGGAACGTGGTTTGGGTCTCGGCCCAGTGCAGTTTTTCCCAGAGCTATCATAAGGAAGTAGTCATGAAACAAAATGAATCTATGGTTGAAAACTGCAGAGCTGACCCACAATATTTTTAATGTGTGGAACTAGCTGGCAAGCTGAGAGCCCGAGAAAACAAAAAGAGCTGCTGGCTTCTTTGAAATGCCCAGATCCTCAAAGTGTGGCTTTTCCTTCATGCTATTAGATGGGTTCCAATGGGCAGAGGGTCAAGCTAGGCACTTCCAGCGGGGGGTGTGGGGGTGGGGGGGTGTTGGCAGACACAGGGTTTTGCCTTGACAGCTTCATTTAGAGGAGAAGGGGTGAGCCAGGGAAGGATGGGTGGAATGAGAAGGCCACAGCCTGTCCTTGCCTGGGTGTGGCGCCTCGGAGCTTGGCTGCCTTGTCCACTCCCACGTCTTCCATTCCCTGAAACAACCCTGTGATGTCGGCATGTTTCTCCATTTTCCATATGGAGAAGTTAAGGTTTGCTAAGTTACCTGGTGGAGTAGAATTCAAGCTTAGCTACTTTCAGTTTACGCTTTACTTATTTATTTATTTATTGCATTGATAATACTTTTACGAGGTTCAAAATCCAAAATGTGCTTAGGGAGGGAGTGAAAAGTTTCTCCAGGTCCTAGGCTCCCAGCTCTCCTCCAAGGAGATGATTGGTACTGTGCATTTCTTACGTGTGCTCCTAAAGAGCTTTTATACATATGTCTTTGCTTTTCTTTTTTAGACAGATGATAGTTTACTGTATATACTATTTGCCTATTCTGACTGAAACTAAGCTCTTAAAAAAAGAATGATTTCCCATTATAAAATTTAATAAACTAAAGATAAATGGAAAGAATAAAATATCAACTCTTGTCCTAATTCCCAGAGACCACTGCTGCTGGCGGTTTGGTACCTTACTCTAGGCTTTCACATAGCTCTTGTACCACAGTGCTCCTCTTTGGACAGAATTAGGGACAGAAAGGTAATAGGAAGAAGAGAAGAAGAAATAGAAGCATATAACTTGTCCAGAGTGTGTGGGTGTCATGGGGGCCAGAAGACATCGGTCCAGAGAGGCAGTGAACGTTCATTCATTCCTTTGAGAGAACGTTTTCCTTTTTGAGTTCCAAGTACTTGCTCTGTGGGAATACAGATCCTATAATAAAACAGAGAGTAGCGGGGAAATAAATCAACATACCATTTCAATACTGTGTGATAAGTGTTAAAACAACAGGAAGCCTGGGGAGCTGAAGAAGCCAGATGATAGGACGGGTGGCAGGGCTGGCTCCCCAGGAATGACACGTGAGCTGAACCTTGACCCCTCACTTGCAGGGGTCAGGCCAGGTGATGAGCAAAGGAGGCATTCTCATGAAGAAAGGGATTGCAGAATTAGAGATTACAACAGGAATGGCAAAAGACAGGAAGGGACAGTGTGGAATATGAAAGGAATTTTGGCTTTATCTTGAGGGAGCATGAAGCTCTTGGAAGTGCTTGGAAGTCTCAATGCAGGAAACTGATGAAACTGGATTCGCACTCTGACAGTGGCCAACTGTGGCTGCTGGTTGAAAATATATCAGCAGCAGCCATGGAGGAGGGGAGTCTAGAGACTGGAAAATTAGGGCACTGCAGCACATTTGCAGGTGAGAGAAGATGGTGGCATGAACAAACACTGCAGTGACCCTAAGGATGGAGGGACTTGGACGGGTTCTAAAGAGGTTATGGATGTAGATTTGGTGACTGACTGGGGATAAAATAGCTCCCAGAGTGAGACTTGAGCATTTCTTGACTCAAAATTCTGCTCTGGCTCAACATTTTTCTACAAAAATGTTTAGGCTTCTGAGGTTGGCATGCAGATCCTCAGGGACATCATTTCAACCTTCCTTTATAATTTTCTCTTTCTTCATCTCTCTCCAACTTCTGCTTGAGACATAGTGGAATGCTGGTCCCTCCCTTTGCCCAACAGGTAGGTCCTTCTCCACCCATCTCCCTCTGATCTCATCCTTCAAGCCCAGTTCAGTGTCATCTCCTCCAAAAAGCCTTCCAGACCTGCCCTTCCCTTCTTCCCTCTAGTCATTTGGAACTAACCTAGGATCCACTAGCACTTTGCTTCTCCATCTACTGAAACACCACATTCTACACGTCTGTTTTTGCAGAAGTATCTTCTCTACACTACAAAGTTAAAGGCTTCTTGAAGACAGGGACAACAACCCTCTTGGAAACTCAAAGAATGTCTGTTCAATTGGAATTAACACTCACTGGGGAAAGTTCAGAGTCAACACTTGTAAACTAAAGGAGAAGCAGTCAGGCACAGGGGATCTATTTCGGTAAATGGAATCAGACTTACAGGAAGGCCCCAGACACAGGTAGGATAGGCAAGAGCATAGTTAATGTGAGAGTCACGATCTCAGGCCCAGGACAGAGCCTGATGCCCTGGTTTTCGGTTCCCTCTTCTGTTAAGAAGCAGACATCCAAACATTAGTAGACCGTGAAAAGAGCAGGACCAGGGGACAAGGTCTTTGGGAGGTGCTTGGAGTCAGACCCCAGCCCCATGGTTTCATGAAATGCTTTGCTGGCATTCAATAACTTGCCATCCCCTTCCCAGAATAAGAACATGCTTTTTTCTCTTACTCTCCTTGAGATCTACTGTCAACTTCTGTGACTTAGAGGAGCCTACAGTGACCACATGTCAGGCTGCCACTGCCAGGGGCTCCTATAACTCAGCCTCAAAGCAACTCTTTCTAGCTCATCATTAAAAAAAAAAAAAAAATCAGAGTGAAGGGTAAGGGAGAGGAAGTATCCTGAGGACACTCCTAGATTCAGCAAGGTGCAATGCTTTGGATACCACCTTATATGCAGGTCATCAGAGTCCAAGGTATAAGTTCTCCCTAGATTGCACCCTCTGATGGAAAGAATGAATGACTAAACAGGAGAAAAAATAAGTTGCACAAGATTGTCTCTAAAATATAAGAAGAGAAGGCAGGTTTGGGAGCCCCATTCTAAGACTAAACGCATTCTAGATAAGAAGTCTAAACAGGTTCCAGGAACCCTGCCTCTGGAGGTGTAAGGAACTACAGACCAGCTGGAGAATTTTGGAACCTTCCATGCGTGTTACTTGGCCATCTGCAGAGCATCCCTGGCTGGAGCCCCTCCCTCTGCATGTGATGTGCTGGGCTATGGGAAAAATAGGAGAGGAAAGGAGAGTGATAGTAGAAAACTTGAAAGAAAAAAGCAAAGGGCAAGAAGGGGCTTCAATGCAGTTCGAAGTTGCTCAGTAATGGAGAAGAGGAAGACCACTGTAAGAACTACCCATGTTTTAGCCTCTCATTTATCCACTCATTCAAGCACTTAGTAAAGCACAGACATCAGAGGTGATACAGACCAACCCACAGAGCCATAATACAAATGCCATAACAAAGGTGGAAAAGGCCTTTGCAGAATTTCCAGTCAAGAGCTTTTAACTCTGGTGGAAGAGATCAGGGAAGATGGCACCATGAATGAGCTTTGAAGAATGGGCAAACATTTGATCTGAAGAAGCTGAGGGACAGTATTAAGAGACCAGAAGAAAGGAGACTGGTAAGGAGCCAAAGTAACAGTCTATGAAAGAGGTTACAGCATTAAGGCAGGAAGAGTAGAAACTAGGGGATGGAGACCTTGTTTGGGAAACTTTAGCCTTTTCTGAACCAAGGCATCCAAATAAGACTCAAGAGATGAGTGTTGCCCAGGCAGAACTTGAGATGGTAGAAATGGGCCCTGAATGAGGAGGAGGGGGATTTTGTAGTGTCCAATACACTGTGGGGGATGTCCTGCAAGTTTAGCACATCACACATGGCCAGTAGGGTAGCTTGGGGGTTGGGAAACTCCACCACAGACCCCCAGACTCTCCTCTCAGATTCAGAGGCAGGACAGGGCAGAGGCTGAAACACACATGAACCCACAGCCCTGTGAAACCTGCCCCTGAGCTTTGTCCACAGCCACTCCTCCCCAACGCTGTGTGAATACTGGCCTGGCCCAAATATGTTAGGTTAGCTGCTCAAGGCCTCCCTGCTTCTAGGAAGTAGAAGTCAGTTTTGAACTCAGGCTAGAGTCTAATGGTGTAGTTGATACTCTTTCCACATACCTACACCTTCTGATCAGAGCAGGGGAGGCAGACAGGGGAAGAGGCAGGGCAGCAAGCCTGCAGCCAGTCAATTCGCTCTGGTGACTGTGCGCAAATTATTCACCTTTCCTAAACCTCAGATCAAGCACTTGTAAAAAAAAAATAATAATAATGACAACCACTTCAAAAGGTTGTTTTGATATTTAAATTATTTTTTAAATAGAAGAGAAAAAATACAGATAGCCTATCATACATCCTGGTGTGCTATAGACCCTCAATTAAATTTAGCTTACTCCTTCTTGCTTTTCTGCTTCAGACATTCTCAGTACCTTCTTTGAAAGAGCATGGAGGAAGAAGGGGAGGGTCCAGTTCCAGAGACCAGAGACTTCTTCACAGGTGAAGAGGATGGGAACCTGGGCAAGAGCCAGATTGTTGCTAAGGGCCATGTTGACAGTTGAGGCAGAGTGGGACCATACATCAATCAAACAACTGTGGTCACTGAGCCTCTTTCATGTGCCTCTGAAACTCTGGCCATGTAGGAGGACATTTGCCTGGAAGGGGTATCTACCTGGAAGGAGCTCACACTTTGACAGGGAGGCTAACTACAAATAACTGCTGGGATAAGGAACCTTAGGAGAGAAGGGGGCTCCCATCAAGAAGGTGAATTGAAGACTCAGAAATGAGAAGGGATCCAGAGCACAGGACAGATGAGAAAAGGAACACTCTCTTTACTGCAAGAAAGAGAAGCAGGAGAGGATGTGGCAATGCCTGGACTGCAGGATTGGGGCCTGGGGACTGAGGATGCCTCCAATCCGATGGCTTCTCTGTTTGTAGTGTTCACTTTTCTCTAGCTCAGTGTAGGCTCCTTTTTGTTACTTCGGTTGCTGCTTGAGCCCATTCATCCACTTTACTGCACAAAGTTGTAGCTGATCATTGATTGCTTTCAATGAATACACCTTTCAGTGCATTTCTTGCATGGATGTACCACTGTTTACCCATTCTGTTGTCAGCGGACATTTGTGTTCTTCACACTCTTGGGCGATTTCAAATAATGCTATGTACATTCATAGACATCTTTTTAATTTCTGTGAGCATATTTCAGGGCAGAGTATATATTTAGAAGTAGAATTGCTGAGTCACAGGGTACAAGTATTTTCAATTTTAGGAGACAGTGCCACAGTTTCCCAAAATGATTGTTGTGATTTACTTCCACCAGTACTGCATAAAATTTTCCATCCTGGAAAAGTCAGTTTCTAAAATTTTAGCCATTCTGATGAGTGAGTAATGGTATATCATTATGATTTAAACTTTTATTTCTCTAATTACTAATGAGGTTGAGCATCATCTCAAATGTTTATTGACCATCTGAATTTCTGTTTCTGTAAAGTTCAATTTTTCTGTTGGGTTATCTGTCCTTTTCTTATTGTTTCGCAGTACTTCTTTTCATATTCTAGATTTAAGCTCCTTTGTCAGATGCAAGGGTCTTTGCCCAGTCTGTGGTTAGCCTTCTGTACTCTTATAGTGTCTTTTCATGAACAGAAATTCTCGATTTTAAGGTATACAGATGTATTAATATTTTAAAAGAATTTTAGTTTTAATGAAAGTTCATGAAGATATTCTGCTATATTTTATTCTAAAAGTTCATTGCTTTGCCTTTCACATTTAGTCTACAGCCTGACTAGGATTGACTTTGATGTACAGTGTGCGGTAAGAGTTGAGTTGCATTTTTCTCCTCATGGACAACCAGTTGTTCTGGTCATTTATTGTAAGTAAATCTTTTCCCCACTGGTTTGCAGTAACACTTTTGTCAAAATGTTCGACATTCCAGGCTCTATTTCTGGGATCTCTAGTCTATTTTACTACTAAGTATCAATATAACGTTGACTTAATGTATACTTTTATAATAGGTCTTAATACTTGGAAAAGCAAACCTTCCCATCATGTTTTTCTTCAAGGTAGAATGATTATTATTGGTCCTTTGTATTTCCATATCAATTTTAAGACTAGATTGTCAAAAACATCTGTTGAGAATCATATTGAGTATACACATCAGTTTAGGGAGATGTGATATCTTTATGGTAATGGAGTTTTCCAATTCATTAATATGGCATATCTCTCCATTCGTTTCACTCTTTTTAGTTTCTTATAATACTATTTTATAGTTTCTGTATAGAGATCTTACAGATCTTTTGTTTTTAGGTAGTTTATCATTTTTATGTCATTATAAGTGGTACCCTTTTAAAATTTATTTTTCAACCATTTGTGGCTCAGTTTTTGAACACTGACTTTGTATTCACCAACTTACCAATCCTAATAATTTATAAGTTATCTTTGATTTTCTAAGTACATAATAATGCTGCCTTCAAAAATGACACCTTGGCCTTCCTTCTAGTTCTTGTACTTCTGATTTCCTTTTCTTGATTTACTGCACTGGCCAAAAAATGTCACATAGAAGTGGTGAGAAAAGGCATCTTTGTCTTGTTCCTAACATCAAAAGGAAAGGTGTGTGTGTGGGGGAGGGGGATGGAAAAAAAAACAAAAGGAAAGGTGTCAACTCTTTACCATTAAGTCTAAAGATTTTCTAAGTCTGAGTATGGGTTTCTTTTTACTTATACTGTTTATAATTAACAGTAAAACCTGCGGCTTGATGTCTTTTGTTAGTTTTGGTAATTATTCAGCTAACTACTCTCAAATATTGTTTCTGCTTCATTTTTCTCCTGTATGAGATTCCAATTAAGCCAATATTTCATCCAGCACTAATAGAACTTGCTGCAATAATGGAGCTTTTCTCTATCTGTGCTGGAGCAGGTAGGCATTTGAAATGTGGCTAGTGTTTTAGAGGAATTGAATTTTAGATTTTTGTTTACTTGTAATTCATTTAAATCTAAACAGCCACATGTGGCTAGTAGCTAGCACGTTGGACAGTATATATTTAGAACTCTCCAATTCTATCATAAATATCTCTTACCTTCTGCTTATTCCATCCTTTTGATCTATCTTCCAGTTCCCTAATTTTCTCTTCAGTTGTGCCTAATGCACTATTATACACATCTATTTTCTTAACTTTGGATATGTTGTTTTCAATTGTAAAATTTCTTCTTGTGGGGCAGCTTGGGTGGCTTAGCGGTTTAGCGCTGCCATCAGCTCCAGGGTGTGATCCTGGAGACACAGGATCGAGTCCCACATCAGGCTCCCTGCATGGAGCCTGCTTCTCCCTCTGCCTGTGTCTCTGCCTCTCTCTGTGTGTCTCTCATGAATAAATAAATAAAATCTTTAAAAACAAATTTCGTCTTGTGTCTTGTTCTGGTTATAGATTTATCATCACTCAACTCCAAAGTTACCCTTTTGGACTGCTCTTTGAAAATTGATGTTGTCCCATTAAGTATTTTTTTCTCATTCCAATAGGCACTGAGGCTTTCTTAGTAGAGAGTGCTGGAGAGACTCTGCAAGAAAAGGGGTTTGCTTCCTGCTCCAGTGTACTAGGCTAAGTAGGCTTTGGCTGAGCACATGGCTTTTCCAGTGCTAGGATTCTGCTGTAAGCATAGCTTCCCTAGCACCTGATTCCAGCAATGTGTCCAGTATGCCCCATCCTGGCAGTTTTGTAGTAGAGCATCTCTAGTGGGACCTTTCCCTGTGGACAGTTTTCCATAACACCTAAAGGGCAGATTTCTGGTGAGTTTCAGAGGGCATAATTCCAACAAATTCCACCAATGCAGCACTAGGGGGTTTCTGTTCTCCAATGAGATGCAGTTAGCCATGGCCCCTCAGCAAGGTCAGAATCTCAGTCCTGGAGTGGCAGAAGACTTCCTCTGGTCTTCTAGCTCTAGAGGTTAGTGATTTCTCCTTTCATCTGCTATTTCAATATTATTAGAGTTCTTATTATTTCTTATTAGCCAATCTCTCATTACTCTGATCCTTTGTTGTAGTACATATTGAACTCTTCCCTGTTTAAGTTACTACGCGGTTTCTGTCTCCCATGTGGATCCTGATAGATACAATTCTCTTTCAAATATGCAGTGTCAGTTTTTATAGTTACAGTTTTTTGCTGAATTTTTTTTCTCTTGCTGAAAATGTTAAGTTTGGCTTTTATCTCCATGAACATAACAGGCATAGTTATTTTACAGGTTGCATCTAGTAATCACCTCTGGAGTATCTATGAGCCTTTTCCTAAGTGTCTGTTGTTTGTACTGATTCTTGTTTATCTGATTTTGATTTGCATTGATCATTACAATTTTGCAACTATTTATAGAAATAAGTTGGGACAAAGCATAAATGTTACTTTCCTCCAGACGTTTCTGCCAGGGTCTTAGACACACTAACAATCCAAAACTACCTCAACATAATATCAGTTGACATTTTCTGGACAACGAGGAGGACATAAGAGCAGACTTGCAAGTGATATCATGGTTTTATCTAGATTTTCCTTTGCTCTCCAGATGCAGCCCTCGAAGGCCCAGTGCTACGCACAGGTAGTTACATGAGGTCCTCACTGTTGGCCATCCTTGAGTCTGATGTTTGTGGGTATAGCCCTGGAGGGTTGTCGCAATGCTGTTCAGCTACATAGCTACCAAACTTCTTTTCAGTAAAAGCAGTCTCAAATGCTGGACTTAATTCTCTGGATCCCGATCTCATCTCAGATCTTATCCTTGTAACTCTCCACCATCTTTTTAGTTTGTTGATGTGTTTTTAGGATGATTTAAAAAATATATGTTGTCTAACATTTTTGCTGGCTTCCACAAGAAGTTTGGGGTATCAGGTGGTTCAGCTCAGACCTAGTAGTAGGAGAGCCATTATTTATTCTTTACTGAAAACAAAGTCTTGAACCATGAACCCTCTGTAGATTTAGTTCATATTCCAGAGCAAATTATTTCCCCCAGGAAGCTGTCTTTGAACACTCACCTTCACCTTCCATGATAACCTGTGATTTTAAATTATCTATTTAATCCTATCAGACTATGAGTTACTTGAAGGCAAGAACTGTTTCATATTTATCCTTCATATCTTTGGTGTCTGTCATGGTGCCTTATTCATGGGAGGTGCTCAATAACTGTTACAGGAGTGAAGGAATGATTAATAATGGCTTTGTTCTGATTTCTTAAATTTTTGATATTTCCTCCAAAATGCTGATCTTATCCTTGGGAGCAAGAGAGTTCAATCTGTTCTTTAAAAACTGAATTCTTAGAAACTTGCTCAGGCTTGCTATAGACCTCTGTCTTACTTCCTCTTTCTCACAGAACTAATCTCTGCTTTACTGAGAGCTTTTCTTTCCAGGTATTCATGTTTCAGCAAGTCAGAAGGCACATGATTAAACATTAACTTGGCATCAAGAAGAAAGTAGCCTGGGATCACAAAGTGGATTTTTGAAAAATCCACATACAGAGAACTAATTTACTTGAAAATGCTATAGTTTTCTTTAAAGTATTTTGGCAAGGACAATATGTAAATGTATGTAAGTAAAGGTGGGGTGGTTAAAATGCACTTAAACAGAAGTCAGTTTCTTTAATCAGGAAACTTGCTCTTCAAAAGTGGTCAGCTAACATTTAACCTCACGGCCACACAGCAGAGTCCGCTACTACAAAACCTCTCTCTCTCTCTTTCTCTCTTTCTCTCTCTCTCTCTATATATATATATATACACTTTTTCCCCTCTGCATTCTCTCTCTGTGTATACGATATATATATGTATATATATCCTATATTGCTTTCTATCTGTGTGTGTGTGTGTGTGTGTGTGTTGGTGTAGAGTTTACTTCAAAAAAATAAATAAATAGGGACGCCTGGGTGGCTTAGTGGTTGAGCGCCTGCCTTCGGCCCAGGGCATGATCCCAGACTGGGGATCAAGTCCCACTTTGGGCTCCCTGTGAGCCTGCTTCTCCTTCTGCCTATGTCTCTGCCTCTCTCTCTGTGTCTCTCATAAATAAATAAATAAAATCTTTAAAAACAACAACAAAAAATAATAAACAGTAAGATGGATGTCAGAAGTGGGCTCTTCCCCCACAAAGAAAACATCAAGTCCACTTTATTTAACAGGCAAGTCTGCCTACTTGAGGAATAATTATTTTAATTTGTAAAGACTTTTTTAGAGAATGAAGAAGAAAGATTACTCCCCAACTCACTTCATGAGGCAAGTATAGCTTTGATTTTTTTTTTTTTTAATAGTAGGAATAGTATCCTTTAAAGTCAGAAAGGAGACAAAGATACCCATGATCACCAGGTCCATTCATCATGTCCCAACCAGCACAATAGACAAAGTCAAGAGATAAGCACTAAAAGGAAGGAAAGAAAATTAGAATGTTTTATGATGATATTATTATCTTCATAGAAAACTGAAGGGAATTAACAAATTACTGGATATAAACAGGAGAGTTTGGCAAGCTGATAGATATCAGCATAAAAACAGTAGTTTCAAAAAAACAAAAAACAAAAAAAACAGTAGTTTCATTTTATTCACTGGCAATGACCAATTAGAAAATTGCACTTTTAGAAAGACATTGTTTCATAGTAACAAAAACCTAGAAATAAATCTAATGAAAGATGTTCAAACCCCATACAATGTAAATTGTACAGCTGTATTGAAAACATTTTAAAAGGACCTAAATAAAGAGAATGATAGTATGTTTATGGACAGGAAAGTTTAACCTGGAAGTGTCATAATTCATACACTGATCTATGGATCTAATGCAACTCCCATCAAAATCCACAACAGAGTTGACATGTTTGTTTTTGTAAAACACGACAAATGTATGAGGAAGAGCAAATGCATATTCTAAAATGTATAAGGAAGAGCACAGAATATCCATGATGCTTCTGAAAAAGAAGAAGAAGAGCTTACTCTGCCAGATATAAAGACTTATGAGAAAGCTACAGTAATTAAGACCATGATGTCACTGGAACAGAGACAAAGTGACCAGTGGAATGAAACAGAGAGCCCTGAAACAGATCTGTACATATGAGGGACATTAATATATGATGAAAAGGTCATGGCAAATCCTCAGAGGAGGGGAAAGCTACTCAATGACAGAAAACAGGTTATTCATCTGAAGAAAAAAAAGAAAAGAACATGAATCCTTACCAGAAAAATAAATCCTGAATAGATTAAGAACTTGAATGTCAAAAAAAATATATAACATTTAGAAGAAATCATAGGTGACTTTTTCTAGCCTTAAAGGATAATTTTAAAGTAAGACCTTCTCTACAAAATATTTGACCAGTATTCCTCACAACTTGTCAGCAGCACGGTATCTGAGAGCACTTCAGGGCAGTGTCTGCTGTAGTCTCCTGCCCAGGAGTCTGTCTCCGTGGGGCCAGATGACACCAGATTTCCCAATAGAAGGATGGTCCAAGGATGACCAAACTGACTCCAGGGTCTCTCTAGCACACGATTCGGCCCCGTGAGAGTTCTTGGACCACAGTTAAGGGAAGTGTATTCAACTGGTTGTTGAAAAGCCACCCCAAGTCAAATTATTTTCTAAAATTTAATTAAAATGCATCCCAAATCTGCCAGCTTGTGTATTCCACACATTAGGAAGGTGCCTGCATGATTCTGAGGTATTTATGGATCTCTTGACTTAGCTCTTTTTCTACAGCTGTGTCTTTTTTTTTTTTTTTTTTAGCTGTGTCTTATAGTAACTCCATTTGGGCATATGAGACTCAGCTTTACCTTTGGCTTTGGCTTTGTTCTTTTCAAATATAACTGGAAACCTCTAAGCCAACATGGAAATTTGAGTCCCAGTGCAATGATTAGAAAAAAAGTCAGATCTTCTCTTTATATAAGTGACTGTTCCTAGAACTGAAAAAAGTATGGATGAGATTGAAACATCTTATTGTCAGGGGCACATAGGTGGTTCCCTGCATGGAGCCTGCTACTCCCTCTGCCCTTCCCCCCCGATCTTGCTCTCTCTCTCTCTCATTCTCTCTTTAATAAATAGATAATTTTTTTTTTTAACTAACATCTTGTTGTCCCAGAAAATAGGGAAGTGCTCTAAAAATGATGAGAAAATGTCAAAAAGACACAGAGACCTGTTTGAAGGAATTCACCCAGGCCATATCTGGGAGAATTTGAGCATCCAAATAAATGACAATAATGTATAATTCTTTTTTTTTTTAAGATTTTATTTATTTATTCATTCAGAGAGAGCGAGAGAGAGGCAGAGACACAGGCAGAGGGAGAAGCAGGCTCCATGCAGGAAGCCCAACGTGGGACTCGATCCCGGGTCTCCAGGATCACACCCCAGGCCGCAGGCGGCGCCAAACCGCTGTGGCGCCAAACTGCTGCGCCACCAGGGCTGCCCTAATTCTTCAAGTAAAATAGGAAACCACAAGTCCATGCTGATATAAGTAAGGGAATAAATTAAAGTTTGGTGAAAAACAGGTTATTTATGTAGTTTCAAAATACCTCCCCATAACATGCTTTTTAATTCCAAAAGGAAAGAAGTAACCTTACAGTCTGGGAGGTACCACTTACCTCTGTCAGCTTAGGCTGCTACAACAACCAAAACACCATAAACTAGGTGGCTTATAAACAACAGAAATGCATTTGTCACAGTTCTGAGGCTGGATGTCCAGGATCGGGGTGCCAATAGAGTCAGGTTCTGATAAGAACCCTCTTCTGGATTGCAGACTGCTGACTTCTCATTGTACCCTCACATCATGGAAAGAGATGAAGTAAAGTCTCTCATGACTCTCATGAAGGCACCAATCCCAGTCATGAGGGCTCCATCTTCATGACTTCATTTAATCCTAATTATCTCCCAAAGGCCCCAACTCCTAATACTATTACATTGGAGGTGGGATTCAACACAAACCTGGTGAAGGGGAAACACAAATATCCAATCCATTACACCAAGTTAACGTAGTGATCAAAGGCCACATCACATGTTACGGGACAAACCGGTCTCATGGGCCACCTGATGGGACACCATCACCTGATGGGATGAAGAAAACATGGCATCACTTGTAAATATTCCTGCTAAAGATACATAGTAATGAAAGAGACATCAAATGAGAAGGAAACATTGGACATGCCCAGATTGAAGAGCATTCAGTAATTGAATAACTGGCCTAATAATCTTCAAAAGTGTCAAGGTCTTAAAAGTCAAGGAAAGACTGAGAAACTATTTCAAATGGAAAGACTACAAAGACATGGCAATTAAATGCCCCAGGTGATCTTGACCTGGATCTTTTTGTCATAAAGGACATAACTAAAGCAATGGGTCATTCCTTTTTTTTTTAAATATTTTATTTATTTATTCAGGAGAGACACAAAGAAAGAGGCAGAGACATAGGGATAAAGAGGCAGAGACATAGGGAGAGGGAGAAGCAGGCTCCTGGCAGGGAACCCGATGCAGTACTCCATCCCTGGACCGGGATCATGTCCTGAGCTGAAGGCATATGCTTACCTGCTGAACCACCCAGGGGTCCTGCAATGGGTCATTCTTAACTGGAATTTAAAAAATTGGGTGGTAGTAACATGTAATGGTAATTTCCTGGTTTCCAGGCGGTTACTGAAGTTGTATAGGGAAATGTCCTCACTCATAGGAAACACATGCTAACATATTTAGAGTTAATGGGGCATCAGGTCAGCAATACACTTTCAAATTATTCAGAAAAAGAGAGATTTTTGTACTATATTCAGCTCTCTGTAAATTTGAGATTGCTTCAAATAAATGAAGAATAAAAAAGGAAGGAAAGGAAGAAAGAAAGCAGATCACAATGCTCCACCACCATGAACTGGGACAAGGGACAAACAGGAAAACAATGCCACACATCGTGCTTAGCATATAATCTGTAATGACCATATTTGCCTCACATTTTAAGCCAAGTTGTGTCATTAACTAAAGGGACCGTTGAGGGTCATTCCCCTGTTTACCCTGTTCATCTTCCGGTAATTACCACAGGAGTGAAAGCAAAGAGATTAATGGCTCCAGATGATCGACAGATGAGAACAGAGGAAAAAATGTTCGTAATTCCTGGGACCTCCCCTGGGAAGTGATGGACTTGCAACAGGGAGTGACAAGTGCTCCCAGTGGCAGGGTCAGAGGTCCCTGGGCTTGGACTGAGGCAGCTGGGGTGGGGCCAGGTTCCTAAGCTTGCACTGGTGGGGGCTGCTGGCTCCCTGCAGGCCCAGCTGTCCAGTGGGATGGTTCTTCCCGGCACAGTCCAGTGTTCCTGGCTGTCCACTGTTGGGAGCCTAGAAGTTCTTGACTGATGGGAAAGAGGGCGAAAAGAATTGCCAGCTGAGATCTGCACCATCTCCCCTCTTTCATCAGCTGCCTTTGCAAACAAGGGCTGGAGGGCTGAGTGAAACAACAGCCTGGAGAGCCCCTCTGCTTCGGGCCCACCCCAAGTGGTGTCCCATACTGGTGAAACTCATTTCTTGAAGCTTCCCCTTGTTCCAGGTGGGGCACTGGCAGGTTCTCTGCCCAGCTGTCTAGGAACCTTACTTGGGCAGTGCACACTGTTTTCTTTTCTCGCTAAAGGAAGAAAATGTGAGAAGAGGTATTTTCAAACTCTCATGTTCCTGAAAACACAGACTGCACCAAATAATGTCCTGAAGGTCAGTTTCATCTTGATTGGAAACTGCAGAAACAAGTCTGGTGTCACTAGGTCTAAGACCACAGTCCCTTTCAGGAGTCAGGCCTTACATCTTTACGTGAATCCAAAATTTGAATCAATCATAGTCGATGGGGAAAGCATTATTGTTGCAACAAAGAAACTGAGCAGATAAGCTGTGCATTAGGAAGAATCTGCATCCAGAGTCATTACTTCAAGGAATCAAGCCAACCAGAAGATGACAGTTTAATGAAGGATATTTGACATAGTCTTAGAGTATATCCCCACAAATTGCTTCCTAATTACAAAGGGAAAAATAATAACTAGAGTGGAGAAGCTGGCAGACCCCACCTTAACCTGAATCTAATCATGAGGAAACATCAAACAAGCCCTAGTTGAGGGGGTCCATGCCCTTCTAAGACTGGCAGCAGCATGTCTGTGATGAAGTGGGCCTTAGCTGTAGTCTGGATGAGGGAGAATGCACACCCTGCAACGTGCGGAGCTTGGTCATAGGGTGTTAGAGATGATTTATAGGATTTGGGCCCTAATGGTGTGGCTTGGAGGAGGGCTTCAGGAAGTAGGGCTTTGCTTTGGATTGGATATTGTCATGAAGCAGCAGTGAGTTATAATTGGGCAACTTAATAATTTTCTCCACAAGGAGGGCAGGCTTAAGCTGTAATTGGTAAGGCAGCAGTCAATCATATTGGCCAAAGAGGGAGGTAGTTGGTGTTTTGTGGTTTTGGCAATGGATGTGTTTTGTCTGTGTTCAGATGGGATTATAGACTGGTTTTGTTTTTGTCATAATCCAGCATGGTCACAGAGTGGCCTCAGTACTGTGGGTGTTTTGTGAGGTGGTTGGTGTTCAGCAGGAGAACACCACAACCTTCTGGTGAGTGCCCGACTGGCTCAGAACAACACTGGGGCCTAAGTGATGGCAGCCAGCCAGCTCCGTTTCTCCTTCTCAGACACACCCACAAAATTGCCTCCTACTCTTCAAGAATATGATCAAGGGAGACAAGGAAAGATTGAGACACGTTTCCAGGTTAAAACAGAACAAACAAATGATAGTACATGATCTGGGCTTTGATTTTGGGTGAGAAAAGTATGAAATTTGAATATGGATTTTTTTATTAGATAATGGTACATAAATGTTAAATTTCCTCCTGGTTTTTGTTCTGTGAGAGTCAATACCCTGAGGTATTTAGGGAGAAAGGTGGATAACTTCAGCAACTTATTCTCAATCTGTTCAGGAGGAAAAAGTTTACAGAGTAAATAATAAAGCAATTTGGGCAAAATGTAAATAATTGGTGTATCTTAGAGGGGGCATAACAGGATTCTTTGTACTATGCTTACAACATTATTGCATGTTTGAAATTATAAAAGATAATAAAAAATAAAATTAAAATAAAAAAATAAAAGATTGATCGAAATAGGGTAAACCCTGAACAGATGATCATTTTTATTTTCTTCCCTCAAGGGGAACTAGATCACAACAAAAATATAACTCAACAGTCAGAGGCCCAGATTCTACTTCCCTGGAACGTGGATAGTTCCAGTGGTTTCTCTCTTGGGTACAGGCAAGAGAACAGAGCTGGAAACCTTGACCAAGTTTCCATGTTGCTCTGCTGCTTTGCCAGCTTGGCAATTCAGCCAGAAGTGGGACTGTAATCACTGTGTGGATCTGCAGGGAGTGCACAGACAATGTTCTTTCCTTTACAAACATGAAAAATGAGGAGCAGCATAATTAAAATTTGTTCTTTAACTGGATTTATGGAGATGTGAGAACAATGTGAGATGATGCTTCTGAAAGAGTTTTGCAAAGAATGTAGGACCATGAAAGTGTATTATCAATAATAGATTTTATTGTTAGCTTTTGTTTTTAGCTCAGATAAATTTGGTATAATTACATTCAAGTACAGTTTTCTTTAATTCTATTCCTATTTTATTGAGTCTTAAATACTGATTATTATCAAATGACTTGCAATTATTGATATGATTATAGAGATTCTTATTCTTTACTTTGTGATTGGATTATATCAATAGATTTCCTGATACTGAATCAACCTTACATTACTCGCCAGAATTTATCATTTTTTATATGCCTTTTGACTGAATTTGATTTTATTCAGTAGTTTTTGCATCTGTAAAAAGGAGATTTGATTTGTAATTTCATTTTTCGGTTTGTCTATCAGGCTTTGATGTAAATTTTGCAAGATTCATAAACAAATGAATGAATTAGTCTTATGGCCTGGAATAGTTTAAATAATATTGGAATGAACTCTTCTTTAAAAACTAGATAGAACTCAACTGTGAAATCATGTGTGACTGGCAGATTGTCAATCAACTCTCCAATTTTTTCTATAGTAACTGTTCTGTTATTCTTGAATCAATAGTGACAATTATATTTTTCCTAAGAAAGCATCCATTACCTCTAAGTTTTCAATTTTTGTCAAAGAGTTGAAGAAATATTCTCTTCAAATTATTTGAATATCTGTGTATATATGGTTATGTCTTTCTCCTTTCTCAACCTATAATCAAGCTCATGAGGGATTTCTCCATAATTCAGTTTACAAATAGCCCTAGGATTTATTTGTCCTTGTAAGAAAAATTTGGGTTTCTTTTTATTGATTTCAGCTTTCATATTTTTAATTCCTTTTTTGCACTTTTTTATTCTTATTGTTCTCATTTAACTTATAAAAATGAGTGCTAAGTTATTTTTTATTTTTATTTTTTATTCTTCAATAATGAAGGCATTTAAAGTTATAATTTTTCTTTGGAATATAGTTTTAACTGTGTCCTATATATTTTGGCACAAAGTGTTCTAGAATCTTTAACTTTGATTTTTATTCCTTTTTTGATCCAAGGGTTATTTTGGAAGATGTTTCCCTTTTTTAATTTACCTAGTAAAATTCACTCTATTTCATATACAGTTCTATAGATTTTGACAAATGTCATCTAACAACCACCACAATGGAGATAAAGAACAGTTCATCAAACAGTCCCCTCTCCCCAGGTAATTCCTTTGTGTTATCACTTTGAGTCACATCCTCCACTAAGTCTTAAACCCTAGTAATCATTGATTTAGTCTCCATCCCTATAGTTTTGTCTTTTCCAGAAGGCCATATAAATGGAATCATATAGTTTGTGGCTTTTGCATCTGGCTTCTTTCAGTTAACATAATACATTCAAGATTCATCCACATTGCTGCTTGTATCAATAGCTCATTTATTTTTATTGCTAAGTAGTATTCCATTGCATGGATGTACCACCATGCACTCAGCAGTTGATGGATATTTGGGTTGTTTCCAGGTTTTGGCAATTATTAAAAAAGCAGGTAGGAAAGTGCCCATAGAGGTTTCTGTGTGAACACAGGTTTTCATTTCACTTAGGTAAATACCCAAGAGTGGGTCATATAATAAGTATGTTATATGTTCAACTTTATTAGAAGAGTGGGTCATATAATAAGTATGTTATATGTTCAACTTTATTAGAAACTGCCAAAAAGTTTTCCATAGTGTCTGTGCCAGTTATGTTCCCACCAGCAACATATGAGAGTTCCATAGTTCTGAATCCTCATTAGCACTTAGAATTATCAGATCACTGGGGTGGAAAGTATTTCTTAATTTCCAAGTTTTTAAGATGATTTTAGATATCTTTGTATTATCTATTTTTATTATCTATTATCCAATTGAATTGTTATAACATAGCCAGTAAACCTTCCATTAAAAACTCTTATTTGAATGTAGTTCACACACAATGTTACACCAGTTTGACATACAAGGTTATACGTTATACTATGCTCACCACAGTGTAGCTACAATCTTGTCACCCTACATCGCTATTAAATGTTCCACATTTTTAGTTAAGATGTTCTCTATTATTGATCTTTCTCATACATATATTTAGCTTTTTTATTGAGATATACTTCATATGCCATAAAATTACTGAGATATATTTTACATTCCATAAAGTATATAATTAAATGGTTTGTAATGTATTCACATGTTGTGCAACTATCATCCCTACCAGAGTGTAGATATTTTTTTATCTCTCAAAAAAAAACCACCTCAAACCCATTAGCAATTGCCCCACATTCCCCCTTTGCCTAGCCCATGATAACTACTAATTTATTTTCTGTCACTATGGATGTATTTATTCTGGACATTTCACATAAATGAAATCATCATGTAGTTTTTTGTGACTGTCTTCTTTCACTTGGCTAATGTTTTTAAGGTTTATCCATATGGTAGCATGTGTTAGAACTTCATTCCTTTGTGTGGCTGAATAATATTCTATTGTATGGATATACTACATTTCATTTATCCATTCTTTAGTTAATGGATATTTGGATTCTTGCCCCTTATCCTGCAGTATTAATTCATAATACTGCTCCTATTAACATTTGTATACACATTATTGTATGAATGTAAGTTTTCAGTTCTCTTGGGTAAGATACCCAGGAGGGAATTCCTGGATCACATGGTAATTCCAACTTTAAATTATTGTGGGACTGGTAAATTTGCCAGAGTAGTCACACCATTTTACATTTCTATAAGCAAAGGGTTCCTATCTCTCCACATCTTCACTAATGTTTGTTATCATAACCATCCTACTGGGTAGAGGTGTTACCTTATCTCATTGATTTGCATTTATCTACTAATGATATTGAGCATCTTTCTCATGTACTTATTGGCCGTTTGTATATTTGATTTGGAAAAATGTTCAAATATTGTGCCCTTTTAAATTGGACTAGTAGTCTTTTTATTATTGAGTTGTAAAAGTTCTTTATATATTTTTGATAACAGACCCTTATCTGATATGAGTCACAAGTATTTTCTCTCATTCGGTGATGTAACCCTATACTTATAAAATTTTACATTTTAATTCCAATACTGTTAACAAGCAGTGTTGTATTCGTTTCAAGTGTACATTATAGTGATTCAGCTATTCTATACATTACTCAGTGCTCATCATGGTAAGTGTACACTTAACCTTCTTCACCCATTTCACCCATATCCAAATCCACCTCCCCTCAGTAACTCAGTTTGTTCTCCTCACTTAAAGGTCTTTTTCTTGGTTTGTCTCTCTCTCGTTTTCCTTTGCTCATTTGCTTTGTTTCTTAAATTCCACGTATGAATGAAATCGTAGTTGTCCTTCTCTGACTTATTCTGCTTACCATTATACTCTTCAGCTCCATTCATGTTGTTCCAAATGGCAAGATTTCATTCTTTTTTATGACTGAATAATATTTTGTATATATTTATTCTCCTCCTCCTTCTCCTCCCCCTCTTCTTTTTCTTCATATACCACGTTTTTTGTATATATTTTTTATTGGAGTTCGATTTGCCAACATATAGCATAACACCCAGGGCTCATCCCGTCAAGTGCCCCCCTCAGTGCCTGTCACCCAGTCACCCCAACCTCCCACCCACATCCCTTCTACCACCCCTTGTTCGTTTCCCAGAGTTAGGTGTCTCTCATGTTCTGTAACCCTCACTGCTATTTCCCACTAATTTTCTCTCCTTTGCCCTTTATTCCCTTTCACTATTTTTTATATTTCCCAAATGAATGAGAGACTATATAATGTTTGTCCTTCTCCAATTGACTTACTTCACTCAGCATAATACCCTCCAGTTCCATCCACATTGAAGCAAATGGTGCGTATTTGTCGTTTCTAATGGCTGAGTAATATTCCATTGTATACTTAAACCACATCTTCTTGATCCATTCATCTTTTGATGCACACTGAGGCTCCTTCCACAGTTTGGCTATTGTGGACATTGCTGCTATAAACATTGGGGCACAGGTGTCCTGCCCTTTCACTGCATCTGTATCTTTGGGGTAAATCCCCAGCAGTGCAACTGCTGGGTCGTAGGGCAGTTCTATTTTATTTTTTTTTAAGATTTTATTTATTAATTAATTAATTTTTTTTAAATTTTTATTTATTTATGATAGTCACAGAGAGAGAAAGAGAGAGAGGCAGAGACATAGGCAGAGGGAGAAGCAGGCTCCATGCACCGGGAGCCTGATGTGGGATTCGATCCCGGGTCTCCAGGATCGCGCCCTGGGCCAAAGGCAGGCGCCAAACCGCTGCGCCACCCAGGGATCCCTTATTTATTAATTTATTTATGAGAGACACAGAGAGAGAGAAAGAGAGAGAGAGAGGCAGAGACATAGGTAGAGGGAGAAGCAGGCTCCCTGCAGGGAGCCCGACATGGGAATCGATTCCTGGTCCCCAGGACCATGCCCTAAGCCCAAGGCAGCGCTAAACGGTTGAGCCACCGGGGCTGCCTGGCAGTTCTATTTTTAACTCTTTGAGGAACCTCCACACAGTTTTCCAGAGTGGCTGTACCAGTTCACATTCCCACCGACAGTGCAAGAGGGTTCCCCTTTCTCCACATCCTAACATTTGGTGTTTCCTGTCTTGTTAATTTTCACCATTCTCACTGGCGTGAGGTGGTATTTCATTGTGGTTTTGATTGATGGCAAGTGATATGGAGCATTTTCTCATGTGCTTGTTGGCCATGTCTATGTCTTCCTCTGTGAAATTTGTTCATATCTTTTGCCCATTTCATGATTGGATTGTTTCTTTGCTGTTGAGTTTACTAAGTTCTTTACAGATCTTGGAAACTAGCCCTTTATCTGATATGTCATTTGCAAATATCTTCTCCCATTCTGTAGGTTGTCTTTTAGTTTTGTTGACTGTATCCTTTGCTGTGCAAAAGCTTCTTATCTTGATGAAGTCCCAATAGTTCATTTTCGCTTTTGTTTCTCTTGCCTTCTTGGATGTATCTTGCAAGAAGTTGCTGTGGCCAAGTTCGAAAAGGGTGTTTGCCTGTGTTCTCCTCTAGGATTTTGATGGAATCTTGTCTCACATTTAGATCTTTCATCCATTTTGAGTTTATCTTTGTGTATAAGAGAATGGTCCAGTTTCATTCTTCTGCACGTGGCTGTCCAATTTTGCCCTCACCATTTATGGAAGAGACTGTCCTTTTTCCAGTGGATCTTTCCAGCTTTGTCGAATATTAGTTGACCATAGAGTTGAGGGCCCGTTTCTGGGTTCCTTCTTCTGTTCCATTGATCTATGTGTCTGTTTTTGTGCCAGTACCACACTGTCTTGATGATCACAGCTTTATAGTACAACCTGAAATCTGGCAGTCTGTTGCCCCTGGCTCTGGTTTTCTTTTTCAATATTCCCCTAGCTATTTGGGGTCTTTTATGATTCTACACAAATCTTTTTTTTTTTTTTTTTTAATTCATGAGACACAGAGAGAGAGAGAGAGAGAGAGAGAGACAGAGGCAGAGACAGAGGCAGAGGGAGAAGCAGGGTCCACGTAGGGAGCCTGATGCGGAACTCGATCCCAGGTCTCCAGGAACATGCCCTGGGCTGAAGGTGGCGCTAAACTGCTGAGCCACCCAGGCTACCCTGATTCCACAAAAATCTTAAGATGATTTTTTCCAACTCTCTGAAGAAAGTCCATGGTATTTTGATAGGGGTTGCATTAAATGTGTAAATTTAAAGCCACCAGTAGCTTCATAATTGTGCTTCTGAATTGGTTTTCTGACATCGAATTGTAATCCAAATTCTGTAACTCTGTGGCAGAGAGTACTGTTTCTGATTCTTTCTTTTGTGAGGAGTTCTTTCTAGTCATTTTGCTCAGTGCAGAGTGGCTAAAAACGACTTGTACTGGAAAAAGGAAGAAAAAAGAAAGAAAAAGGAGGGGTATTCTCTAGTTCTATGTACTGTAAATCCCCCGACTTCCCCTGGAGCTTTCCAGTGCTGCTTGGTCAAGAACTTGCCCTTCCCCTGTCTTTCCAGCTGGTCTTCTGGGGGAGGGGCATGCTGTGCTGATTCTCAGGTGTGTGTACCTGGGGGAGCTGCCCCGCCCCCTGCCAGTGGGAGCTGTTTATCCTGTGAGGCCCCTGTTCCCTCCCAGTCCCGCCCCTCCCAGGCCCCTATCCCCTGGCAGTCCCGCCCCTCCCAAGGTGACACCAGGAGGAACAACAACACTGGGGTGGTCAGGTCTCCAGCTCTGGAGTTAGCTCCTGCAGTAACTACTGCATTCTCCCACTCTGCACTGGCCTGGATCCTCCCGGGATGGTGGGGGGCACTGATCTGCACAGCTTGGCGGCACCTGGTGGCAGGAGAGTCCTTGCTGTTCTGTGCTCTCCCCACCTCCACCTGTCTCAGGGGGAGTGCAGAATCCTGGGCTGTGTCCACTCGGTGCCATAGGATCCAGGGCCTGTGCTGCTGGAATTGCGCTCCCGGGGCGGGCTCCGAAAGGCAGCAGGGCACAGCCCCCTCTGGAGCTGCTGCCTGAGCTTCTCCCCGAGGCTCTGCCCAGCACGCTCCAGCCCTTTACCAAGATCAGCCTAGTCTGTAGTGAGCTCTCCCCCAGGGCACACTTCCTCTGTTAGTGATTCCGGGAGACTGGAGGCTCCACTGTTCATTCTGGGATCCTGCCCAATTTCCCTGCTAAATGCCTTTCTGTCTGGGAAGAATCTGATGTGGATTTTTAAAGTTCCTGCTTCTCGGGGACTGGGCTTTCCTGTCCCGGGAGGCTTTCAGCCAGGGCCTTGGCGGGTTCCTTGTGGGGGCTCCTACCCCACTTGATTTTTTTTTCCTGCCTTCCTACCTTGTTAGAAGCGCAAACTTGTCTCTCTGCAGTGTTCCAGCTGTTCTCTATTTATTTATTTTTTGCTGTTTTCTCTTTAAATCTCAGGTCGAATTTGTAGGCTTTCAGGATGATTTGAAAGTTATCTAGGTAAGTTGGTGGGGACAGGTGACTTGGGGACCCTACTCCTCCTCCATCTTGCCCGCCCCCTCACCACTTCTTTATTAATATATCCATGGACACTTGGGCTACTTCCATAATTTGGCTATTGTAAATAATGCTGCAATAATCATGGGGGTTCATGTATCCCTTTAAATTAGTGTTTTGCATTTGGGGGGTGAAAACCCAGTAGTGCAATTACTGGATCATACGGTAGTTTTATTTTTAACTTTAAAAAATTTTTTTTTTAAATATTTATTTATGATAGGCACACAGTGAGAGAGAGAGAGGCAGAGACATAGGCAGAGGGAGAAGCAGGCTCCATGCACTGGGAGCCCGACGTGGGATTCGATCCCGGGTCTCCAGGATTGCGCCCTGGGCCAAAGGCAGGCGCTAAACTGCTGCGCCACCCAGGGATCCCTATTTTTAACTTTTTGAGGAACCTCTATACTGTTTTCCATAGGAGCTGCAACAGTCTGCATTCCCACAAGCCATGCATCAAGGTTCCTTTTTTCTCCACATCCTTGCCAACACTTGTGTTTTTAAATTTTATTTTAGCCATTCTGACAGGTGGGAGGTGATATCTCATTATGGTTTTTCTTTGCATTCCTGTGATGGTGTGTGATACTGAGCATCTTTTCATGCATCTATTGGCCATCTTAATGTCTTCTTTACAGAAACATCTGTTCATGTCTTCTCATTTTTAATTGTATTGTTTGCTTTTTGGGTGTTGTGTAAGTTCTTTATATATTTTGGATACTAACACTTTATTAGACATGTCATTTGCATATATCATCTCCCATTCTGTAGGTTTCCTTTTAGTTTTGTTGATTGTTTCCTTCACTGTGCAGAAACTTTCTATCTTGATGTAGTCCTAATACTTTATGTTTGCTTTTATTTCCCTTGCTTTAGGAAAGGTATCTAGAAAAATGTTGCTATGGCCAATGTCAGAGAAATTGCTGCTTTTGTTCTCTTCTAGGATTTTTATGATTTCAGGTTACATTTAGGTCTTTAATTCATTTTTAATTTACTTTTGGGTATGGTGGAGGAAAGTAGTTCAATTTCATTCTTTTGCATGTAGCTGTCCAGTTTTCCCAACATCAGTTGTAGAAGAAACTTTTCCCCTTGTATATTTTTTCCATTTTTATTGAAGTTTAATTGACCATATAATTGTGAATTTATTTTGGCATTTTCTATTCTATTGATCTACGTGCCTATTTTTATGCCAGTATCATACTGTTTTGATTACTACAGCTAGGTAATATAATTTAAAGTCTGGAATTGTGATACTTCCAATTTTGTTTTTGTTTTTCAAGATTGTTTTGACTATTTGGGGTCTTGTCTGTTTACATACAAATTTTAGGATATTTTTGTTCTAGTTCTGTGAAAAAATGCTGTTGGTATTTTTTTTTCGCTATTGGTATTTTGATTGGGATTGCATTACATCCGTAGATTGTTTTCTGAGGTATAGACATTTTAAAAATATTTGTTCTTCCAATCCATGAGCATGGGATGTCTTTCTTTTTGGTGTAATCTTCAATTTCTTTCATCAATGTTTTATAGTTTCCAGAGTACAAATTTTTGACCCCTTTGGTTAAGTTTATTCCTTTTGTGTATGTGTGCAGTCATAAATGGGATTGTTTTCTTTTTTTAAAAAAAATGTATTTATTCATAGAGACAGAGAGAGAGAGAGGCAGAGACACAGGCAGAGGGAGAAGTAGACATCATACAGAGAGCCTGACGTAGGACTCAATCCAGGGTCTCTAGGATCACACCCTGGGCTGCAGGCGGTGCTAAACTGCTGTGCCACCGGGGCTGCCCAGGATTGCTTTCTTAACTTCATTTTCTGCTGCTTCATTTTTAGTGTATAGGAATGCAACAGATTTCTATACCTTCAATTTATATACTGTGATTTTACTGAATTATCAGTTCTAGTAGTATTTTGGTGGAGTGCTTAGGGTTTTCCATATAAAATATGTCATATGCAAACAGTGAAAGTTTTAATTCTTCCTTACCAATTTGAATGCCTTTTCTTTTTTTTTTTTAAAGATTTTATTTATTTATTCATGAGAGACAGAGAAAGAGATAGAGACATAGGCAGAGGGAGAAGCACACTCCCCATGGGGAGCCCAATGCAGGTTCAATCCCATGACCCCACAGCCAGGATCATGCCCTGAGCCGAAGGCAGATGCTCAACCAGTGAGCCACCCAGGTGCCCCTGGATGCCTTTTATTTCTTTTTGTCGTCTACCTGCTGTGGCTGAGGGCTTCCAGTATTAATAAGTTAATAAGATACATCATGTTGATTGATTTGGGAATAATGAACACCCTTGCATCACAGGGATAAAACCCAGTTGATCGTGGTGAATGATTTTTTAATATATTGTTGGATTCAATTTGCTAGTAGTTTGTTGAGGATTTTTGCCGTATTCAGAGAGATATTGTCCTCTTTTTTTATGTGTCTTTTCTGGTTTTGGTATCAGGGTGATACTACTGGTCTCATAGAATTAACTTGGTATTTTTCTTCCTCTTCTATTTTTTTTTTTGAATACTTTGAAAAGAATGGGTATTAATTCTTCTTTAAACGTTTGGTAGAATGCATCTGTGAAGCCATCTGGTCTTGGACTTTTGATTTTTGGGAGATATTACAGATTCAATTTCTTTGCTGGTAATTGGTCTGTTCAAATTTCCTTTTTCTTCCTGTTTCAGTTTTGGTAGTTTATATATTTCTAGGAATTTATCCATTTCTCCTAGGTTGTCCAACTTATTGGCATATTATTTTTCATTATATTCTCTTACAATTTTGTATTTCTGGGGTGTTGGTTGTTATTTCTCCTCTTTTATTAATGATTTTGTTTATTTAGGTCCTCTTTCTTTCTCTCTCTTTTTATGAGTCTGGCTAGAAGTTGATCTTTTGAAGAACCAGCTCCTGGTTTCATGAATCCTATTGTTTTTTTTTAGTTTCTATATTATTTATTTTGGTTCTAATCCTTATTATTTCCTTCCTTCTATTGGCTTAAAGATTTGTTATTCTTTTTTTTTTTTTTTTTAAGATTTTATTTATTTATCCATGAGAGACACAGAGAGAGAGAGGCAGAGACACAGGCAGAGGGAGAAGCAGGCTCCATGCAGGGAACCTGACGTGGGGCTCGATCCCGAGTCTCCAGGATCACGCCCTGGGCTGAAGGCAGCGCTAAACCGCTGAGCCACTCGGGCTGCCCTGTTATTCTTTTTCTAGTTTCCTTAGGTAAGGTTCAGTTCTTTACTGGAGATTTTTCTTGCTTCATGAGGTAGCCTGTATTGCTATAAACTTCCCCCTCAGAACATTCCCACTGCATCTTGGACCGTTGTGTTACTTTCATTTGTCTCCATGTAATTTTTTATTTTTTAATTTCTTGATTGACCCATTCATTGCTCAGTAGCATGTTATTTAAGCTCCATGTAGTTGCACTCTTTCCTGATTTCTTTTTCTTGTGTTTGACTTCTATTTTTATACTGTAATTGTCAGAAAAGATGCTTGGTAAGACTTTGATCTTTCTGAATTTGTTGAGGCTTGTTTTGTGGCATAATATGTGATCTATTCAGGAGAATGCTCTATGTGGATTGAAAAGAATGTGTATTCTGCTGTTTGGGGATTGAATGTTATTTTATTTTTTATTTTATTAAGTAATCTCTACACCTAATATGGGGCTCAACCTCACAAGTCCAAGATCAAGAGTTGCACACTTCACTAACTGAGCCAGCTGGGTGCACCCTAGCATGGAATGTTCTGAATATATCTGTTAAATCCATCTGGTCCAGTGTGTCATTCAAAGTCACTGTTTCCTTATTTATTTTCTGTTTGGATTATGTGTCCATTGATGTAAGTGGAGTGCTAATTCCCCTACCCTTATTGTATTAATATCGATTAGTTCCTGTTTATTAACTGTTTTATGTATTTGGGTATCCCATGTTGGGTGCAGAAATATTTACAATTGTTAGGTCTTTTTGTTGGACTGTCCCCATTATTATTATATAGTGCCCTTCTTTGTCTATTGTATAGTCTTTGTTTTAAAGTCTATTTTGTCTGATGGGGCACCTGTGTGGTTCAATTGGTTAAGTGCCCAACTCTTGATTTTGGCTCAGGGCATGATCTCAGGGCTGTGAGATTGAGCCTGGGGTTGGCTCTATGCTGGACATTGTGTCTGGATCCTGCTTAAGATTCTCTCTCTCTCAAAAAAAAAAAAAAAAAAAAAAAAAAAGAGATTCTCTCCCTCTTGTCCCTCTGCCCGATCTCCTCCCTTTCAAAAAATTAAAATAAATAAAGTATATTTTGTCCAATATAAGTATTGCTACTCTGGCTTTCTTTTGATACCCATTTGTGTGGATATGAAGACATGGAGAAAAGAACATGTAGTTTCACCCTCCCCTCACTTTCAATCTCCAGGTGTCTTTATGTCTGAAATGAGTCTCTTACAGGCAGCATAGAGATGGGTCTTATTTTTTATCCATCACCATATGTCTTTTGAAGTGTTTCGTCTATTTGCATTCAAAGTAATTATTGATATGCATTTATTGCCATTTTATTATTTGTTTTGTAGTTGTTTTTGTAGTTTTTCTCTGACCCTATCTTCTCTTGCTCTCTTTAATGGTTTTCTGACTTTTTTAGTGATATAATTGAATTACTTTCTCTTTATTCTTTGCATATCTATTACTGGTTTTTGATTTGTTATTACCATTCAGTTTGTATATATCTTCTGCATTTAACAGTCTATATTAAGTTAATGATCACTTAAGTTTGAACCATTTACTCCCCACCTTGAGGTTTTGGGTATATGGTGTCATATTTTACATATTCTATTTTTTTTTTTTTTACATATTCTATTTTATGAATCACTTGACTTTTTTTTTTTTACATAAATACTATTACTGCTTTTGTGTTTTTTACTTCTCATATTTTCACTTTTGGTCTTTCCTTTCCACTCAGAGTCCCCTTTAATATTTCTTGTAGGGCTGGTTTAGTGGTCATGAACTCCTTTAGTTTTTGTTTGGGGAACTCTTTATCTCTCCTTTTATTAGAGTGATTGCCTGCCTTTCAACACTTGAATATATCATGCCACTCTCTCTGGCCTGAAAAGTTTCTGCTGAGAAATTGCTGACAGCCTTATTGAGTTTCCCTTGTATGTAGCTGTCTTCTTTTCTCTTTTTGATTTTATTTTTATCACTGCTTTTTGCCATTTTAATTAATATATGTTTTGGTGTGGATCTCCTTGGGTTAATTTCTTGGAGGGAACTCTGTGCCTCCTGGATCTAGATCTCTGTTTCCTTCTCCAGATTAGGAAATTTTTCAGCTATGAATTCTTCAAGTAATTTTTCTCCTCCCTTTTCTCTCTCCTCTTATTCTGGGCTCCCTATCACATAAATGTTTTTATGCTTGATGGAGTCACTGAGTTACCTAAGTCTATTCTCACTTTCCATAATTCTTTCTTCCATTTACTCAGTTTGATTAGTTTTCATTACTCTGACTTCTAGGTCATTAATTTGTTCCTTGCTTCCTCTAGCCTTCTATTTATTCCATCCAGTATTTTTCAAATTTCATTTATTGTACTCTTAATTTCTGATTGTTTTCTTTTTATCTCTTTAAGGATCTCACTGATTTCCTCTACTATTTTCTCAAGTCCAGTATCTTTATGAGCATTACTTTGAATTTCTATCATGTATATTACTTATATTAGTTTCATTCAGGTCTCTTGCTATGGTTTGGTTCTTTCATTTGGAACATATTCCTCTGTCTCATTTTGTCTAACTCTGTGTCCACTTCTGTGTTAGGAATGTCAGCTTAATCTACTGCTCTTGAATGTCCTTATGAAGATGTCCTGTAGTGTCCTGCAGTGTATTGTCCCCTGTTCTCTAGGACCTGGCACCTCAGGGAGTGTCTCCTATGTGTGCCTGTTGTTGAGTTCTGGCTGATTTTTCCTTCAGTCCATTCATCAACAGAGGCTCTTTTTCTCTATTTTGGGCAGTGCTTGGTACCTGGCTGGGTGGGGCACATTTTAACAAGGTGTGTTTGTCTGCTTGCTAAATGAGATGCGGTGCCACCACCACTGGAACTGAGGCCCTACAAAAGTCATGGGTCAGAAAACACATTTCTGACAAGGTTTGCACTAGTCTTCTATGGGAGGGGCCCCACAGTGCCAGGATGGAGGCAAGCATGACTGGGAAGGGTGAATCCAGTGAAGCACAGTGGAGTGGGGCTTGGTGAAAGCAAGTTAGGCACAAATGTGGGCATTGCACTGGGTTTTGCAGGTGGCCATGTATTTATGTTGGGAGGGTTGGGGGGTGGGTGGGTGGGAAATGGCACCTGTCAGCTCCTTTGTTCCTGGAGGGGTCTTCTCATGATCCTTGTCTCCCGGGACATGCTCTGAGATGAGTAAATCACTCTCCCTCCTGTGTGATCTAGGTGTTTTCCAAATTGCTGCTTCCACTACTATCTCTGCTGACTCTGTTATGCTGTCTCTTTAAGGGCATGCCTCCACTTCCTAACACCATCTGGACTCTCCTAGATGGAGCATACCAGTTTTTTTTAAAATTCCAGGCTTCAAGTCCTGCTGTTTGTAAGAACTCACAAAATTCAGCCCTTCTCACTATCAAAGCCTAATGTTATGGGGATTCATCTTCCCATGTGGGCTCCCCAGTGTTACTGTTTCTCACCCTTCACTGTGACCCTAGCTCCCTCCTGACACATATGGTCATGGTTTATTTTGGGCCCAAACAGCTTCTCTACCCTTCCTACCCTCTTCTATGTGGCCTCTTCTCTATCTTTAGTTGTGGAGTTTGTTCTGCCAGTCTTTGAGTCGGTTTTGGGATTATTTACATTGACATGAGTCCTATCTACTTTCACCCATGGGATGAGGTAAGCTTAGGGTCCTCTTATTCCACCATTTTCTTTAATAACATCTATTATCAATTCTACACTTTCTTGTTAGTGTTGTTTGACAGAGGAAAGTTTTAAATTTTGGTGAAATCCAATTTATTGTTTTGCTGTTTGCTTATGTTTTTGGTGTCTTATCCAAAACCCCCTCCCCACCAAAAAACTAAAAACACAACAAAAAAACCTTGCTTAATCCAAGGTCATAAAGATTTACCCATATTTAAAAAACTACTTTAAGTTCATATATTTACATCTTTGATCCATTTTAACTTTGCATATGGTATGAAGTAGGTGTCCAAATTCCTTCATTTGATGTGGATATCCAGTTCTCCTAACACCATTTGTTTGGAAGACTATTATTCCCCCGTTGAATAATCTTGGCACCTTTGTCAAAAATCAATTTATCATAAAATGTAAGGGTTTTCTCCCCCACTGTCAAGTCTTCTATTAATCTCTATGTCTAGCTGTATGCCAGCAACACACTATCTTCATTACTGTAGCTTTGTGATAAGGGTTAAAATTAGGAACTATGAGTTCCTCAACTCTGTTCTTTTTCAAGATTGTTTTGGTTATTCTGGATCCATATGAATTTGAGGGTTGGCTTTTCCATTTCTGAAAAAGGGGGAGGAAGAGTTGAAATCTTGATAGAAATTGTGTTAAATCTGCATATTGCTTTGAGGAGAATTGCCATCTTTAAAATACTATATTCTAATCCATGAACATAGAATGTTTTTCCACTTACTTCGGTCTTCTCTACTTTTTTTCCAGCAATGTTTTGTAGTTTCGAGTGTACAAGTCTTTTAGCTCCTTGATTAATATTATTCCTAAGTATTTTATTATTTTTGATGCTATTATAAATTGTATTATTTTCTTAATTTCATTTTCTAATTGATTTTGTTAAACCACAGGCATACTCCTACTCTAAAATACACACACAGACCACACACACTTTGTTGAATGTGAAGTTTTCTGTATATGAAACTGTGTATCTATTAAATTATATTAATTACCTTGTTCAATTTCTGTTTTTACTTGTTGTTTTATCTAACAGGCCATTCTGAGAGAGATACATTAAAACTCCTTTATCATGTTAATAATCTTTGAAGCTGGGTGATAAAAACATTAGAAAACATAGTCATTACATTAGTCTTCCCTCTTTTATGCATGTTTAGAAATTTCCAAACAGAATTTCTTAGATTTCCAACTGCAATCACATTTTTACTACATTCTTTTTGCATTTTTAAAAAGATTTTATTTATTTATTCATGAGAGACACACAGAGAGGCAGAGACACAGGCAAAGGGAGTAGCAGGCTCCACGCAGGGAGCCTGAGGTGGGAATCGATCCTGGGTCTCCAGGATCACGCCCTGGGCTGAAGGTGGCGCTAAACCACTGAGCTACCCAGGTTGCCCTCTCTTTGCATTTCTAATTATTTTTTGGCTTTATTGTTGGTGGATACAAATTTATGCCAATTATATCTTTTTCATAAAGTCTGCCTTTATTATAAGGTCACTTTATGTTTTTTTAAAGATTTTATGTATTTATTCATGAGAGACAGAGAGGCAAAGATATAAGCAGAGGGAGAAGCAGGCTCCTCCCAGGGAGTCCAATGCAGGACTCAATCCTAGAACCCTGGGATCACACTCTGAGCCAAAGACAGACGCTCAACCACTGAGCCACCCAGGCGTCCCAGGTCACTTTCTATTTTATTTTGTATTTTTAACCTTAAATACTACTCTGTCTAAAGTTAAGTGGCAACTTTGCACCACTGTCCCCCCAGCCCTGCATTTGCCAAATCACTTTAGCTATTCCTTTATTTTCATCCTGTATTTACTATTTTAAGTGTTTTGGGTTTTTTGTTTTTAGTAAATGCACATATTTAAATTTTACTCCCTGCTGAGCGTTGAGCCTGATGTGGGGCTCAATATCACCACCCATGAGATCACAATGTGTGCCAAAACGAAGAGTTGGATGCTTAAGTGACTGAGCCACCCAGGCGCCCCTTAAGTACGTTTCTTCTAAACAATATATGTTATAATTTCTGTCTACTAATGTAATAGGGAATTCAGCCTTTTCACAGTTAGTGTAACAAAGATTATGGAGTACTCGATTTTAATACATTCAGGTTATTTTGTTTACTCTTTATTTTATATTGTTGTTTCTTTTCCTTGAATTTGCTGATGTGAGCACATTCTCCTTTCTCATCTCTCCTTTTCTTCTTGTAAATTTGAAGATTTGCAGGCAAGTTTGTTCCAGCTGGAAAGAATGCTGGGGGCGGGGGGGGGGGGTGCTATTGAAGATGCCTGGGCACTGACTCTGGCCTCAAAGACAAGGCCTTCATGGCTCTGAATTTGGCTCAAAAGTCAGCAGAACTTCATTTGTATTCATTCCTGAAATGGAAGTATTAGGGTTGTTTGTATAAATTATTCTTGAACAGTATTGCAAGTCCTAAAAATAAAGGGTTGTAAGGCTTCATAGAACTGAGCTTCTCAGATTAAGCAAGATTTTAGCTGCATGGAAACACACAACTTCTCTGGTTCTATGAGGTTTCTTCACTATGTTAAGCTTCTGTATTCTTGGCCAAGGAAACGGAGAACTTCCAATGTGTGCATATGGGACTGGGGAGTGGGGATGAAGAAACAAACAGTTGTCTTTCTACCATTCCTTAGCTACCTGAGAGATGCCAAGTTTTACTCTTAATTTTCCATTCCACTAGGGTAACCATTTTACACCTAGTATACGTAAACAATATTTACTATTATATGTAAAAATAAAAAAAAAATGAAAACACAGTACAAACTGTTTCCCTCCACTAAGGCACTCCTTTCCCTCACTAATAAAATGAAATCCTGAGATGCTATAAGTACCCTATTGCCCCTTTGATCCAGATGGGACACATGGGTAGGCCATGGCTTGAGAGTTTAGTATTTCTAGTTTCCAGCTATTATTGCAGTTTTGCTTATAGAGTTGTTTCCATTTCAAGATCTTTATCTAGCACTCTGTGACCCATTCCTACTCACTCTATCATCTTACCATTTATTACAACACACACACACAACCAGTTGCCATGAAAACATGACAAAATGCTATCACTCTAGTTGAAGGGACAAAACTTCATGTCCCAAAAAAGTAAAAACTCATTCCGATGATTGAGTGTCTAAGTTTCTTACAAAGAATGCCTCTATTTGTCAGAACTCAAACCACCAGAGGGAGATAAATATCTCCAGCAGAGCACCACGGGAAACGTTTGTTTCTCCAATTCCTGCCTTTTCCTGATGGTCTCCTTGGCTGATCCTCCCACCTCCAGAACTCTTCAGAGTGTCCTCTTCCAAACAGAGCTCAACATTTGTGACCTGACTCCTTCAGGGAGACAGAAATGTAGCTTGCTGGGTTGAAAAGCAGAGGCATTCTGAAACATGTGAGCCCTCCCAGAAAACCAGTGTGCACAATAACCAGGAATTTTGGCTCAAATCCAAAGGAGTCTTGAATAGAGAAATTTTAGACATTGAGGTGAGAGTGATATTTAAAGGTGTTTTTGATCAGAGATTTGTCTAGACCCCTCAATTTACAGCAGCATAGAAGCCTGTAACCCTACTTCAACTCTAGGAAAGCACGTTTTTGATTGTCCAAGCAATTTCAGCCTGGTGTCAAAAAAAAAAAAAAGATGCCCTCAGTCTTCTTCTTTCTAGGGAAGGAAAACAAAACAAAAAAACAAGTATCGTTTGTTGTCTTTTATGTTATCAATCCTCTAGAGATTCTGGAGGTTTCCTTTCATTTGGCTCAGAACATCTAGAATGTTTACACTCTAACCTGGAGAACTGGAGGTGTCTCCTTGGGTATTTGTGCTGCACATGAAAGACAAAGCTATTTCATTTAAGCCAAAAAAAGGTATGGAAGAGGATTTTTTAGTGTGAGGAAATTTGACCGTTAAGGCCAATCTAACTCTATGCATTAATGCTACTGGGACCCATAAGACACGAGCTTGGGAACTACCGTCTCCAGGTCCTCAGTACATACACTCAGCTGTCTGTCCTCATTTGGAATCAGAGTACACCAGAAACAAATTTTCTTGGTAATCTTGTTAGAATGTGTTAGGCCAGCTTTACTACCACCCCAGTATCTCACAGTCTCTCCAAACTGGGAGACCTCTTGACCTCCTTTGCAGGTATAACCCCATCCCAGCCTCCAGACCAAATCCCTGCAGTAGAAGAGGTATATAGTTCAGCACTGCTAGTTCAGACTTGTCTGTTGTCCATTTCAGATGAGCGAACGTCTTCCTATTTCTGAGACCATTACGCTGGCTCCACTTGGGTTATCTGAGGTTTTGTCTTCCTTCTTGTACACGGATCTGTTATGAAGATGCTAGGCCTTGGCTTACACATTCCAGACTCCACAGCTGGACCCTGATATCTGCTGACTCCTTTGCTGATGCAGCTTCTACTTGTCCATACTGCTGAGTGTCCCTTGCCTCTAAACATGCTGATAATGCAGCCTACTCCTTGATACATATACCTGCTGCTCTGCCAGACTACTGTCACTGTCTCTGGTGCAACCCATTTCCCAGATTCTGAATATGCTCTGAAAGTAGAGCCAACAAGTGGGATGTGAGAGAAAAAGCAAAGAAAACTCTAAGGTTTTGGCCTGAGAAACTAGAAGCAAGGAATTGCCACCAACAGAGATGGGAAAGGCTATAAGTAGAACACCTATGAGGTTGCAGAAGGAAGATCAGAAGTTCAGTTTTGGATATGCTAACACAGAATGTTCATTAGTTATCCAACTATGGAGATTGAGCAGGTCATTGGACATACACTTCTGAAATGTAGGAGAGAGGCCTGGACTAGACATTATTACTTTGGATTTCGCTGGTATGTATAGAGCATTTAAGTCATTGCACTGGGTGAGAACATCAAAAAAGGTTGATGTAGATAGAAAAAGTTCAAGGACTAAACCAAGAGATACTCCCACATTAGGGTGGAGAAGGGGAAGAATCAACAAAGACTGCATCCTGGAAAACTGGTTGCCCTTTTCCAGCAAATAATTAGTAAACATGACCATAGATGCATGCTAGAATCTAACCAGAGTTTTCCTCTTTGTGAGTTTCTTCATGGTGTGTGCCTCACTTTACTCGCAAACAGAATGCTACATACTCATGATTGGCCGAGGTCTTTTTGTATAGTTCTTACCACAGACTTATGTTTGCTCCAAGTATTCCTCATTTTCTCCTGATATGTGTGGGATCAGTCCTATATACTTCCATGAAGATGAAGGGGAAGCAGAAGTGAAGACTGTCCAGAGAGCAGTGCAGTTTATAGGCTCACATCAGATTAAAAACAAGATTGGAGGACAATCTTCTACCCAAGTATGTGAAACCAATCATACCTGCAGGTGAGCATTTGGCTTGCTGTGTATACATTCTTCATCTGGTAAATGATGATTCTTTGGGAACTATTTTCTCTATGTCTTTTTAAGGAAAAATTGGAAAATTTTGTTTAGTTGGCTTTTATATGAAAGTATAATCTTTGGAGCGCCTGGGCGGCTAAGTTGGTTAAATGTCTACCTTTGGCTCAGGTCATGATTTCAGGTTCCTGGGATTGAGCCCTGTGTTGGGCTCCCTGCTCAGGGAACAGTCTGCTCCTCCCTTTCCTTCTCTCCCTGCTTGTGCTCTCTCTCTCTCTCTCAAGTATTTCTTTTTAAAGTATAATCTAGTTAAAATGTAAACAATTTAAAATATTATAATCCCAGAAAAAATTTTAAACAAACCCACTTAAAAAACATATAAAGGGAACTATATTAGTTTTCTAAGGCTGCTAAATATCGTAGCATAAAACAAAACTTACTCACAGTTCTAGAGGCTTGAAGTCGAAAACCAAGGTACTGGTGTTCTCTTCCTTGTATGTTCCCTGTATCTGGTGGTTCCCAGCAATCCCTGGTGTTGTTGGCTTGTTGCTTCACACTCCAATCTCTGCTGCTGTCTTCACATGGCCTTCTGTGTGTCTGTGTCCAAATTTCCACTTACTTAGAAGGACGCCAGTTATTGTATTAGGACCCAGAATAACCCAGGATGGCCTCATCTTACCTTGATTACAACTGCAAAGACCCTATTGCCAAACAAGGTCACATTCACAGATTCTGGGGGGATATGAATTTGGTGGGTAGTGGGGACACTATCCTACCCAGTAGAGTAAGTGAACTGACTCAGTATGTATCTAAACACAAGATACTATATGATTCTCATAAAAATGAACACAATCTCATAGCAAAATAAAAAAGTTAGTATAGTAAACATTTATAGAAGAAGACTCATCTTAACTCCCAGTTCCTAGCAGGCTTCATTGTATTTCTCTAGTGTATTTTCCAGAAACCATAGCACTCTACTACAGTGTCCCACTATGTCCCATGAGATTCCTTAGTTGGCCACCTGCTTGCCCCTATATTAGTCATCCTGATGGGTTTGAGAGTCTATGAGGGACAAAAATGAATCTGGTGGCTCTCTGGTTCTTCCTTTCTTTTATCTCTGCTTCAGAGAATCCCAGATTAGTGGCCTGCAGCTCTTCCCCCTGGTCTCAGAATTTTTGAATCTAATCAGATTGTATTTAAATTACTGGGCCAGCAATGAGCCGGACAGAGCTAGGGGTTGACCTCCTAAAGGGACAATTTCCTATGGAATGCAAACTAGCTCCCTCCGTTCAGACATGGGTCAATGCCAGTGAAAGCACAAAAAAGTTGGGGTGTTAGGCTATGTACACCTCTTCCTTACTCGAATGCCACTCTTCCCTGTTTTGTGGAGCAATGAACAGGGTGGTCCCAACCAGGGTCAAGCACATCATTTACAAGCAGAGAGAGCATGCACCTTCCTGATTTCTTATACCATAAATTTCCAATTTACCAAAGTGGCTGGAGATCTTCATCTTGGCTGTCAACATGTAATGATGGTTATTTTAAAATATACAAACTAAACAAGGTATCTCAGATACTTACTTCATAGCACAGATTTGAATTTCGTCGCTTTAGCACTATATAAATTAAAACGCCAAAACAGCTTTTTTGTTTTTTCTATTCAACATTCACTGTTGTCTTAATTCCAGAGTACTTCTGCTGCCATCAGTGGCCTCCTTGGGCCAAATATTAGGTACAATTTATGCTAAGCCAGTTTATTTCTACTAAAAGCAGATCTTTGCTTATTATGTCTGTCCTTTCTTCCCTAAGAGACAAACTAATAGGTAAAACCCACCCACTTTAAGAAGTCGAAGCTCTCAGCAGATGACTGAGTGCTGTGCTAGGGATAGTCTCACGAGCTAGTTGAGAAAAACCAAAAGGTTTTCATCTTTTTCCTACAACACCAAAGTTCTTCCAAGGAAAATAACGAATCTGATCAACCCACTAACTTTACCTGCTACCAGGACTGCTAACTTCACCATAAGCTGTAATTCTTCAACTACTAGAATTATAAATAGTAAGCTACTAACAATGAAGAAAAAGAAAACAATAATAAACAAAAATGGAAAAATCCTTCCTTTTATGCCCAAGTTCTTTTCCACAAGTTGGTTCCTAAAGGTTCCTTCTTTTTGCTAAAAAATGGTATCCTTACGGTTGTCAGGAGAATGCAAAACACTGATCTATTTCTCCCTCAAAGGCAGTGTGTAACCAGTAGCTGGCAAAGATTTGTGAATGTAAGAAATAATATGGCAGATTAACTTTTGGCTCAATTACTCTACTTCTACAAATGTGTTCTTGACTCAAAAATGGGATAAAAAGACCACCCACCAAAGTATAGAAAGACAAATCCTAGAACGGATATTAACTACTAAATACTCTCATCCTTTTTCATTCGTTCTTTTTATTCAAAATATATGTAATATGTTCTTGTATTATAAATATTTATATTTGTTATATTTATTATATTTATATTTGTTATCTTGTGTTATAAATATTTATCTCTAATCACATTTAATGTGGACACTGTTAATTCATGGCAAGAGTCAAGGAAATGAGAAAGGATCAAAAAGCCTCTAGGGAAGTTTCTAGGATTCAGGATGGGAGCCTCTACGCAGGAGTTTCAGACCTGTAAAACCAACTGCTTGCTCCATTCAGCCATCTCAAAAGCACATCAGATGCAAGGTATTATATATAACCAAGCTCATTATGTCCTTCCTCCATCCACACCCTCTTCCAGGGTTCCTCTAACTCACTGAATGGCATTAGTTGTGAAAGCCATAATCTACATGCCATCTTTGACTCCTCCCTTTCCTCATTCACCCTATCCCAACCCATTATTATGTCGTGTCAGCGTTATCTACTTTATCACTCTGGAGATGGCCACTGCCACCACCGCAACTGCTCACCTCACCATGGTCTCCTAAGTTTCCACGCTATCCATCATCAGCCCTCTAGAGTCTATTCTTCACATTAGTGCAGGTTATCCATTTTCCACTGATATCTGCAAACAGTATTTTGAAATAGTTTGTAAACAGCAAAGAAAAAGTATAAATATGCACACTATATATAAAGCATAAGAAAATGAATATTCATGCACCTACTGCCCCACTTTTTTTTTTTTTTTCCCCCAAATCTAACTCCTCTGCATAAAATCCACTACTTCAGCCATAGAGGTATTTTGATTCTTAGGTTCTGGCTGCTACTTCTTACTTCAGGATCTTCGCTGTTACTATTTAGAATACGCTCCCCTGCTTTCATTTTCTGCCCTTTTAACTTCTCTCATGCAGCTCTCCTCAGGGTATCTAGGGTTTTCCCTCACAAGCACTTACCTCTGAAATGGTATATTTATGACTGATGTTACAAGTCTAAAAGCTCCATGTTGGCACAGGCCATATATCTTTTTCGCTTGTCATTGCAATGACTGTAGCCACATGATACTCTGAGGCACCAGTAAATGTCCGTTAGATGATGAAAGGTGAATTGACTGAGCAAATGGAGAGCAGGATAAGGAAAAGTCCTTAGACTTTCCTGTATAGTATAGTTACTACATATGAAAAGGACTTCTCCCCATCAGTGAATCCTACCTTTAATGAATTCTAGCTCATGGTGTTTTATGTCTCACAGTAAGAATTGCCTAATTTAATTGCTTCAGCTTTAGATATGCTTCATGGACTTCAACCAGTGGCCTCTCCATATTACTTCTACTCATTTAGCTAGCTAGAGTCTATGTACAATTGCCCTTAGGATTAGTACTTTAAAAGTTCACATCTTTACTTTGACCTTGTGCTCAACCAAGAATGTGTACTAGGAACCAAAGTTAAGAGCTCAATACATTAGCCTACTATAATTGCTACTATATAACTGGAAAAATTTTAACTGAACACAGGTTTGCATTAAGTATATATATTTGAAATAAATGTTCTATAGCTGTACATGTGAATGTAAAATATTAAATTTACAAGTATCCTTTGCCATGAATCAGCTACAAGCCAAGTTGTTTAACCATATATACATCTTAAGTAAGTACCTTAAGAAACTAAAATATGAAGTGTTTATTCTCACAAATCACCTAGAAACAAATTTTTATTCTGAGAAATCAGGAAAAACTATTCTTTATGTATAAAATGAAGTTACTTCTATCTTATATGCATAGATAGATAGATAGATGATAGATAGATAGATAGATAGATAGATAGATAGATAGAGATAGATAGAGAGAGAGAGAGAGAGAGACTATATTTATTAGGTCCACAATTTTGACTGGGATTTAAATTCAGGTTCTGTAGTTTCTGGCAATGACTCCTGGAAAACTCTTCATTTAGTTTCCTCATCTAGGAGAGAAGAGCATTGCCTGGTTAACAGGATTATCTGAAGATCAAACAAAATAACATATGAGGAAGCACCAGTCACAGTCTGTACTCAGAAAAGGTTAAATAAATTAACAGAAATTTTATAGCATTGTAGCATATACAAGTTACAAAATCCTATAAAGGTAGTAATTTATAAATAAAGCAAAAACACAAACCCCAAAGTATATCTTCTTTTGTTTATATTAAAGCCAATGGTCATAAAATCTTGGACTAAATCCCTAGAATAAACCTATAGCAGCAATTTGAATAATCTGGTTTCAAAGAGGACAGAGTGTGAATAAAAGCTGCATGCTCTCTGGCTGAAAAAGATATCACTGACTCATACATGTTAACTATCTCAGTAGTAATAATTTTTTAAAAGCTTCTGAAAGTTTGGCTCACATTATTTTTGTTTTCCAAGATTAAGCAGAGAACCATTCCCTCTCCTTCCTCTTCTTTCCCTTTTGTAGCTCTGACCCTCTCTGCCCATGATACTAGGTATCGTACGCAGGGGCTGCCAGTTTAGTGCTCTGGTCTCTGCGCTAGGGTCTTCTGCCGTAAGGACTTCAACTGCTTGACCTAACTCTACCAGACCGCAACCTTCCTTCATTCTCAACTGAAGGTGTATGCTAGCATTCATTCAAAACACTGCTTCTTTTTGGATGTTGTGTCTGGCCTCTTCTTCCTCATGCAGAAACATATCTTTAATTATTTCTTTTCAGGTAAAATGAGAAAAAGATACGAAGAAAACTCTTTTCAGTCATTTCTGTATACCTCAGCACAAGTACTTTGTCCATTTTTCAAGATAATATATTTTCTTGACAATTTAGACACCAAGATAAGGCTTAATTTAACATTTATAAATATTTAAGAAAAAAGGAATCAATTTGGAAATTTTATCGACAAGCTATCAAAACAAAGGTTTGTTTTTTGACAGTGAATGTACAATATTATATGGTTTGCCATTACTTCCTCTCTAGGAAGAAAGGTAAAATGAGAAATACAGTATATAAGTAAGTCATCAGAAGTTCAGTAGATTTTTTTCAACACTTAGAGACACGAGTCAGAAAAAGTGCAAACAAACTGTAGAAGCCATTCTCCAATAAATTTGTGGACCACATATTAGATGATAGTAAGTAATTATTGTTTGTTAGATGTAGCAATGCCTTTATAGTTGTGTTTCTATTGTTTATTTTAAAAGCATCTTATTGGTCAGAGACACAAACTTAAGTATTGTAAGTAAAATGACTCACACGGGATAGGCTTTAAAATATTCCAGCTTAAAAAAATTATATATGTGTTATAGTGGTGGTAAGGTAGATAGATAATAAATATAATAGACCAGAGTATTCTAATACTGCTGTTAATATATAAAATAAACAAAATAGTGGAATTTCATTTCTCTATATAAGTGGCACCTGGTGTAATGCACCATACAGACAACAAAAAAAGGTATTTAGGTTATGCACTGCTAAGCACACCTGTGACTTGTGAGAGTGAATCTAGTATTAAAATGTTAGGGGGTGTAAGGGTAATATGTAGGTAGGAGAATGGAAGGAATACACTGGTATTGCAGAATCTCCTGTAATTCAGAGAAAGGTAGAAGGGGAGGTTAGAGGGCTGGAGTATTTGTCTATATTAGAATTAATGTATTATGAAAACAGAAGACAACTTTTGAATGAGAAACTTTCTATGCCAGACTTGAGGCCACCACATATTCTCCTCATCCTTTATTTCTGTGGTGTAAGCATATCACCAGAAACCCTTGATAGAATTAAATCCCCAACATTCAAAATGCTCATATCCAACGTAGTTCCAATCCATAAAAATAAAACATTTTTATGTTGAATGCATTTTTATGCATTCAAGAACAATAATCTAGACATTTTTCATGTAGGACTTAAGTAGGAGTAAAAGTGAATTAAACCATTTGGATAAAAATGCAACTAAAGCTGCATTAGCTGCTTTGATGACTCATGAACATTTATATATATACTATTATGTGTGATACTCCATCCACATAAAAAAGGCATTCTATTTCTTTATTTTTTTTATTTGACAAGCAGCAATATCATGTTTGTCATTTTAATGTAGATACAATTATTAGGTTATCTGTCATATTACAATATTTAAGTTTTTTATTTTATGTCCTTTAAGATACATTAAAAAAAAAAAAAAAAAAAACAACACACCAACTGCAAACGTGAAGGGGAGAAAAAGCATGGTACCCAACCAAATTTCCACATTTCAGCAATACTTCACTCATTCTTTTAATAAAGTTTTAAGAAATGTCATAATGACATGAGCTTGAAATATCTCTAGGCATTTTCTCGGACGCTCATGACGTGGCACTGGTGATGTTGTAAACAGCAGAAAAACAGGGGCTGCCAAATGACCAAATTATGGAGGCACAGGCCTGCTTTTTCCCACAGGAACACACCAAATGGTGATGGCAATGATCTTCTTACACCCACACTAGAGGAGAACGACATCACGCTACATAACTGTATTCATCTGCTGACGCTTGGCTGCGTTCGATGTACTGTTTGTCTATCAGAACTTCAATACACTTCTTAATCATGCTGATACTAGGATTAAACCTAGCTCTTGACTGGCTAATCACCTGTGTAAGAGAGACACAGATGTCAAACTACTGCCAAGTAGTCAGTTATAAATAATTATTTTTAACCAATAGCTGTGAAGTGCCCCAAATGTATAGAGGTTCCATCAAACAGACCTAATCCACATGGGAAAAATATACTTAGTTATGAAATCATGTTCATTAAAATGAATAAAATCATCCTACATGGACGTATGTGATACATCAAGCAAGTGAACACCATGAACAGTATTAAAATTTTAAGCTCACATGACAGTGCCCAAGGAGAGGAAACAATTAGATCAATGTTGATGACAAAAAAAATTTAATGCAAAATAAGGAAAAAGCCTAATGTTTCTGTTGTGAAGGAATTACAAAGCAGAACACAGATATAGCAAAATCCAATAATATTCATACATAAATTAAACTATAAATTAATCAATCTATCTAAATACACAGACACACACTCCATTTTCTGTTTAACCTTCACACTCCAGTGCCTAGTTGAACTAACACTTTCTCAAAGCTTTCTCCAGGGACGCCTGGGTGGCTCAGCGGTTGAGCGTCTGCCTTCGGCTCAAGGCACGATCCCAAGTTCCAGGATTGAGTCCCACATTGGGCTCCCTGCGAGGAGCCTATTTCTCCCTCTGCCTTCTCTCTGTCTCTCATGAATAAATAAAATCTTAAAAAAACAAAAAACAAAAAAACACACCTTTCGCCAACATCCCCTAAGTCAGTACTTTTTTTTTTCTAAGTCAGTATTTTTGTGCACATTCTCATACTACTGTAGCTCTTTTTCAGTGCATTGTTAATGTAATTTTATATTTTGCTTCCATACTATTTCAATAATGTGTTTCTTTTCTATTAGATGGTGAATTCCAAAAGGGCAGGATCCACATCATGGGTTGCTCTGCATCACATCCCTAATGACTATCAAGGCACTCCATCACATGTAGACACTCAGATATTTATGGAATGAATATTTGAAGTAGTGAATTTCTTTCAATAACTGGACAGAAGGCTCAAAATCCTGGTGAACCTTAGACCTCTAAATCTAAGCCAAAGCAAACCTGAATACAGAAATTCTAAGTACTGTTCTCATTAAGTAATAAAGCATTTCTTTATGCTATTTGGGAATCCTATTATGTATGTACCACTCTGACAAAGAAACATTCCTAATCTATTCATTGATAATATCCATTATCCCCAAAAGCCCTCAGGGCTTCCCCTCCTTTTACCTCTTGAATAAGGGCATTATGCCGAAGTACTTTCCGTGCTTTCATGATACGAACTATAGCAGCCTGGAGATACATTTTTCGGTCCTCATCTACAGCACTTCTAGTCTGCTCCATTTCCTGTTTCACAGGGGGGAAAAAAAAAGCAAACGACACAGTAAGTCATTGAACCTTTCATAATTCATTTTGTCACTGAGTTTACATAAATTTCCACTTGATACCGAGCTTCAAGTTATACAGCTATCAAATGCCCATTATCATTATCACATAATCATTACTAAAGGAATATCTACAGTGAGTTATTTATAATTTCTTGGGTTAAAGTTGGAAGGTTATTTAAAAAAAAATTAACAGTATAATAGAATGTATTTAATGTAAATAGGCAATAAAGTAGAACACAGCAGTAATTTTCAAGACTTTTGCTTGAGATACTCTCCCTCTGCCCCCCTCAAATAAATAAAATATTTTAAAAAATAAAAGATAAAATACAATCTACATATTACAAATTATTATTCATTAGTCTAGAGAAAAATGGGATCTCAAACATTTTAGGGTTCAATTTTTTTAGGGTTCAAATTTAACAACTAACATCTGTCTCCCCAAGGGGATGTAAGTTCCTATAGAGGGCCTGACATCTTATATAATTTTATATCCTGCCCCATGCCCAAGGATAGGGCAAAGACAATCAAGAAACTTTAAGTGACCTTAATAGGCTATCCCAGAGCAAAGCATTAATCATTACTGGGTTAAAAGAATCAACAGCAGATGTTCACCTTGCAAAATGGCTCATCTGGTAGTCTGAACTCCACTCCTGACCTATTAGATTACAATTTGAGTATCAACAAGACCCCAAGTGGTTCATTTGCACATGAAATTTTGAGAAATACTTCCAACAACTTCTCTGAAAGAATGTTATAAAGCTTTCCCTTATTTTACAAATAAAAAATATGAGATTATATTACTACTTAAGGTAGGAATTTTGGGGGCACTGGGTAACTCAAATGGTGAAGCATCTGCCTTCGGCTCAGGTTATAATCTCAGGGTCCTGGGACTGAGCCCCGCATAGGGTTCCCTGCTCCGGGGAGAGTCTGCCTCTCCCCCTGCTTGTGCTCTCTCTGTCTCTTTCTCAAGTTAATAAATAACATCTTTAAAAATAAATAGGAATTTCTGTGAAGAATGCAAAGCAATGCTCTGCATTTTAATATAGTCTAAAAGTATGACTATACTGCAATACCTTTTCCCTTAGATATCTATTATATTATACATTACTCTTAGATATCTATTATTTTTATAATCTAAAATACTGGCAGAGGTTTGGTTTGCAAGGTTTAGTAAGCTCAAAGAATAAATCATAAAAAAGGCATCACATTATTAATTTTGATGTGCAAAGTTTTCCATTATCTCAGTTACCGCTTGTGAAGTCCAATGTTTAAATATTTCCCAAAGAAATGACATTAAAAATCACTCACCTGTGGTGTGTCTTTCTGCATCGATGTAGTAATTTTAAATTTTGTTCTTTTACTGCTAAAGTTCATATTTAATGAAAATGAAGATTCTGTATCAATGTCTTCCTATAATTGAAAATAATGCATGTATATTTATAAAAATTAAAACAATTAAATAAGAGTTGCTGCAAATAAAATATCATAAAATTAAATGACCAAGCAAGACTAAACGCTCATCATTTTACATTATAAAGATTATTTAAGAGAAAAACAACTGTCTTCTGTAAAATAAAGAAAGAAGCAAATATCAATTCTTTTCTAATTTTATACTTGAATTTTAATCTGTTTAGATTTAGAAATAAGCTATGGCCCAACTAATATATATAACCATCGGATAAAGAGTCAAATTGTCTTAAACAGAATTTAACACTTTAATTCTTTTTTTTTAACACTTTAATTCTTATGAACTACTAGGCTCATAATTTATGTCACCCTATTTTGAAAAAGTGAGCAACCAAATGTCTTTTAAAGTGCTGCAATAAGAAAATACGTATACGTATTATAAATAACCCGACAACAGAAACAAGTAGTGTCCAGTGGCATACACGGCTTTAGTATGGTTCTTATGAAGTTTACCCTCGAATTCATGTTTTACTGTCTGCCAGAAGCATGTGGCCTCTTTTCAAGTGAAAGTTGTTAAGTCAATTTTTATAATCACAACTATCAAGCTTATGAAAGCCACTCTGATCACACATGGTGTTTTCTCCATTAGCAAGATCAAAAAGCACTTGGCAAATGAATTCATTCTCAATAATAAGCTAAGAAGTTCTGCTAAGGAACAGCAGATTCATAGTTAAAATTTAATGTGCAAACAAGCAATCATCTATATTTTGTACATTCCCGGGCAGCAAAAATAATACATTTTAGAAAATACATAATGTCTTAAGTACTTAATTTAGCTTATAAACTTAAACTTTTTAGGTTATAAGCTTAAAAATTCATGCTTAATGATTGACTCAATTAAAATCTTAATATTAAGAATTTAATATTTTGTTAAGATTCTGAAATCAAAAATTAATTTCTCAGTATTAAGAAAAGCTTGATTTGAATTTCAAAATATATGCCATTTAAAACTATTTAATTATAGGCTATAAAATATCATCCACCAGGGGCGCTTGGAGGGTATAGTTGGTTAAGCGTCTGACTCTTGGTTTCAGCTCAGGTCATGATCTCAGGGTTATGAGATTGAGACCTGTGTTGGGCTCCACATTCAGCAGGGAATCTGCTTAGGATTCTCTTCTCCCTCTGCCTCTCCTGCCACCCCCCAAATAAATAAATCTTTAAAAATATATATCATTAATTAAGTGAACTGATGACAGAAATAGTAGGCTATTAACTTCACCAAAATAAAAATGATGTCTGATTTATAAGAATTTTTTCTTACAGGCACAATTCGAATTAGGAGATTTAACTCACATCTGTTGCTTTTGAATCATTTAAATATCCAGGATATATATATATATATACTATAACAGTAACAAAAACGTGTTACTAGGGAAAAAAAGCTATTAAGAAAAGTAGTATATTCCTGGCTTGCTATTCTTGTGACAATATATTTGTACTACAAATATATGGTGGTTATTAGTTGAGTCCTGGACTGAAGGGACAGAAGAGTGAGAGCATTCAGAATTGTCACACAAGCTAAATATACATATAAATAATATCAATAGTCATTTTCTATTAGAACCATGTAATTAAATAATTAAATATCAATTAAACACATGTGAAAAAAATCAGGAAGATTTAGGATATGCTATTGTTTTTAGCCTCAATTAACCAGAATCCAGCCAATTATAAAGGGCACAGAGGCACCAACTTCTCTGTGATTCCACAAGCTCACAGCTCTAAGTAGCCAGCAGTATTGCTAGCTGACTCCAGTGCTTTCCAAAGTACAAAGGGTATTACTGATTATAATCTTACTTTAAAAACTGCAAACGTCTCAAGCTATAATGTTTATAATGCTTAAATTCCTCGAAATAGGGATGGAGCGTTTGCCTTCAGCTCAGGGTATTATCCCAGGATCCGGGATTGGGTCCCGCATCAGGCTCCCTGTGAGGAGCCTGCTTCTCTCTCTGTCTATGTCTCTGCCTCTCTGTCTCTCATGAATAAATAAATCAATCTTTAAAAAAAAGAATTCCTTGAAATATTACCCCATACCTTTTCTGAATCATGGTTAATCATTTTCACATCAAGTAATGATTTGATTGTTTTTGTCAGTTCCTTTTCATTCATTTGAGTGCTGTCTTGAAGTTCTTTATAGCTGACAGTTTCACTGTTGTTAAAGGCAAGAAGAACTGCCATTTGGTATGTAGTAACCATGGCTACATATGGTTTGCCCAAATAGTTCATTTTAACTTCACCTACAATTAAAACAAAATTGTGACAATAAACTGATCATTCAAAGAAATATTTCAAAGTTGTTTGAGTAATAATTATTTATTTCAGCTACTTTCTCCTGAAAGAATGAGCCAAGGACTTACTAAATTGTTACTAGCAGTGTAATCAGTTTATTTGTTTGGGGGATCGGAGGGAGGGCTATTAGTTTTGAGTATGCAGTATAAATCACAATTAAACTATCAGACCTCTACCAGTGTGTAACAATGTCTTTAAGTGTTAATAGGAAAGCTAAGACCTGGACAAGAAAAAAGCAGAAACAGGAGGTGAGGGCAGGAGAAATGGACAAAAGGAGAGAATGACAGCAGGTGACCAGTAATGGCTTTATGTGCTGCCTCTATCTTGGTTCAAGCACTCAGGGAGGTCCACAGGTGTAAAGGAGATGCTTCTCCAGTGGCTCCATCTAACCCACAGCTTCTGCTAAAATTTAACAATGCTACTTTATCTCATAAACATCATTCTTCCCAGTAACTTTCTAGGGTCATACAAATGGGAGGAGAGACAAAAAGAAAGATCCATTATTTTGTGGAAATAGTTGATAGAACAAAAAAGCTCTAGATTCTATGCCAACCTGAAAGCTATAAAGGATACAGCAGGTTTAGGCACACTACGGTTCTGGGACATTCCAGAGGGACAGCACACTAAAAAGTTTGTAACAAACAGTATGACAAACATGTACATGTATGCACTCTGTAACACATAAAATAAAAAGCTAATGCAAGTCAACAAACTGTTTCCTAAAGCATAAAGCTGTAGTTTAGTGACTGTATTTGTCTTTCTCATATACACACCCCCTGCATTATTCAACTGTCAATGGATTATAAACTAAACCGCTACAGATCTAGTTTTAGAGCTCTACATTTTAACTTAAGGGAGCTGTATGAACCTTCATGAACCTACCCCAGAGGCTACATTCTCCCTGTTAGTAGTAATTAGTAACTCTGATCAAGATTTTGTGGTTCCTTTATTTATATATATATATATATAATTAAACATTTTAAAAAGATAGTCAATTCTCCAACTTACTATGACACAGATGGCTATTCAAACTTTCATTATGCCTCAACCTATTTCAGAAACAACCGTTATTCAGATAATTATTTGGAAACACCTAAAAAAAATTCCTTGTCTCTGAATTTTCATGAAAGGTGGTTAATAATAATGAATTAGAATAATCAATTCACACAAAATAGTTTAAGTAAAAAGTTAATATTAGGAGTATCCTACCAACATTAGCACAAAGAATATTTTAAGGACTTTCATTTCAACATTTAAGTTTGGGAAATGTGGTGAAAAGTCAAATATCACATAAATTGTTAGCATTTGTGCAATGACTGTTTAATCATATGTCAGAAACAAGTATGGAATAATGCATCAAGCACCTAGATGATGAAGTAGGACCACCAGGCTACCCATCACTGATGCTGTCAGGGCCCAGAATGAGCCCCCTGCCACACCCAACAACAGTCTTTTATCACCATCAGAACCCAAGGAGCATTAGGAGACAACACAAGTAAAGGGTCAAAATATCATTTATTTATTATTAAGTTCATTCTGCAACACTAGAAAAACTAGTTAGCACTCTATTAAAACTTTTTTCCTGTTTTTTTAATTGTCAGCATTAGGGGTACATGGGCCTCTTGCCTCCTTTTCAGCACTATTCTCTTACAAGTTCACAGTTGAATAGATTGGGAAAACGATAGAGGGCATATGTGGGGCAAGGAAGGACATCTCAAATTTGCACGATTCATTTAATTACTGCCGTGTAAACAGAAAAGGAAAATGACAAAACAGTTCATTTAACCTGCAGAATAGTTTGGCAAACTCGATGAAACTTCAAACTAGAATAAAGCATTCTGATACACATATACTTTAAAAAATACACCAAATATAACTGAAGACATATTTACAACTCATTACAAGGAAGTAATGAGTGGGCAGAACTCATAGTTTCATCCAAATTACTCTCCTTTACTGACAGCTCCTTAGTCTCTAAGGGAAAGCTTTTCTTTACAGAAGAAAGTCAGTTATTAAATGCTGAATGAATAATAGAGTATTGCCAATTTGTAACCAGTAACGGAATAACTGATTCAAGTCATGATCATCAATGGCTGCCAAAGCCTAATAGCAAAGTCGTTCCTGAAAAAGGGTATTCATATGGGACCCAGATATCACCCCTCGGATCACCTGTTCATTGAAAAGGGAAATGAGTTATCTTTACAATGAAGAGATCTGATGGGCACCACCTTAACCAAGTGACCAACTTTAGTGTCTCTAATATGAGACAATCTGACATTACATGCCTTCAGATGTGAAATGCATTATGAAGTATAAAGGACTGCCTAAAGTATTCTTGCTGACAATATGTAATTTGAATAGAATCAAACTTTTGGACCTAGTTTCAGAAATACTAATTTACAGAAAGTATAGGGACCAGAAAACAAATAAAATTAATCACAAAAATTAAATGATTAATAAAATTAATCACAAGTACATAATGTGACAAATCCAAAACACACTTTCCAAAAAAGTATGTCAAGAGGGCTAAAGGGGGTTAGAGAGGAAGGGGTGGGGAACAGAAGTGGGAAAACACTGTAACCAAATGCAATTAGTGATCTCCGATTGCATTTGAAACAGGCAATAAAGTCTCTTTGGGTGTAATCAGGAAAATTTACATATGGACTAGACATCAGACAATGTTAAAACCCCTCAAAATTATAACTGTTAAAGGACTTGAAATTAATAATGAAAATAATTCAGTCAAGGACAGAATCACTACCTTTTAAAGTATGTGCAACAATATGGTGACTTTCTTTTGGCAAATTTGCCAGATTACATTTTGGTAAATAATCAACACTTACAGGACACACTGTTCACTAACTGCTAGTGTGATATAATTCTATGTATTATTTATGTATTATCTATATATTTATATATTAATGAAGGAAATATCTCCCTCAAATTCATTTCTCGACTTCTCTCTCAGCAGCTGGCTCGGGATTCCTACAAAATCTTGATGTGCCATAAATAATACTTATTTATATCCAGACAGTGTAAGTTTCCAGGTTCTGTATTTGTTATTTATCTAGTTTTTCTCTCAGAATAATTCTATCCAATATCCTAGTTATAAACCCAAAGCGGGATGCCTGGGTGGCTCAGTGGTTGAGCGTCTGCCTTTGGCTCAGGGCGTGATCCTGGGTCCAGGGATCAGGTCCCACATCAGGTTCCCTGAGAGCAGCCTGCTTTTCTCTCTGCCTGTCTCTGCCTCTCTCTCATGAATCAATCAATTAATCAATCCAAAGGAATTTTCATAGATCTCTCATTCAGTATCTTTGTCGTATCTGATAGCGTAGTTGCTTACTTCTTAAAATTCTTACCTTTGTTGGTCATATACTCTCAATATTCTTCTTTGCCTATCTTGGCTAAGTCCTATTCACCCTTGAAAACCAAGTTTAGATGTTATTTACTCAGAAGCCTTCCTTCACCAGTGGCTGTTTGCTACCAGCAATTTATGGGAAACTAATACCTTAGGCTTGCTTCTCTATTATAACATTCAAAACATTTACCATAATTATTTACTTGTCCCACTACATTTCTCAGGGCTGAGGCTCTGTACTTTATCTGTACTCAGAATACAGAGGTACTGGGAACAAAGAATATGATTCTCTGAATTGATAAATGAATTTTAGAAAGATAAAGAAATAGGCTCAGAGAAGTTAAGTAATTTGCTCAAGGTCCCCTACATCTTCTAACATCCTCCAAATACCACCTGATACTCCACTTCTAACCATCTGTAAAGACTCTTGGATTACAATACAAAAAATACCTGGAAATGTGGAAATGGACTAGGAAAGAGTAATTTTGATTATATGTGTAAGTATGAATGACAGAGGTTCTCAAGAAACAGAACTCTGAGTGATCAGTCCAGAATCAGAGCCAACGTTTTAAAGGTGCCTTGGAACCTTCTGACTAATGTGGTAATTCCAGAACAAGTGTCTTAAAGGTGGTTGGTGTTTGAAAACCTTTTGCTAATGAGTAAATGAATAAATGAGAAACAAAACCAAAATAAAACTTTACCCAATCGTTTCACTAATAGATCACAGGTATTTTTAGTGCTTTCAGTGACTCAAAACAAGAAATGAATTTACAAGGTTAACAACTCTTTTCCAGAAGAAAAAACTATTTGGCTTTAAGATATAAAAACACCCCAAACAAAAGAGTTCCAAAAATATGGTTATTATGGACCAGCTTGGGAATTTAGTATAGATCCCTTTTTAGGCATTATTGGTAAAACATTCCTGGTCAAACTCTAATGTCAAAAACTATGTATATAGTTTCTTTATTTCTATATACAATTAGTTGCTGAATACCAAAAAGTGAGCCTCTCATTAAAATACTTTAGGATACAGGTTATTACTGAGGTGATGAGAAAAACAGAGAGTTTTAACTCCACCAAGATAGATATTCAGGGGAAGTAAAAATAAATTAAATTCAAGTACATTAAGATATACTAGAAATTTTTTTAGTTATCTAAAACACTGGTTGAGTGGGACCCCTGGGTGGCGCAGTTAGTTAAGCTCTGGACTCTTGGTTTCCGCTCAGATAGTGACCTCAGGGTCGTGAGACTGAGATCTGTGTCGGGTTCCTCACTTAGCAATGAGTCTGCTTGAGAATCTCTTTCTCCTTCCCTCTGTCCCTCGTACTCGTGCATGCGCTCTTTCTTTCTCAAATGAATGAATGAATGAATGAATGAATGTGTGTGTGTGTGTGTGTACACACACACATACACACACACACACACACTGGTTGAACAATGCAGCTTTTTTTTTTTTTTCTTAAAACGGATTATATGGGCATCTGGGTGGTTCAGAGGTTGAGTGTCTGTCTTTGGCTCAAGTCAGGATCCCGGGGTCCTGGGATCCAGTCCCACACTGGGCTACCTACAAGGAGCCTGCTTCTCCTCTGCCTATGTCTCTGCCTCTGTCTGTGTCTCTTATGAATAAATAAATAATATCTTTAAAAAACCCCATTATATTTACCAAATGATAGAAAGAATTCATAATAGATGTAAAATTAAAGGTCAAGTACAAACTGACCACTTATGAAGAATATTGTACCTCACATGATGAGATGAGCGATGGTGTTATACTACATGTTGTTATACTACATGTTGGCAAATTGAATTTAAATTAAAAAAAATTTTTTTTAATTTTAAAAAAAGAAATCAGGAAAAAAATATCATACCTCTTTATTTCACAAACTGCTGAAAAAATGTAAATGTCCAACTTATTTAATAAAGATAAACTTGTGTAAGTATGTATTATCATGTACTAATTATGTACTAGTATGTATTCCTAACATACAACATAAATTGGTGAAATAAATGGCACTTATAAGAAACTCAGCTGAAACTTTTCGTAACAAAATTTCTCTTATGTGAGTAAACAGAATTTCCTAATATAGGTTATGGCACCTGACTGATCAAATTTTCTTATACCAGTTCTAGAGATATATACCCTTTCCTTCTTATACAATGGGAAAATTGATTCAATGCTTTCAAAGCACAGCTTTAACAAAAGTAGAGAGAATTTTGAGTGTTTGCTTTGCCTAACATCTTCAGGCAACTCAGAGCCAGAGCAACACAGTCTATAATCATTCAAGTATTAATCCTACTGTCAAGTAAGTGGACCCCACTGTTCCAGAAAGAGGCAAAGGAACAGATTCTAAATAAACTTTTCTAAAATTAGAACCTACTGGAAATTAATTGTAATTTTGGAAAAAGCATTTACTACTGAAGTTCACTATAGTACAACAAATAAAATTCAAATGGTTAGATCCCTTTATGATGCTATAATGTTTAAAAAAATTTCTGAAGACTTCTGACATATTTAGAGAAAATAGTTTTTTTGGGAGTATCTAACTTGTCAGGTCTCAGTTTCTAGATATAATTTCTAATGTCTAGATAAAGTGTGTTACAGAAATGTAATAAAACATTGTAAAATTCAGAAATTTTCTTCATAAGCAGTATTTAAGCAGCATAATTTTATAAAGCACTATTAAAAAGTGCTGCACTTGAACTTCATTAATAGTTGCTTTAATGATAACCAGGAAGGTAAACAGAGGAAAAGAGGTTAAAAGCCATCATTAGGAAAAAAAAACTATTATAAGGCTATAAGAAATCTTTTCCTAAATTATTTACATACCTTTTTATCAGGTAAATTTCACTACACTAGATATAATTAAATGCATTTTACCTGTACAGAGATAATGTAACCATGTAAGTTTCCTTCCACTGAAATGCTGGCTGTAAAATAATTCAAACTGTAAAAAAAGAAAAAAAATAATGATTTTTAGCTATTATAACATAACTTATAACAAAGTTTCAATAAAACAATCAGCAATATTTGACCTGCCAGCCAAGAGAATCAGTGAATTCTTTCAGCAGTTCATTCCAAGTCTGCCTAATCTTAGGAAGCTGAAACTTGTTGAGCATGCTTTCCCTCCAATGGTGCAGATCCACCAACCCCCTGGCATGATAAATACGAAAGGACTGGCACCTGAAATACTTAGGATTTTCTACCTGGTTCTAATGCAGACAAAGAGAAAGTCAAAATCATGTCATAAAAGGATCCCAGAAGTGGGCTTTGACCAATACCCTCCAAGGGTGTCAATAAAATTCAGTTAAAACTATATAATTCCTAATTTAATTATGAAACATCTATAATAAATTTACAGACAAAAGCAAAATAAAACATTCTGAAATTGAGAAAACCAAACTTTAAAATGCTCTTTATAAATTATTTAAGTGCAAAACTAGCTCCAGGATGTATATTCCAAGCTCTGAAGGCAATGTTTTGCCTCTATACTTCTAGTTACTAGTACTACCAGTAAAGTTTTATTGATAATGATATAGATATGCCAGCAGAAAACATTCCCTTATCCTTAAATTTAAAATCTGATTATAAAGATTTTCACATCTATAACTAGTAAAGAACAAAAAGACTGAGTATCAAATGGAAACATTATAAACTCATCTGGTATTCAAAGACCAAGGCTATAAAACCTTAATTATATCATTAATTATGTGACCAAAGTTTATTAGTAAAAAAGATATTTTGCCTACACTTATTTTAAGATAAATAATAGTCAGGATAGGACAGCATCCTTTAAATACCATTTGAGGGTACTAATTAGAACTCAAAGGGCCTTAAAAATGAACAATTTATATTTACTTCTAATAGAGAGCTGCATTAATACACATTACTTTATATTTCTCCAGTATTATTCCAATTTGTAGGCCAAGCACAAAAGAAATACAACAATGAAGATTTATTGGTCTAATATGCAAAATAAATTACTTTTTTTTAATACATTATTTTAATTAAAGCTTAATTTCCATAGTTTTAAGATTCATGAATAATTTTTTATAAAAATTATGAATGAAATAATTTTCATAAAACAGCTATATTTAAGATTAAGATATAAAATATATATATGATCACGAAGGTGAGATGAATTAATTTACATGTAAAAATGTACACTGTTAAGTACATATGGATTTCAAGTCCTATGTAACTGAATACTTGGATTTACTAGGAAAAAAAAAAAAAATCAAAGAACAAACTCCCTCTACTGGTAATTAGAGAAAACCCAAATGGAGAGGACAATATTCTTGGAATCATAATTTTATAGTCAGAAAAGAACCCACTTTTTATTTGTAAATGAAGAAACTGAAACCTGATGAAAGTTATACATTAATAAAAGTTGAAGGGTTAAAAAATACTACTACTGGAAAATAATTATTTCAAGGGGAGAGAACAACATAAAGTTAGAAGGAAACTATTTCTGGCAGCCCCTATTCTTTGCCTCAATGCAATTCAAAAACTCAGACTCTTAAGAAGTTTTAATATTGTTAAAGGTGAGGGATCAGTTTTCCTCCTCTTGCCTGATCACAAATATATCAAAATGCCTTAGCTAGTTATGCCATCTCCTACCTCTAGCTTTCATCTATCCTTTCTGCAAAATCCATAATACCCTGCCCACCTAAACGAATGCTTTCCTTCATATAGTTTTAAGATGGTTGTGCTATTATGCCTTTCTCAAGAAGATTCAAGTTAGACTCCTAGTCTGAAGGTCTATGTTATGCTTGGTATCTTGAAATCTACCTGGTTGTTTATACTACTCTACTTTGCTATTATCACTACTACTATAAGCTATTACTTCTTCTATATCAGCTACCATTTATTGAGTACTTACTATATGCCAGGCTATATTACATTTCATTTTATTTTCTTATTAACACTCTGAGTAGTCCTATTATCAGTTAAAATATCAGAAGGTTATTTGCCCAAAGTCAAAGATCATAGTAGATGGCAGAATGGGCATATGAAACCAGAAATTACGATTCCAGAGCCTATACTGTTATTTTCTTTTTAATCCTTATTTTGAAAAAAAACAAAAAACATTTACTTTTAAGAAGGACTCCAATTTAAAAAAATAAAAAATAATAAAAAAGGACTCAAATTACCCATTGCAAACATCTCTAGGGAACAGTGTAATGAAATACCATTTTCATTTTAAACTTCATAATGTATGCATAACTCACTGGTTCACAACCTCAAATTATTGCTCAAATTTGATAATGAAGATTTCTCTAGAAAAAAAATGCTACCCAAACTTCCATCCAGTCAAGAAGAAACCTCTTTTGATGAGTTAGTAAATAAAAAAGGGTCAGTTTCAAGAGAAATGAAAACATGTCCACTCAAAAACTTATACATGAATGTTCATAGCAGCATTATTCATATACCAAAAAGGTAGAAACACACCCACATGCCTATCAACTGACAAAAGGACAAATAAAATGTAGTACATCCATACAATGGATTATTTGGCAATAAAAAGGAATTAACTACTGATACATGCTACAACATAGGATGAACTCTGACATTATGCTAAGTGAATGAAGTCAGTCACAAATGATATGACTCTATGTGAGATGTCCAGATTAGGCAAATCAATAGAGAAAGCAGATTGGCTAGGGCTGGGAAATGTGGGGGAGGGAGTTATATGCTTATGTAAAAGAGACCCTACAGAGCTCCCTAACCCCTTCTAACAGATGAGGACACGAGAAGTCTGTGACCTAAAGAGGGCCCTCATCGGACTATGCTGGCACCTTGATCTCAGGCTTCCAGCTTCCAGAATTGTGAGAAATAAATCTGTTATTTATAAGCAACACAGTCTATGGTATTTTGTTAGAGCAACCTGAACAAGCTAGGACATATGGTATATTAATTATATTTCAATAAAGTTGTAAAGATATACAGTCTCTTTAAAAGCTTTTTGGTAAGCATTGTAAGGTTTATATTTAGTCACACTTTAAAGCATTTTTTTCTGTATTATTTCACATTCCATATACTTACCTAAATTTCAGCCCAGAAACAAAAATAACTATTACAGGGGATAAACTATTACAGAGAAGGTACAAAAACGGCTCCAAATTCAAATGAAAAATTATAAAATGACTGCTTTTAAGTACTGGGTTCTAAACTTCTAATATCAAAGTTTCTGTAATTTAAAACTGCTTAAGAGCAGATAACAAATTTAATAAAAGAGACACACTTTGACAAAGAAATGAATGATGTCCTTAGCATTTTAGTTTTGTATTTGGAACTACAATAATTTATATTCTTCCTATCAGGCAGACTAACTATAATTTGTGAATATACTTTTATATCACATGAGCCCTTAAAACTTTGGGAAAATATTTAAAGTAATATAACATGAAGACAATTATTGGTCTAACATATTTCCTGCAAACTTACCATCTGTACACTTTTCTCCAATTCCTGGGGAATTGCAAATGTGGATGAAGGAGCCTGAGTAAGAGGCCATGCACCAGCCTAGAAGAAAGTTAAAACAGATAAATATCTAACTTAAAAGTAAATATTTGTAAAATGATTTAAGCAATTAAAGCACCTTTTTTTTCACCTTCCTCAAAATCAACATTTCTATCATGACACATTTCATTCCAAATCAAGATAACAACATAACTTTAGAAGCTACCATCCACTGAATGAAAGAAATGTAATCGGCATCCATTCATTCATTAATCCTTTGCATCAGAGTATTTGGGTTAGCAAATGCCTTCAATGGAACACATACTCATACCTGTAGAACATATATTTGAAAACTAATTCCCAAATCTATTACTGTGTCTTGGTTTTTGATAAAATTGTTGAACTTATTGTTGAGATCAGCACTGACACTCATATCTGTATACATCCGATGCAGCTTGCTGGTAAACTCGTAACCACAGGCTTGCTGTAAAAAAAAAAAAAAAGTTTTTAAAAATATATGATTTAAAAAGAAAAAAATAAAAAACCATATTCATTATTAAGACTGTGTTGCTACTGACAAGTCTATGGTCAAAGGTCCTATTTATATATTTACACCAAAGGCCTATATTTTTCATAATCCAAAGCAGTTATTCAAAACAAAATACTTCAATAAAACATTTTTATCAATGTAGAATAAATACACAGATTTATAAAAAATAAATTTCCCTTTAAAACAAAAACTTTTGTATAAATCCATGTCTTATTTCAACACTACAGAATGCTCTATTACTGTATGTAAGATACCTTTTAGGTTTACATATAGTATCAAACACACATGAAAGATGACTGGGTATATTTGAGCCGGTAGTCAATTTAAAAAGGAGGGTACTTAGGCATATTTTTAATAGCATCCCCTGAATAATGAAGAAATCTACTTCCTTGAAATTATTCAAAAAAAAGGAAAGAAATTATCCAAAACTCTGTTCTCACCATGACAGAAAATCTGGATCTAATCTTGGGATGTAAAATGCTTTGTGTTAACATTATTTTTAAAAATCAAAAGTTATTTATTGATTGATATATGTAAAAAGGATCACATAGTATATTCAATGTTTAGCATGCAGGAATTATCAACTACTAAGTAACCTAGGATAAATATGAATCAGTTACTACTTATCTCACTGGTGTATACACTAAAATGATGTAAAAATGAACTGAAATTCAACTGCACTCCAAAACTTGTACTCAAAAGAATAATTTAGGTGTATTCATTTACAAGTAATACAATTTTTTTTGTAAAGTTAACACTGTTTATATCTTGTGGGTGATTCTAAATCAATACGCAGAGAGAGTCTGTGCTTTCAATATAGTATGTGCACATACCACATGAATATGTATTTTATATTTTAACTAGTTAACTATTGATGAAATATTTATTTCATTACCACATATAATGCTGCTATGAGTATCTTTCTGTGCTAGTGGGATAATTTTAGGACATTATCAGATAAAGGCTTAAATTACCTTTAATTTATTGATCATGGCTTCTTCAGAATCCATAGACATAGATAACCCGTGAATTAAACGTTTTGCCAGCATTCTTGCGTAGAACTATATTAAAAAATTTTTTTAAAGATTATTTCCTTTCTGATGATTTGAAGTTCAAAACTAAATCAAAGCTGACTAAAACACAAATAAAACTTCTCTGTTAACAACTTACCTTTTGAAAAACATCTTTATCATCAATATACTTGAAAACGGTAATGAAGCTCGTGAGTTTGTCCTCTACTTCATTCTCAGTCATCCCCTTCGCTGACTTCTTTAATAAGTTGTCACAGTACTTAGCAAGCTCAAGTAGAAATTGACAGTAAATCTTAGAAAGGGCCCTTCTGTACATATCATGCCTCAAAGGAGGCAAAGTGGCAACAATACAAAATAAGATCAATGGACAGGGTCTTTGCCATACTAAAGTGTATGTTTTAAAAATTATGAACATGCACCAAAAAGCTTAAAATATGTCATAAGGTAAACATTAAAAAAAAAACTAGAAATAAGTAAAAATATCTAATCAACATGTAGAGACCAATAAAGCATTGATTTAAGTAACAAGTTTCAAAAGAACATCTAGATGAGTTTTGAGAGGCTCTGGTATTTTTGACATTAAGAAAATACTTTTTAAAAATCTTGCAACAACCTTGTAAACAAGTTTCCTTTAACGGCTATCAAAAATTTACCAGCCAATTTCCTTTAGATTTTAGATAAAATAAAATCCCTAGGAGAAGTAATGCAAATTGTTTCAAAGCGCATGTACTTTAAAGAGCAAAGGTTATAAAATGGAGTTATTTTCCCTGCCAGTTATCCCTTTAAAAAAGGCTTTCGTATATGGCTGTCTGCATTCCTTAAATAAATGCCAAATCATACACAATAGACATCCTTGCTTTTATTTTTAATAATTTAACTTCATCTATTTTTCTGAAAGATACTACAAAACCAAATTAATTTGACACTCTCCTCAGTTTTCTTTTTCTAATACTGATTTTCCATAAGATTAATTTTTAAGCAACCATCAAACTTACCAGTTCAGGTGCTTTGCAAACCGACTTGGGTTCTCTGTAATTTACAACTGATGTAAGGGCCTAAGTAAGAAAACAGATCAGTAATTAGACCCCAGTAATAGGGTAAAAGTGCAGCTGATTCAATATAGTATGCTATAACCTGTTTATCCGAAAATTACTACCTCACACAAAACACAGCATTCCTGTTTTCATATTTAATGCAGGATAAATTTCTCACTGCATCCCTCATGAGAATTACATAAAAATTATAAATACTGTTCCCACTGAAAGATATTCTCTATAATTCATTACTAGTATTTGAATATGGATAAGACTACACTTTTAAAACTCTTACAATGGGGCAGCCATGGTGGCCCAGTGGTTTAGCGCCGCCTTCAGCCCAGGGCATGATCCTGGAAACCTGGGATCAAGTCCCACATCAGGCTCCCTGCATGGAGCCTGCTTCTCCCTCTGCCTGTGTTTCTGCCTCTCTCTCTCTGTCTCTCATGAATAAATAAAATCTTTAAAAACTAAAAATAAATAAAAATAAAATAAAATAAAAATCTTCTAATGACCATGTAAACAAATTTCCTTTAAAGTGTACCAAAACCCAAAAGTTTATAAAACCTATTTATTTTTCTTTCAAATATTATTCAGTATAGTAGCCTAAGTACTATATTTAAAGAAAAAATCAGCACTAAAGAATATTAAAACTATACATGCATTTTTAAAAAAATATTTTATTTTTTCCATGCCAGGACCCCAGCATCACACCCTGAGCCAAAGACAGAGACACTCAACCACTGAGCCACCCAGGCGTCCCTATACATGCATTTTTAGAAGACATTAGCTTATTAGCCATTTCCCCTATGTAGCATACACATGGGAAATTCAATCCCCATATAATTCAAGCAATCCATTTAACCAGTTATTAATCGAAAAGTTCTCTATTTTGACTTTGTCTAAATTAGAAATCATATACACAATTAGAAGCCCTAATTTTGAAACTGCCTAAAGAATAGTGATTAAGGGGATCCCTGGGTGGCGCAGCGGTTTGGCGCCTGCCTTTGGCCCAGGGCGCGATCCTGGAGACCCGGGATGGAATCCCACATCGGGCTCCCGGTGCATGGAGCCTGCTTCTCCCTCTGCCTGTGTCTCTGCCTCTCTCTCTCTCACTGTGTGCCTATCATAAATAAATAAAAAAAATTAAAAAAAAAAAAAGAATAGTGATTAAAGAGAATTATATATACATATAAAAAAGTTACCTTGTCCAATGCACTCATAAAGTGCTGATCACCATTTAAAACAGTGTTGATAAGTTGAACAAATTTTCCATGTACTTCCAAAACTGACTCCACAAATAGTGTTGGCATCTAAAAGTATGAAATAGAAAGTACAAATCACATTTTAAGAAGTTTAAGGATAAAATTAGGCTTACTGAAGAATTGTTTAATTATGCATAACATTTTCCCTAAGCAGATTAATGTTATACACACACACACACACCCTCAAAAATGTTTTTAGATAAGATGGCCTTAAAAATCTAAAAGTTTAAGATTGAAATTAGCTTGTCAGTCAACACCAGAAATGCAGGATTGGAGTACTTCTGCCAGAAGGATCCACTAAAAACACTTTCTCTCTGTTGAAATGCCATTATATTCAGAGTAACAAGACACAGCCTCTGAACTACCAGGCCTATTCTTTCATAGATGATTACATAAACAAAAACTGCCTCCAAAGCTACTGAAGGCTGAGAGAGAACGAAAAGTTAAAAAGCCAGAATCTGTGAAAAGAGAGATCTCTGAACTAAGCAGTACAATTCCCCATATATCAGAGGGGGAAAAAGTATCTAGCAGTGCAAAAGTGAGCTTTTGAACTTAATGGAGGGAATTATGCCAACTAAAATTATTTGGGTCTACTACAAACGTATTCTCTTATACTTCCATCCCCCTCCCCACTCTATCCTTGACAAGTCTATGCCTCTTTGCCAGGTATCATTCAACACCCTGAACCTAAAAAACTAATAATATAAACTAGTGGTTTTACTTATGCATTATTGTGTCAGAAAATAAAATCATTGAAATGATCAGCAGTTAATAAATGCTCCTGAACAATGATGTTTGTACAGAAATTACTGCAAATGAAGAGCCAAAGCTCTACTTCAGGAAGAGTAGTAACATTTCATGTCATGTCTATCTTATTCGTTAAACCATCCCTAGTAATAACAGAGAAGGTGATCCAACATGATTTGATGACAGTAACACATTTTGAGAGGAAAGACACCTTGCTGTATATATAGTCATTTGATTGCCAGGGAACTCTTCAGAAAGACAAGTATTATGGATATGAGGATCACTGCTGGGTATTTTGGGTAGCAAGCATATATGTAGGGAAGATTTTTTTTTTAACTTCTGAACCTTTTATTGGCCTCCTGCTCCTCAAAGGGTACCCCGTTTCGCTGCCTCAATGCCTCAGAATTTTGGTGTCGTTGGTCTCAGACACCACCTTGCTGTCCACGATCTTGTGGGTGGTGCTCTTCTGGATGGTCTGCAAGGAGTTGCTGCTGTCCAGGGCATCAGTAAGACTGAAGTCCTCCCCGTTTTCCAACAGGCGACAGTAGGTGGCAATCTCAGCCTCCAGCTTGATCTTGACATTCAGCAGGGCCTCATACTCCTGGGCCTGGCACTGCCTCTCTGCCCGGGGCTGGGACAGCCCTGACTCCAAGTGCAGCAGGACCCCGTTGAGCTGCTCCATCTGCATCGCGTAGCGGGTCTTGACCTCCCTCAGGCTGTTCTCCAAGCTGGCCTTCAGGTTTCTCATGGAGTCTAGGTTGATCTCCAAGGACTGGGCAGTACATCTCAGCTCTGTGAAGGTTATCTCAGCTTCTCCAATCTCAGCGGTCTGTGTGGTGACCACTGTGGTGCTTTCCTCGATCTGCTGAGATCAGTACTTGTCCAGCTCCTCCCGGTTCTTCTGAGCCAGATCGTCATACTGGGCCTGGATATCTGCCGTGATCTTGCTGAGGTCCTGAGATTTGGGGCCATCCAACTCCACCGTCAACCCAGAGGTGGCGATTTGGTTTTGTAGACCCTTTACTTCCTCCTCATGGTTCTACTTCATGAAGAGTAGCTCCTCCTTGAGAGCCTCAATCTCTGTCTCTAGCTGCAGCCAAGTGACATTGGTGTCATCAATGACCTTGCGGAGCCCATGGATGTCGCTCTCCACAGACTGGTGCATGGCCAGCTCTGTCTCATAGTTGACGCAGAAGTCGTCAGCAGCAAGCCGGGCATTGTCAATCTGCAGAACGATGCAGGCATTGTCCACAGCACTTGCAAAGATCTGAGCCTTCAGGTCCTCAATGGTCTTGAAGTAATGCCCCCAGTCTCCAACCTGGGGGCCCTTCTTCTCCAGGTGTTCCCGGATTTTCATTTCCAGTCTCTGATTATCAGCCTTCAGGCTCCTCACCCTCTCCAGGTAGGAGGCCAGGTGGTCATTCTGGTCTTGTATGGTCTCCTTCTCGCCCTGGATGCCCCCTATGCCCGCCAAACCCCCGGCCATCCCCACGGCCCAGCCCCCCAGACAGGGATAGTGTCACCGGCTGGTGGAGTGGGATATGGAGATCCGGCAGCCTGAGGCCCACACGCCTGCATAGACGCTGGCCGCGCTGCTGCTGATGGGCCGGACCCGGTGGTTGGGCGACTGCACGGAGCCCAGGAACCGGTAGTTGGAAGAGAAGGTGGAGCGGGTGGTGAAGCTCATGCTGCTTGGAGAGCCAGAGGGCAACTCGGGAGGCCAGGGCTCAGGCTTGGGCCAGGGCTAGGGAAGACTCTTTTAATTTAAATTTGCTTCCTGGACTACCAAATTCAGAGCATATATAAAGAAAATAAATTGTAAGTTGCCTATTATTACCACTGATTAACACTATGACCATCACAACTATTAATGCCAATTACATTTAGAAATAGCAAATGTATTTTTCTGAGAGAAGTTAAACAACTGCTAAATGAACATATCAATATGACTAGGAAGCAGCCTATCTTGGGATCCCTGGGTGGCGCAGTGGTTTAGCGCCTGCCTTTGGCCCAGGGCGTGATTCTGGAAATCTGGGATCGAATCCCACGTTGGGCTCCTGGTGCATGGAGCCTGCTTCTCCCTCTGCCTGTGTCTCTGCCTCTCTTTCTGTGTGTGTGACTATCATAAATAAATAAAAATTAAAAAAAAAATTTAAAAAAAGAAGCAGCCTATCTCAATCAATGATTTTCTAATAATATGGAAAATTCTAAAATGAGGCCAACAAACTGCAAGTATAAAACATTTTAATAAAGATGTTTCATTTGTAATGGTAGGACTTTTCTGTCATTGTTTAAAACAGTAAAATCATATGAAAAACTCCATGATAATCTGATTAAGAGAAAAAATATCCAGTTCCTTATGTAACTCACATTTTCCTGAGTAAGATTACTGGTTGCTCTAAGCCCCTCATCTTGGATATGATTTTGCAGTTCCTGAATCATATGAGGTAAACCAGTGGACACAGCACGAAGTAAGACATACATATTTGCCATGTCTGAAGAAAAAAAGAAATTTGATTATTGAATTTCCAAAGAATTCAAAAAAATATTTTAATGTATTTGGTAATATACAGTTCAAAATGCAGAATTACAAGAGAATGCAGAGAAGGTTCCCTGCACCCATCTCTCCAAAGCAATATTGTAGTCAATACTATTTCAAAGGTATTTCATGCATATTCAAACACACACATACTGTTTTTCTTCTGCCCCTTTTAATACAAATAGTGTAGCATATTTTATGTATTATTTGCAATTGAAGAACATAACATTTTTTTTTTTTTTAGAACATAACATTTTAACTTAGACGTCTTTTTATATCATTACATAAGGTGTATTTTACAACTGCATAACACCTCATTATATGGCTATACTACAATTTCTTAAAAATTGATGAAAATTTGGTTGTTTCCAATCTCTTGATATTACAATATTACAATTAATATTTCTGTATATAGGCAAGAATATCTGTAGTATAAATCCCTGGAAGTGGAACTGTTGAGTTAAAGCTTCATCTTATAGGCAGATCCTTATAACATAGCTCCCAATACCAGGAAGTTCTCTTGGCAACAACGTGTCATCAGACATTTGGTTTTTCCCATTGAGAGCTGAAAATCATGTCTCAGTGCAATGCTTTTTAAATTTTTTCTTGAAATATAACATACATACACAAGGTGTACAAATCCCCCCCAGAATGTGTATCTCAATGAATTATGTGTAAGTGAACACATACATACCCATGTTATCACCCCCAGAGTAAGAAACAGACATTCTCCACACCCAGAAGTTCCTTTCATAACTCTTCCCAATCACTACTCCTCTTGCTCTTCTGCAAAGGTAATCACTGTCATGACCTACCAACCCACTGATTAGCTTTGTCTGTTTTGAACTATTGATAAAAATGGAATCATACAATTCCTTCATGTTTGGTTTCTTTTGTTCAACAGGTTTATAAGGCTCATCTACATTTTGTATGTAGTTGTAATATGTTCATTTTCACTCCTCTAATAATATTCCATTGTAGGAGTATACTGTACTTTATTCTACTGTTACTGGACATTTGTATTGTTTCTGGTTTGGAGCTAACTCAATTAAGGCTGCTATGAACATTCTTGTTCCTTTTTATACATATCTGCATGCAGTTTGGGTGGGGGATTATACATCCAGGAGAGGAATGGTTGGATCAAGAAGATGTGCATACAGTCAGCTTTAAGAGTCAATGTCGGTTTTTCAAAGTAGTTGCATCAATTTATACTCTGAGCTCAGGGTACATAACAAGTTCTCGCTATTTCACACACTTCCCAACACTTAGTATATTTGGTCTTTTAAATTTTATATCAAAATGTGAGTACTGATATCTTAGTGTGGCTTTTAATTTGCATTCCCCTACTTTAATAAGATCGAGGGCCTTTGTATAAGTTTCCTGGCCACTTGGATATACTCTACCCTGCAGTATCTATTCAAATTTCCTGACCATTTTATATTTTGGACATAAACCGTTTTTAGTGATTGCAAATATATTACCCTATGATTATCTTTTGATACTTTTAATGGTCTTTTAAGGATCCAAAGTTTTTAACTTTAATGTAGTCCACTTGATCAATCTTTCCTTTGTGGTTAGTGTTTTTTGTGTCTCATCTAAAGTATCTGTCCCTACCTCAAGGTTGTGAGGTTATTCTCCTATAACATCTTCTTGAAGTATTACTGTTTTACATGTAGGTCAAAAGCCTACAATGTATTGATTGATTCTGTATATGGTGTCTGAGGTAGAGATCAAATTTTGCTTTTTTCCCAAATGTATATCCAGTGGACTCAGCACTATGTGTTAAAAAGACTATCCTTCACCCACTGCTCTACAATGTCACAATGGGCTTAAGCCAAGGATTTCTGTAGGGGTTACTTCTCGGCTCTGTTTTAATTTAGTCCATTGGTCTATTTGTCTACCCTCACGTCAGGGCCTCATTGTCCTCACTACTGTGGTTTTAGTCACGCTATCCTGCAAAGTCTTCTCATAATGGTCTTCAAGACTGTCTTGACTTTTCTTAGACTCTTAGTCTAAGAGTTTAACCTTCAGAATTAAAACAAACAAACAAAAACACTTCAGTTTTGAGTAGATTCTCCTGGATCTATAAACCAATGTTGCTTTCAACAATGTTTTTTTTTTTTTTTTTCCCTGTGTAGGTCTGGCATGTATCTCGTTATGTTTATTCCTTGTTATTCCCCGTTGTATGACAATACTTTCTTCTTTAAAAAAAATTCAATTTTTTTACTGCTCATGACTAGAATCTCATATCTTTATTTTGTATTTTCCTCTATTTTGAATAAGATTGAGCATCTGCGTATATTTAAAATCAATTTATATTTCTTTTTCATCTTTGCTTTTTTTTCTATTTATTAGAAACTCTTAATATATTAAGGAAATTAGCCCTTGTGATATATAAAAAAATGTACACTTTTCCCTAGCTTTTGACTTTGGAATACCTTTTGAAAACATATCTTTCCAAAATAGTCTTTTAAAATAGATTATTAAGAATTGGTAAAAAGGCATATGGAGTATTTGAGAGACTACTACTAAAAATGTTTGAATTCCTTTTTTTTCTTAATGTTTGATTTCTAAGAAAGCTTGGAGATGATGTAGAAAGTGGGTTTCTAATTTAATTTCTATTCACATTTACTATTTCATATCACTTACCATTTTTTTTCTCTTGTCGGATAATATTATGACATTCTGCATGTAAGAACTGTAAGTGGTCTGCTACCATTCGTTGCTGACATTCATGAATCACTTTAGTATATGAACTTGGATGCAAGTATTTTCGACATCGAATTTCTTCATCTTTTAATCTACCTAGAACCTTTAAAAATATATTCTTATAGTCATGACCCACTATGAGGAAAAACCTGTAATATCAGTAAATAACTTAGGTAATCTAATTTTAATGGCTCAATTAAAAATGGCCAGGTAACAAGAATTACATAACCAATTTAAACCGACATTTTATAAATCATTTCAAATATTTATTTAGGCTAATATCTATCACCTACGTTTTACCAAAATCTTACGAACACGAACTAAAGTTAAATGGTCTGCATTTTGTTTTCATTTACTGACTCTAATCATCCTATTATATAAACAACCCAACATGCAACAGGAAAAGTGGTAAAAATTATTAAAAACCAGAACAGATGGTCACTTTATGAATATTTAACTATCAAACTAAAAAATAGTTTACATCAACTGGATCAAGTACATTAATTTAATTATTTTATGTTGGTCCCTCTTCTTATAAAATGTAAATATAAACAGTATGTACATGAGAATTATCAAATTAAAGACTTCATTAAAATTTCTGAAAGTCAAATATGTTCAGCCATAGTTAAAAATGTCAATCAAGAGCTTTAGTAAAGCTTATCCTATATAAGAAACACTGGGCTACAAACAATACACTGATTAACATTAACAAGAACCAGCTAATAAAGATAATAGCTAGAGAATCTAGCTCATTTCTACCTCAAAACAAAATTACATTTGCAATAAAAATCCTAGCACATACAGACACATACAAATGTTTAGATTTTGAAAGCATTCTGCAATGTGAAACTATTGTAACTGGAGTTTCTGAGCTTAAATGGTTCCAGAAAACTGTATATTAAGCCTTTGGGGAGTACTGCCAAGTTTGTCTGGGCATCAGAAGGTGATACTGGGAAGGAAAGTGATGCTGAGAGGGGAAATAACACATCGCTCCTGAATACCTCTCAGATACCTTTTGGAAAATGAGGCAAAGACTGAAGAGAGGGTCGCATCTTTCCTACATTGCTCCCCTGTGGAGCCAAAAGTCCAGGGCAAAGCCAAAGAAACCAAAAGTAGACAAGGAAGTATGTGGACTAAAAGATGTTCAGCACATATTTAATCAACTAAGAAAGTCATTTTTATCAAAAAGTTTTTCTTTTAAAATAAAAATATCCCTTAAAAGGACTATGCCTATTAGTCATTACAGTGTACTATGACTTTAATGTTTATGGCTTAACTAAATGTAGGAGGAATTAGAGTCAGGAGTCCATATTCTAGACATTATATGGTTCTATAAGTGGAACATACAATATTTTTGAAAAGAGCCTCTTTTTGAGAGCCAAATATAACAAGGAGGATATGTATCACTGATAATCCCAGTGCACTTTTCAATAGTGGATCTAGAACCTTTAACAGGAGTCTAAGAAGCAAAAAAATGGCCTAAAGCTAAGAACCACTGACTTGGTGTATGTAACCTGCACTTAATAGATATAGAAAAATGTCCTACAGGGCGTACTGGAGGTCCTATAGCTAATTAGTAACAACAGCAGGAAGAAAATTAAACAACTCAGACTTTTATACCTGGGCTTTGTGGAATATACAACAATGTATCAGTAAGTACTGATATTTCTTGACCTGTGACTTATGGAGGCCACTCTATAACTATTCTACTTGTAACACATTGTCTTCTTGGCTAAATAAACTACCAAAAATCATTCTATAATAAAACGCTTGGAACTCAACACCACAAATGAAAAAACCTGGCTAAAAATTTCATACATCTTATATGGTAACTGACTTTATTACATGACTATTCCTTTACTAAAAAAAAAAACAAACAAACAAAGAAAAATTTAAAAATAGTAATCAATATGTGTTGGTTTATAGATTAATTAAAATTTCTTGTGGAGGTTTTTCTCAGTCTTCCAAAAACTGAACAGACCAAGAGAGTAACTGATCCAAGGATTTAGAATTATTATATTTTTCCTTCCATTTGAAAAGAAGGAAAGATAAAAACCCAAACACACCTAGCTTCTATGCTTGTCCTATTCCTTAAACATTTACTAAATTAAAATATAGTTTATTCTTTTGCCGAGAATGTGAATATTAATTTTAAAGACAAGAAAATCAAGCAATCAGGATTTATCAAGAAGTATCAACCATGATGAAAATTGGATAGAATTTTTTTCTCATGGAGAATGCCCCAATTTATCAATAGGTAGTGTACATTAGCTATAGCTCAGAGTAATGATCAAAAAAAAAAAACCTCACCAAAGAAATAAATTAACTAAGAAAACAAATGTTAAATAAAATCATGCCTGATATGTAAGAGATGATGCATTTAACATAGTACGTTCCTTCTTACCTTTTCCATATACTGTGAGCAGTTTGATTCTTGTAATAAATTTGAAGCTTCTTGTTTGTAATACTCTCCTGTTTCAGTCAGAAAGGGAGACTCAAAGATTTCCTGATAAAACTATATAAATCAATTAAAATAATATTTTAAAAATTAGAACAAGTAGTTTAAGAAATTAAAGGACTGATTATGTTTTTAAAGGAGGCTTTTTATTTTTACCTTTAAGGGGAATTTTTTCTTATACTGTTCAACATGAACAAAGGAGTTAATAACCCCATGGATTACTTTCTGGTTTGGGTCTTCTCCACCACGATCACTAAAACAAGGTATAATAAAAAAAATATTGAGAATACAAATTATCTATGGAAAAATGCCAAAGTATGCCAAAAATATGACTGCTTATTCTATCAGTTTAATCAAATTATAAGGCATTATAAAGGTCAATGCCTGCTTGATGCTTAAAAATAATTTTTTCATATCAGAGCTGAATACTTATGACAGTTAATATACTCATTAGATATCATTTTAATAAATAAAAGCTTTGATTGTTACATTAATACATTTGATTACATTGATACTAAGATGACACTCCTTTAATTTTAAAGTAGACATGAGACCATCAATTTAAGACCTGAATACTGCTGGTTAAGAATATTTGAATTTCACTTGCCGAAAAACCTCTTATTAGACAATTTGGTCTGAGAATTCAGTCTGAATCATTACAAGTATGACGATAGTGATTTGACAATATGCATTCCTCAAAGGTACATTTTATATATTATCACTCACTGAAGGGACTAATAGCTGTTGTTCTCTAAGAGATCCGCTAAAGCCACTGAGTTGCTTTCCATTCAAACACAAAGGTATTTCTCTGTTTTAGTATTTTCACATTTCTTTACAGTTGCAAAGGAATCTAAAATAATCTCAATTATTCATATGACATTTGGTAAGTTCCTATTTAGCCAAAGCACTGTGTGATGCAAGTTTTAATCATGATAAGAAATGTAGGTTAGTATCAGGCTTTCTAATTACAGAAAGAGGAAAATGACATCAAAAAAGTACTTTGCCTAAAGCCACCATCAGTCTGGTCCTAATTGGGAATTTCTGGCTCCAGGACTAAAGCTCAAGTCAAAGCATTACACAGTTGAAGGTGTACCTTCCTACAGGAAATCTTTCATCTCATTTTAAAATGTTTTTTTTTCTCTAAATAATTATTTTATAAAAATGGCAAAGAAAATATATTATCATCATTCCATCGTAAAAGTTTCTTGTTCTTTATACTAGGGTATAAAGACTTTCGAATATTGTCCCTCCTTGCTTCCACATCATCCCTCCAGTCCTCTTTCATTCTTCCTTTAATTATCTGGATAGTCTGGGAAAAGATTTTTGTATATGAATTAATATGGGTATGGTAATTCTGTCAGTGATAGCATCTCAGATACAAAGTCTACATTTTGCTATTACTAATAAAAACAATGAGTTTCTCTAAGGTTACACAGTGAGCTCATTTACTCTATTCACCTTCTAATAGTTACTTCCTAAACCCAAATTAAATCTGGTGAAATAATGATTTAACCAACGTTATCTATTTGAAACACATCGGGGCTTTTTTCCTTTTGCCTAAGACCAAATAAGAATCAGTCAAGAATGCGATACATCTGAAGATTTGGAAAATCTGGTTACCTAAAATTTTTTTCATGACCAAATCCTAGTTTCCTTGCTCAGCACCAGGAAAACATCCACTCCTGATATTCTCAGCACTCCTGCCATTTGTTTCTGATCCCAAAATGCCCAGATATGCTGGAATCAGATAACATACTGTCTAGAAGAAACAATGATATTCCTACTGCTTAATAACTAAGTTGTCCTCCCTTAAAAGGTAACAACAGAACTCAAAAATTGAGGCATAATTATTCAATCTTTAAGATCACCACGTATGTTTTTAACTGTACAAAAACATAAATATACAGCATTTCTAATAGGCTGAGACATGATGAAAATAAACTGTGAAATGATGCTGTTATACAAAAGCACTGACGAAATTGGTCATCTGAATAAACTCTAGTTTCACATCTAAGAACAGTGGTCCCAAGAGATAAAACTTGAGAAAAGAACATGAAGAATTTTTAGAAATACGGCTTACTATTTGATCCTAATAGGACTGTGTGGAAAATTCCTATAGTAATCATAATGAACCTGTCAATATTATGAAACCACTCAGCTGGGATGATGGCAACTAAATAGGAATATTTAGCATAGACCTTAAGACCAGTATTTTGGAGTCAGACTGCCTGGATTTGAGTTTTGGCTACATTAATATGTCACCTTGGGCAAGCATTCCTTCATCTCTTAGTACTCAGATTTCCTCTTCTGTAAAGTAGGGATAATAAAAGTACCTATACCTCATGGATACAAAAATGTGGTAAAGATGAAGAATAATCCAAGAAAGCACGTAACACAGTGCCTGGTACATGAGTAACGATAAACATCACCTATTATTTTAAGTACTGACAGGATCAAAATGTATCCATTTTTAATATAGTGGAAAGGAGAATAAAGTAAGAGACCAAAAAAGCACTGATTGTGATTTTAAAATTAAGGCTTTTTACTTTTTTTTAAAGATTTATTTATGATAGACAGAGAGAGAGAGAGAGGCAGAGACACAGGAGGAGGGAGAAGCAGGCTCCATGCTGGGAGCCCAACGTGGGACTCGATCCCGGGACTCCAGGATTGCGCCCTGGGCCAAAGGCAGGTGCTAAACCACTGAGCCACCCAGGGATCCCCCAAATTAAGGTTTTTTAAAGAAGACTAAATGAGCTTTTAACTGAAATAGCAGACCAGATTTGTGGTAATCATCAAAAAGTTAGGCTGGAACTCTGCAAAGTTTTGATACTGCTATATGACAATGTTAGTGAAACCTGCCTTTACCCTGATATTTAAAATGAGACTAGGGTTCCAGCAAACGAAGTGCAGTCTCCTGCTCCTACTCTAAATCTGAGAAATGACAGGAAAGATACTTTCTAATACACCTCATTGTTAACAGTAGCCCTTGGACTTACAGAAATTGAAAAAAGATGGAAAGAAGACTGAATAATGTAGGAAAATAAAACTGCATACCAAAATAAATGTACAAGAGAATGCCACAAAGAGGGTGCAAAGAGAGTGGAGGAAGACAGCCAAAGAAGTGGCAGACCCTGAAAGCTGAATGACACACAAAAGATGATAAAACCAGCTAGGTCATCAGGAGCACAAGCCAGGCTGTGGAATGAGGCATGGAGCAGCAGCTCTGTCTACGTCCCTGCTGGAGCAGCCAACAGTGTGTGAAAGGCAGTGGAACCCAAGAGAAGGGAAACCTCTGCAACCAGATGATCTGCTGCAGCCCTCACCTGAGAACACCTCCTATTATTCTTCCCTGTTCCCACCCCAGAAAGGTACTGGGAAATCAAGGAAATATTTTACCTTCAGACTGGCAAGATTTCATAAAAGCAATCTTGCTGAGTGGTAGAGAAACAGGCATTCTCAGATTGCTTGTGGAAGAAACAAGCACTTCAGAGGACACACTGGCAAAATTCTAAATGCATATATTCTATGACTCCAAACAAATATCTCCATTTTGTGCACATAAAAAGCAAGAGTTGTATTAGTGGAAAAACTAGAAACAATATAATATATATCACGAGAAGATTTTAATAAAATAAGGTGGAACCATACCAAATACTAGGTACCAGTTTAAAAAGAATGTACTACGGAGGCAGCCTGGGTGGCTCAGTTGGTTAAGCATCTGCCTTTGGTTGTGAACCTGGGTCCTGGTATTGACCCTCAGTCAGGCTCCCTGCTCAGTGGGGAGTCTGCTTCTTCCTCTGCCACTCCCCCTGCTCGTGTTCTCTCTGTCTCTTTCAAATAAATAAAATCTTTAAAAAATAAATGAAAAGAATGTACTGTATACTAACAGAAAAATTATCAAGATATATCATTGAATTAAAAAGTTAGTAAGTATAGGGACGCCTGGGTTGCTCAGTGGTTGAGCGTCTGCGTTCGGCTCAGGTCGTGATCCTGGGGTCCTGGGATGGAGTCCCACATCGGGCTCCCCCACAGAAAGCCTGCCTCTCCCTCTATGTCTCTGCCTCTCTTTGTATCTCTCATGAATAAATAAAATCTTTTTTAAAAAGTAAGTATAAATATCATTTATGATTGTCAATTCCTAATTTTTCAAGTTAGGAAAAAAAATCACATTTAAAAAACATCTCTGTATTGTACTTATTTCTATATATAAACAAAAATTCATTGGAAAAGGTTTGTAAAGACAGTTAACCAAATAATAACAGGGATTACTTCTGGGTAGAGGAAGACTAAAGAAAGGATCCGGTCCATTCACGGTTTTTCAAGAATGCGTTTTTGTGTCACTTGTGTATTTAAAACTAAGTTTTTCATTGAGTAGCTAATTACAAGGTCCAGGGAAGAAAATGTGCAAGATAAGTCTGGAACATCCTGACATACTAGATAGCAAGGAAGACTGCAAGGATGACTAGGGTCACATCAAAAAGACCATCATGCCAACTAACCAAAGAGGCAATTTAAACTTTTTAATAAAACAAGACAACGAGGGATCCCTGGGTGGCGCAGCGGTTTGGCGCCTGCCTTTGGCTCAGGGCGTGATCCTGGAGACCCGGGATCGAATCCCACATCGGGCTCCTGGTGCATGGAGCCTGCTTCTCCCTCTGCCTGTGTCTCTGCCTCTCTTTCTCTCTCTGTGACTATCATAAATAAATAAAAAAAAATTTAAAAAAAAAAAAAAAAAAAACAAGACAACGAATAGAAATGAATCAAATGTATTTAGGTCTATAAGTTCATCACAACATAACAAAAAAAAAAAAAGTTAATTTGTTACTTTCTGAGAAAAACTCATTATCCTGACGAGTAAAGGAAAGCAACAAGCAGTTTTTTTTATTCTTCCTATATATGACCTTTACACCACAGGGTAACCAAATAGTAGATAAGATTATTCCAGGTAAAAATGAAAACAAAATGACAGAATTAAAGTGACAGTTTTACAAACCTCAATAAACAAAAGATGTCAGTATTCAACATCAGTGTCTGCTTACCTCCAAAAAAGTGGAAAAAAAAAAAAAAACACAGGCACTATGGAAGAATATCTATAGTTTTGCTAGAGGGAACCAATAAGTCCGAGTGAGCCTCTGGTCTGCCAATTTACAGGAATACACAGGACAAAGGAACATTTTAAATGTGCCTCCTGCAATCAGCAAAATCCAAACAATGGGAAAGTCTAAAAGATCAAATGGCCAGGGTTCATCAACAAATTACAAGAGAAAAAAAAAAGAGCAGAAGAGCAACCTGTCAATTGAAAGACTTAAAAGACATGTAAACTTCTTTTGGATGGACAAAACTAAACTCTATTATAGAGTCTAAGAATATACAAGTTGGTAGTAATGCTCTAAGAAATAGAAGAAAAGAATTACCTTAAAAGTCAGGATAGTGATAAACTTTTGGAGAAAGAGAAGGGATGGGGCACATGCAAAGGTTTCAGGAGTGGCTGGCATGGTGTAACAAGAATATTCACCTTATAATAATTTGTTAGGTTGTCCAACTGTGTTGTCCCACTGTGTTGTTTAGTTTTCTGTATCTTGTATTTTACACTAAAAAAGTTAAATATACACACATACACAACAAAATCCCCCAAAGTACAAAGAAAACTGGTATAACAATATTAATATGTGCCAGAATAAAAAAAGATGGATAAAGATACTACATAACAACAAAAACAACCATGAAGATGACAATCCTGGTATTTACTAACAAAAGAGGTATGAAACAAAAAGCAACAATTGTAAGGAAAAAAGTCAATAAATCCAAAAATGAGCTGGGAGATTTTAAAATATCTCTCAAAAACTGAAAGATACAGGGATCCCTGGGTGGCACAGCGGTTTAGCGCCTGCCTTTGGCTCAGGGCGCGATCCTAGAGACCTGGGATCGAATCCCACATTGGGCTCCCGGTGTATGAAGCCTGCTTCTCCCTCTGCCTGTGTCTCTGCCTCTCTCTCTCTCTCTCTCTCTGTGTGTGCCTATCGTAAATAAATAAAAATTAAAAAAAAACAAAAAACCCTCCAGTTCCATCCACGTTGAAGCAAATGGTGGGTATTTGTCGTTAAAAAAAAAAAAAAAAGAGGGGATCCCTGGGTGGCGCAGCGGTTTGGCGCCTGCCTTTGGCCCAGGGCGCGATCCTGGATACTCGGGATCGAATCCCACGTCGGGCTCCCAGTGCATGGAGCCTGCTTCTCCCTCTGCCTATGTCTCTGCACCCCCACCCCTCTCTGTGTGACTATTATAAATAAATAAGTTAAAAAAAAAAAAAAGAAAGAAAGAAACTGAAAGATACAAAAAATAAAGACTACTAAGTTAGATTTTATCTTTATCTAAGGCTATATTTTTCCTCAATGAATTCCCCAATGCCCACACAATTTAGAAATAGAAAAACAAACACACAGATATATTAGAAAAAACACAAATCAGCCACAGCAGCCTATGTTACAGTGTTCCAAATTCAAAGGGGAAGAAAGAATTTCATTTTAATTTTTACTTTTGTTCAAAGAGTACTCAACATTAGAAAGTTAACTACAGAATTACTGGAAAAGAAATGCAATTCTGAATCCCTTTAACATTAAAAACTCAGTGCTTTCGATAGTATTCTTAACCACCTAAGCAATTCCTTTCACCACCATTTAAAAATATGTCTCTCTCATGTGTTTTTATAATTACATATATCCGGTTTTAATTTTAAAGCTTTATTTATTATTTGAGAGAGGGAGGAGGAGCACATGCAGGGGTTGGGGGGAGGGGGGCAGCAGGAGAGGAGGAGAGAGAGAGATCTCAAGCAGACAACCATGCTGAGCACAGAGTCTGATGTGAGGCTCAATCCCTCGACCCTGAGATCACCACTTGAGCCAAAATCAAGACTCAGATGCTTAATTAAGTGAACCACCCAGGAACCCCTCTAATTTTCTTTTTAAAGTAAAACTAAAGTTCTTGCAGAAAATTTATACCACAATATTTATGTTTCCAATTATATGGTTATGCTTGCCTTTTTATATATCACTGAAAATATTCAAATTCTTACACTGTGACATTTAGGTACATGAAGTTACAGTATCTTCTTTATAAAATTATAAACAACTTTAGCATTGAAATTCCCAGTTGGCAATTCTAAATAAATATAAAAGATAAGTTATCGTATGAATAAAATTACTTTTATCTTTCCAAGTAAACACTGAAAAATAAGCAGATATACAATATGGTTACATCAGGTGTTTTCTTTCTTATATAAAAGGAGCATCTTTACTTAAAGATTATCAATTACGTTTTGTGCATACAGATTTTGTGATACCATGAAAAAAATTTTTAACCATTGTTTCATTGAATAGCTTAACAAAAAAATTCTAGAACCTACATTCATTCCACTTGTAAACCTAGTATTTCTCTGAAATACTTTTTTTCAAGACACATGAAACTGGGATTATTCCTATAATGTTTATATATCTTAAGAGAAGCCATCTTTACAAGAATACAAGAGAGCAAAAAGAGTCCAGTCCCAGTTTATATCTTAAAAGCAGATGATGCATGATCTTTAAGCAATGAGCTCTTCCTTTTCTGCTTTTACATCATTTTATACTGCTGTCTTTTCTGTGTTTAGACTTTCTTCTTGTCTTCCTGCAGAAATCCCACTGCACCCAATTACAACTTTCCTCCAAAAGTCATGAAATCTTAACTACAGTTTACTAAATATTTCAGCATTTGTACTCCATAAGAATTTTCACTTAGTGAAACATACTAATTTCACAAGGAAAAATTCTTCATTACTCTGACAGATTACTTCTTTAAAGGTTGAAATAGCCTTCAATTTTCTGAAATCTTCCAAGAAGGTATCTCAGGGTTGGGGAATCTTTATGATATATATATAGATAGATATATTTAATATATATATTATATATATATGAAATCAAAATTCCTAGATATATGGCTGATGGTACAGTGTAAAAATACACCTAATACACCTTCACATAACCAAACTTACATTAGGAAATAACCTTTTCTTTAAAGGTACCAACCAAATTAATTCATCTACTTATCAGTTTAAGACTACATAGCTCAGAGAGGGAGAAAGTACATTACTCTGGTTTAAAAAAATTATAATCATTATAAAATTAACTGAGGTAGAGATTATCTAACCAAATTGTAGGAAAAGAACTATCCCATTACTATCAAATAACTACTTATGTAGTAGAAGCAAGCATTTTAGCTAAAGGAAAGTGCTTAAGAATCGTAGGGTTAAAAAAAAATGTAGACAGCTGCTGGAAAACAGTTTTAAAGTACCAGTACTTAAGAAATGTTGAATATCTAAGTGCAAACAATATACTAAGTATTTAAGAATTAAGAAAGACACGTTTATTTTTTTTTTTTAATTTTTATTTATTCATGATAGTCACACACACACAGAGAGAGAGAGGCAGAGACACAGGCAGAGGGAGAAGCAGGCTCCATGCACCGGGAACCCGACGTGGGATTCGATCCCGGGTCTCCGGGATCGCGCCCTGGGCCAAAGGCAGGCGCCAAACCGCTGCGCCACCCAGGGATCCCTCTTTTTTTTTTTTTTTTTTTTAAGCAACTCTTGGCCACTGTGATAAAAGTAACCTTTCAGATTACATTAAATAATTTTAGCACTAAGTGAGAGCCATCTAAGCAGGAAGAAAACCAGTTCCATTAAGGATTGCTTGCTTGTCGTTATTCTCTAAAGTCTTTTCGGTTCCACTTATTTTTTTCAAACTATGCTTTCCTCTGCTCTTGGCAATTTACCAGTCTCTCGTCACAGAATATTTATTATCATGCTTTCTCATCATCCTATTTATGACCGTTGCTTTCTTTTTTTTAAATCTAATTAGACCTCATATAAAATCATATACTGGAAAACAGTAATTTCAAGTTAAAAGGGGCCTTCAAAGCCAGCTGATCCAACTTTCCCTATTTTACAGGTAAGAAATCCAATGAAGTAATTTACTCAGGAAACAGAATATATGAAGGAAATTAGAATGCCCTGATTACCAATCGGTCTGTTGCTCATACAAATGATTCAGAGAGGGTTGTTTAAAATTTAAAAGGAGGTGGGGGTCAGGAATCTAGACCTAAGGAATAAAGAAAGAGCAAGACCACGAAGGCTGAGAAACATTTTCCTGAACACATCTACGAGTACTTTATCAAGAATTTGAGAAGTAAAACTGTATAATCCCCAAGAGTAAGAAAAAAATTTGATCCAAATGGCATTTCAAACTGATAAATGTATTACAGATTTGAAGAATAACAGATAAAAGTTATCTGCATTCATTAACAAGTATTAAAGGTTAAGTTGTCTTGACAAGCTTTACAAAGAACCTGTTTAAGGAAGAACACCTACACAAATTGGATTGCTTTAGGGAGTTTTATAAAAAGTTTTTACTTGGACACTAATTTTACTGACACTTACTGATAAGATATATTATGCCTCAAGCACTGTAGTAAAAACTTTATTATAAAGCATCTCATTTCATCTTAACAACAGCAATATAAAATAGGTACTGTTAACACTCTTAGTAACTTGATGCAGACAAAATTATTTTGGCATCAAAGGAAAAATAGTTGGCAGCTAAATCATGGAAGTGTGTAAAATATTCCTGGGGAATAAATTACTCCATTCTGGTATTTGAAAAACTTATAATTTTCAATCAATTTTCACTTTATTTTACTTCTTAATCTTAATTGTTCATTTTTTAAAATAAATTTCATTATTTACAATAGGAAATATGGGGAGTTATTTCTTACTAATATTTCTGTTATCCTCAAATGTTTTAAAAAATTATTAATGGAGCTCTAACACAGTGCTACAGTAAGCTAAGTAAATTATTGATGTCTTCAGTTCCTTTAACTGAGATTACCACATAGGAAACAATTTTTAAATATCAGGAATTCTACATGTTGTTTCACATTAGGAACCCTTCCTCAGCCTCCATACTACATAATCATACCTCAATTGAATGAATATTACAGAAAAAAATACTTTGGTTAAAGATTTTGAAGTCTGCCCCTCACCAAAGATTCTCTGTCCATTTCAACCCAATCTAAAAACAATCTTGTGTCCCAGAAGAAGGACAGAAAAGAAAAATAAGAATGGAATTAATAAAAGAAAAGGAGACATACAATAGGGAAGGTCAACTAAGACAAAACTAGTATTTTGGACAAATCCGACATGAACCTCTCATAAAAGTCATCAAGAAAAGATGCACATAAGCAAGATTATGAAAGAAAACGTTTTCCCAAATGGGGATTGAAAAGAAAATAATGCATTAACCAAGTGATTAAAGTCAGTATCACAAGTAAAAAAAAGTACTCTTGATATTCTCTACTCTTTGATATTCTATGGATATACATCATTACGTAGAATACCTCCCCAAAACTCATAATCTCAGTCTAATCAGAGAAATCAAAGTTGACATACTACAAAATACCTGATTACTAATTTTTCTTTTCTTTTTCTTTTTTTTTTTTACTAATTTTTCTTTTAATAAGTGTCAACTCATGAGAAACAATGAAAGACTAAAAAATTCTCCACCAAGTAGAAGATACCAAAAAAGACATGAGAGCTAAATGCAATGCTGTGATATACACTGGGTCTTGGTAATGAATATACGAACACATCAGTGAAAAACTGGGGAAATGCAAATACAATCTGTAGTTAACAGTTTAGTACTAATGTTCAGAAGTATACCATGAGTTGTGAGATAGTAATATTAGGAAAACAGGAGTATACAGGAACTTTCTGCATTAACAAAGCAACTCTTCTCTAAACTTAAAGTTCTTTCAAATAAAAAAAAATTTTTAAAGAAGATACTGGGACACCTGGGTGGCTCAGTGGTTGAGCGTCTCCCTTCAGCCCAGACCATGATCCTGGAGTGCTGGGATTGAGTCCCATATAGGGCTCCCTGCATGGAGCCTGCTTCTCCTTCTGCCTATGTTTCTGCCTCTCTCTGTGTGTCTTGTGGATAAATAAATAAAATCTTGAAAAGAAAAGAAAAAGAAAACATTGTCAACAGCTACTTCAAATAATTTTGAAAAAACAATTCACAACTGAGGATAAATAAATATCTGACCACTGTGATGGAAAAAAACTATAGGTAGTGTAAAAATCTTAAACAATCCTGAAACAAGTGCTTTGGAATCCAGCACTCCAAGATTTGGCAAAAAGCTGGAAATTGAAAAGATGGCAGAGCAGAAGTATCACGAGCTCCATTCATCCCATCATGCACAGACACACCAAGGTAACAATTACTATACAACTAACCAAAAATAATCTAGAGACCGGCAGAACAAATCCTCCACAGCTAGTTGTAGAGGAAGCCACATCAGAAAGAGTGGGAGGGACAGAGATGCAGTCAGGAGCCAAATCCAAAGCTACTAACTACACATGAGAGGGACATCACAAGCAAAGAGGAGTGAGGGGATCAGACCCTATATCAGGCACTCCCTGAGCTGGGACCCAGACTAGTAAGATGAGTCCCCATAATGTAAAGCTTTGAAAATTATCCAGCTTAACTTCAGGAGTATTAAAAATCAGCAGAACTTAACTCTTGGAGAGCTGAAAGGCAATAGGAAACTGAGTCCCTGTCCTTAAGGAACCAGCACTAAATAACTTGGTAGAGACACAGCATACAAGCAGCAATTTGAAAAGTGCTTGGGGCATATGTGAAGATTTAGTGATTAATCTTAGAACATATGGTGGAGGGGCAGGGATCCGCAGGACATTTCTCAAGGAACCACAGGGTTGGTGGGTGTCATTTCTCTTTCACTCCCTGGTCTAGATAACCGGACACAGTTCTAACACTCTCCCATCTGTACTACTACCACAGTAGGTCCTCCCCGCCCCCATGTTCCCCTACAGATCTGCTCAACCCAATAAACCCACCCCAGCAGACATCCCTCCAAAGCGGCTCTTGCTCTGCCACACCAATCAGGCCGCCCCCGCCAAGACCAATGCCACTCCAAAGTGGCTCCTGCCCTGAGAATTTGGGGAGGAACACCATACACTGACCCACCCACAGTTTCTACAGCCAGGCCTCTTAGCTGGCTGCACATGGAGCAAGTCCTTGCCCTCTGGGGCACTTGTAGCAGTGGCAAAGGCTAACTGCAGACAACTAGGCTATGTGCTGGCCCCAACCACCCGTTAGCCAAGGCAGTTATAGCTGGGCCTCTCAACACTGTGGGAAGCAAATTCTGCCCAGTGCCCCAAGAGCTGGGAAAGTGGGTTATTGCTGCCAGCTGAGCTGAAGGCCAGCCCCACCCACCAGCTTGTCCATAGCTATTGTGGCTGCATGTGCACATGCAGCTCATACAGGGACACCAATGAGGCACCTGGTTCTGATGACCAGAGACAACTGTGCTACAGAGCAACACAGGACTTCTTCTACACAAGGCTACTACTTTCAAGACCAAGCGACATAGCTAACCTAATACACAGAAACAAACAGAGAAAGTTAAACAAAATAAGAAGGCAGAGGAATACATCCCAAATTAAAGAACAAGACAAAGTAACACAAAAAGAGCCAAGTAAAAATGGAGATAAATATTTCTCATAAAGAGCTCAAAGTAATGGTCATAAAGATACTCACCTGACTTCAGAGAAGAGTAGATGAACTCACTGAAAACTTCAACAAAGAGATACAAAATATTAAAACAAAAAGAGTTGAAGAACACTGAAATGAAAATTATACTAGAGGAAATCAACAGATGAGAAAATGCAGAAGAATGGATCAGTAATCTGGAAGACAGGGTAATAGAAAGCAACTGAGCTGAACAGAAAAGAAACAAAAAGAAGAATAAAAAATAATAGGTTAAGAGAACTCTGTGACATAATCAATAGTAATAACATTCATATGATAGGGATCCCTGAAAAAGGAGAGAGAGGGGGTGGAAAATTTATTTGAAGAAACAATAGTTGAAAATTTATCTGATCTGAGAAAGAAAATAGACATCCAGATCCAGGAAGCACAGACAACCCTTAATAAGATGAACCTAAGGAGGCCCATACCAATTAAAATGGCAAAAGTAATAATAGACAATTTTAAAAGCAGCAACAGTAGAGGTACCTGGGTGGCTCAGTTAAGCGCTGGTCTCTTGGTTTCAGTTCAGATCATGATTTCATGGGTCGTGAGATCAAGCCCTGGGTGGGGTTCTGCACTCAATGAGGAGTCGGCTTGACAGTGGGGAATCTGCTTGAAGATTCTCTCTCCCACCCCAGACCCCCCCAACTCATGCACTCTTTCTTTCTCAAATAAATAAATCTTTAAAAAATAAATAAGAGGAGCAAAATACTTTAAGACTATCAGCTGAGTTTTCAGCAGAAATTTTGCCGGCCAAAAGAAAGTGGCATATTATATTCAAAATACTGACGGGAAAAAACTACAACCTACAACCTACCTGACAAGGTTATTATTCAGAATTGAAGGGAGATAAAGAGATTCTTAGTCAAACAAAAGTTAAAAGGGGCTTATCACCACTAACCTATTACAAGTAACATTTTCTTTAAGTGGAAAGAAATGTCATAACTAGAAGAAAATAATAAAAAGATATTAACTGCACAAATATAAACAAATAGTAGATTAATTACTTAAAAAACCAGTATGGAGGTTAAAATACGAAAGTAGTAAAATCAATTATATCTACAAAAATCAGGAGATAAATTGAAAAGATGTAAAATATGACATTATATATGTAAAATGTGGAGGGAGGGAGAGGAAATGTAATGCTTTCAGAATGTATTCAAACTTGAGGGCAGCCTGGGGGGCTCAGCAGCTTAGCCCTGCCTTTGGCCAGGGGGGTGATCCTGGAGACCCGGGATCGTGTCCCGCATTGGGCTCCCTGCATGGAATCTGCTTTCTCCTGCCTGTGTCTGTGCCTCTCTCTCTCTGTTTCTCATGAATAAATAAATAAAATCTTTAGCAAAAAAAAAAGAAAAACTTGAGCAACCACCAACTTAATATAACCTACTACACACACAGGATGTTATATATGAACCCAATGGTAACCACAAATCAAATACCTGTACTAGATATACAAAAAATAAAGAGAAAGAATCTAAGTATAATACTAAAGAAAACCATCAAACCACAAGGGAAGAGAGCAAACAAGAAGAAAAGTACAGAGAAGAACTACAAAAACAACCAGAAAACAATGAACAAAATAATATGTAACACATACATACTTATCAGTAATTACTTTAAATATTCATGGATTAAATGTTCCAATCAAAAGACATAGGGTGACTTGGATAAAAAACAACCCATCTACATGAGGCTTAGAAAAGACTCACTTCAGACCTAAAGACACAAACTAAAAGTGAAAGGATGAAAAAAAATATTCCATGCAAATAGAAATGAAAAGTTGGAGTCAAAATACATCACATGAAACAGACTTTATTTTTTTAAAAAAGATTTTATATATTTATTTATGAGAGACAGAGAGGGAGAGACATAGGCAGAGGAAGAAGCAGGCTCCCCGTGGGGAGCCTGATGTGGGACTCGATCCCAAGACCCCAGGATGAGGCCCTGAGTCCAAGGCAGCCACTCAAATGCTGAGCTACCCAGGCGTCCCTGAAACAGACTTTAAAACAAAGCCTGGAGCAAGAGACAAAGAAAATCATTACATAATGATAAAGGGATCAATCCAAAAGGAGAATAAAACAATTATAAATATCTATGCATCCAACATAGGAGCACCTGAAAATATAAAGTAAATATTAACAGACATAAAGAGGGATGTTGACAATAATACATTAATAGTAAGGAATTTTAACATCTCACTTTTATTGGTGGATAGATAGAGCATCTAACCAGAAAATCAACAAGGAAACAATGGCTTTGAACAACACATTAGACCGGATAGACCTAACTGTTATATATAGACCATTTCATCCACAAACAGCAGAACACACATTCTTTTCATGTGCATATGGAACATTTTCTCAAACAGATCACACGTTAGGCCACAAAACAAGTCTCAATAAATTTAAGACTAAAATCATAACAAGCATCTTTTCCAATCTCAATAGTATGAAACTAGAAATCAATTACAAAAAAAAAAAAGAAAGAAACTGGAAAAATACAACCACATGGAGGCTAAACAACGTGCTACTAAACACCAATGGATGAACAAAGAAATCAGAGAAGAACTCAAAAAATAAATGGAGACAAATAAAAATGAAAACATAATAGTCCAAAATCTTTGGGACAAAGATGTTCAAAGAGAAAAGTACACATCAATACAGACCTATCTCATAATTTATATGCCAACAAACTGGACAACCTAGAAGAAATGGTAAATTTCTACAAACATACAATCTTCTAAAATTGAATCAGGAAGAAATAGAAAATTTGAACAGACCAATTACAAGTAATGAAAATGAACTGGTAATCAAAAAATTCCCAGAAAACAAAGAGTCCAGGACCAGATGATTTCATAGGCAAATTCTACATTTAAAGAAGACTTAATACCGATCCTTCTCAAACTATTCCAAGAAATGGAAGAGGAGGACATCTTCCAAAATCATTCTACAAAATCAGCATTACCCCGATATCAAACCAAGACAAAGATACACACACACACACACACACACACACACACAAAAGGGGGGGGGGAACCCTACAGGCCAATATCCCTGATGAACACAGATGCAAATTTCCTCAACAAAATATTAACATACCACAGTCAACAATGCATTAAAAGAATCATTCACCACAATCAAGTGGACTTTATTGCAGGGTTGCAAGAGTGGTTCAGTATTCACAAATCAATGTGACACTTTGCATTAACAAGATGAAGGATAAAAACCACTGTTCATCTAAGTAGATGCAGGAAAAGCATCTGACAAAATACAACATCCATTCATAAAAACTCCCAACAAAGTGGATTTAGAGAAATATACCTCAGTATAATAAAGGCCATATATAAAAAAACCAACAGCTAACATCACATTCAACAGTGAGAAACTAAAAGTTTTTCCTCTAAGATCAGGAACAAGACAAAAAATGTCCACTCTCACAACTTTCATTCAACATAGTACTGGAAGTCCTAGTTGCAGCAATCAAACATGAAAAAGAAAGAAAAGGCATCCAAATTGGTAAGAAAGAAATAAAACTATCATTATTTGCAGATGACATGATATGGTATATAGAAAACTCTAAAGATTCTACCAAGAAACTATTAGGATAAATGAATTCAGTAAGCTTGCAGGATACAAAATTAAAATACAGAAATGTTACATTTCTATACAGTAGTAATAAAGTAGCAGTAAAAGAAATTTCTTAAAAATCCCACTTACAATTGCACCAAAAAGAATAAAATGCCTAGGAACAAATTAACCAAGGCAGTCAAAGACCTACAATTCTGGAAACTGGAAAATATTGATGAAAGGAACTGAAAATGGCACAAACAATGCTGTAGATTGGAAAAATCACTATTGTTAAATGTCTCTATTACCCAAAGAAATCTACCAATTCAATGTAATCACTACCAAAATACCAAGAGCACTTTTCACAGAACTAGTACAAATAATCTTAAAATTTGTTTAGAAACACAAAAGACCTTGAATAGCCAAAGCAATCTTGAGAAAGAACAAAGCTGAAAATATCACAATCCCAGATTTCAAGATATACTACAAAGCTGTGGTAATCAGGATGACTGGGTGGCTCGGTTGGTTAAGTATTTGATTTGATTTCAGCTCAGGTCATGATCAAAAGGTCCTTGAATTGAGTCCTGCATCAGGCTCCCCACTCAGTGGGGAGTCTGCTTGACTCCCTTCTCCCTCTACCCTTTTCCCCACTCGCATTCTCTCTCTCTAAAATCAATAAATCTTAAAAAAAAAAAAAGTCATAAAAATCAAAACAGTATACTACTGGTACAAAAACAGATACACAGATCCACAACACAAAGGAGGGCCCACACTCTATGGTTAATTAGTTTATGACAAAGGAAGTTTATACAGTGGGGAAAACAATCTCTTCAATAAATGGTGTTTGGAAAACTGGACAGCTATTGATGCAAATTAATGAAACTGGACCAGTTTCTTATACACAAAATAAACTCAGAATGAATTAAAGATCTCATTGTGAGACCTGAAACCATAAAATGTCTAAAAGAAAACATCAGTGTATCAGTCTTAGCAACAGATCTATATGAATATGTGTCCTCAGGCAAGGGAAACAAAAGCAATAATAAACTACTGGGACTACACCAAAATAAAAAAGGTTTTGCACAGCAAAGGAGACCATCAACAAAACAAAAAGCAAACCAGTGAATGGGAGAAGTATTTGCAAATGATATATTCAATATACAGTTAATAGAATACAAAAAGAACTTATACAATCAACATGAAAAAAAAAAAAGAATTCAATTAAGAAATAGGTCAAGGACCTGAATAGACATTTTTCTGAAGAAGAGATACAAAGAGCCAACAGACACATAAAGAGATGCTCAAATCATCAGTCATCGGGAAACTGCAAATCAAAACCACAATAAAATACCACTCACACCAGTCAGAATGGCTAGTACCAAAAAGACAAGAAACAGCAAGTGTTGGTGAGGATGTGGGAAGGAACCGCCATGCACTGTTGGTAGAAATGTAAATTGGTGCAACCACTGTGGAAAACAGAATGGATATTCCTCAAAAAATGAAAAATAGAAATGTCACATAATGCAGTAATTCCGCTACTGGGTATTTACCTAGAGAAAATGAAAACTCAATTCACAAAGATATATGCACACTCCTTCATTTACTGCAGCATTATTTACAATAGCCAAAACAGGAAAACAACCCAAGTATCTATGATAGATGAATGGGTAAAGATCAGTATACAGATACAATGGAATATTACTCAGACATAAAAAATGAGATCTTGCCATTTGCAACAACATGGATGGACCTAGAGGGTATTATGCTAAGTGAAAAAAGTCAGACAGAAAAAGATAAATGCTACATGATTTCACTTATATGTGCAATCTATGCCACAAAATAAATAACAAAAAAAACCAGACTCTTAAATACAGAGAACTGGAGGGGAGGTGGGTAAGGCGGGATAGGCGAAATAAGTGAAGGGGATTAAGAGGTATAAACTTCCAGTTATAAAATAATTAAGTCATGGAGATGAAAAGTACAGCATAGAAAATATAGTCAATAATATTATAATAATATATGGTAACATATGCTTACTATACTTAATCGTGGTGAGCAATGAGAAATGTATAAAATTGTCAAAATACTATGTTGTATACCAGAAACTAATATACCACAGTACGTCAGCTTCACTTCAATAATAAAAGAAAATAAGGGCAAAGGTTAATTTGTAAATGTGAAAAAAAAATACTTCTTACAAAGAAAACCTAGACCCAGATTGTTTTGCAGGGAGTTTTACTAATCACTCCAAAAAATGATTATCCCATGGACATTAAAGAGGGCATCTGATATAACAAGCACTGGGTTATATAAGACTGATGAATCAGGGACACCTGGGTGATTCAGTGGTTGAGCACCTGCCTTTGGCTTAGGTCGTGGTCCTGGGGTCTTGGGATCAAGTCCCACATCAGGCTTCCCGCAGGGAGCCTGCTTCTCCCTCTGCCTATGTCTCTGCCTCTCTCTCTGTGTCTCTCGTGAATAAATAAATAAAATCTTTAAAAAAAAAAAAAGGCTGATGAATCAAGGAAATTTACCTCTGAAACTATTAATAGTTATTTAATTTAATAAATATGTTAATTGAATTTAAATAAATTTTTAAAAATGATCACCCCAATTTTATACACCCGTTTAGTCAAAAGAAAAAGGGGTAATAGCACCTAATTCATCCTATAAGGATGAGCCTGATACCAAACCCAGACAAAGACACTATGAGAAAAAATAATTATAAACCCATTACATTCATGGATCTAGATTCAAAATTCTAAAGAAAATATTATTTAACAAATCAAATGCAAAAATGTTATAACAATAATTACAGCCAACCTGGGTTTTATTCTAGCCATATGAGGATAGTTTAATATTTAAAAATCCATAAATGTAACCTACATACTAACAGATTAATAGAAAAACAACATGATCACTCAATAAAAATAAAAGTTATCTTATAAAATTCAATACCCAATTCAAATTAATTTCATCATTCTGATAAAGTATCTAATAAAACTACAGGAAGCATCATTTTAAATAAGGAAATATCACATGTGTAATCTTTAAAATCAGGAATGAGACAAAGATGTTCATATCCATCACTCTTTTTCAACATTGCTGTGGAGGTCCTGGTCACTGAGGGGTATGTGTGTGTGTGCAAGCATCCGTGCACACACATGCACACACAAAAAGGAAACAAAATTGTCATTTACAGATTATGATAGCTTCCATAGAAAGCACAAAAATGAGCTTGGCTCATAATTGGCTAAAAACCAATTATTAGAAATGACACCTTTTTTCCCTTGGAGAAGCAGCTAGAAATGTTGGAATTTAACAAGGTGGCTGAATAGAAGACATACGTATTAAGAGTCTTTGTATTTCCATAGATTAGAAAAAAAAATAGAATGGATAATTATACAAACTTTTTTATAACAGTATCAGAAAATATGAAGTATCTTGAAATAATATGAAGTATCTTAAAAAAAAAAAATATGAAGTATCTTGAAATAAATCAAACAAAAAGAATGAAGAACCTTTATAGATAAATTTATAAAAACTTATTAGGAGATATTAAATAAGGCATTAAAAACAGCAGATATGTTCATGAATAGGAAGATTTAATAAAGATGTAAATTCCCTCCAAATTAACTTATATATTCAATTCAATTTCAATTGTACAGAAAACTCATTCTAGGTAACTTATAATCACCTTTAAAAACGATAATATCTTTACCTTTAAAAAAGATAATAATGACATGTGTATGAAAAAGTAAAGGGCCAAATAACAGCAAGAACACTTCTGGCTTATGGAGGGTAAATCTGTCTTATCAGATATCGAAGACTTATTATGCTACAATAATAGCTACAATAATAAACACAGTGAGATAGGGACCTAAGGATACACAAACAAACAAATGGAACAGAAAAGAGCTCTGATAGGGAGCCACACTTGTAGGAAACTTTGGTATCTAGAATAGGTATGATTATCAGAATTGTTGTGAAAGTGGCAAGAGTTTAAAAAAAAAAAAGGAGCTATGAAGTTAAAATCTTTTTTCTGTTTGCCAATTAATTCTTGCCTTTGTTTATACAACAGAGAGATGATGCTAAAGTCATGACTGGATGATGAGTTATAATTTCAGAATAAATAAGAACTTTTCCAATTCAACAAATACTAAGCATAAAGACTTATTTCAGATTACAATTTGTCAAATGATTCTCTTGGGAAAAAACAAGTTGGCCATGTAACTGCTAAGGCAGCAATTCTGATCCAAGGAATCCATAAACCTAAAAAGTATGTAAGGTTTTGTGTGTATATGCATATTGAGTATTTTTTTCATTATGTGGTGAGGCTCCACAACCTGCATCATTTTCCTAAAGGAATATAAAGATTCCGGGATCCCTGGGTGGCGCAGCGGTTTGGCGCCTGCCTTTGGCCCAGGGCGCGATCCTGGAGACCCGGGATCGAATCCCATGTCGGGCTCCCGGTGCATGGAGCCTGCTTCTCCCTCTGCCTGTGTCTCTGCCTCTCTCTCTCTCTCTCTGACTATCATAAATAAATAAAAATTAAAAAAAAAACAAAAAACAAAAAAACAAAACAAAAGGAATATAAAGATTCCATACACACAAAAATAAATTAAAAACCACTGTACTTAAACAAATATTAGGTACAACCAGACTATCATCAGTGGTTACTTAGGAAGAAAAGAAAGTTACAGCTAAAATGAAGAAAACAGGGATATTCACATTTTACATGCCAATTAAACTTAAAATATATATATATTTTTAAATTTTGAAGTAATTATAGATTCACAGGAAGTTGCAAATATAATATAGAGAGGTCCTGGATAAGTTCATCTGGTTTTCTCCAATGGTTACATCTGACGTAATTGTGGTACAATATCAAAACCAGGAAATCAACATTGATATAAGCTATAGACCTTATTCAGATTTTTGACCTTATTCAGTTTTTACACACAATCATTTGTGTTTGTATATATATAATTCCATGCAATTTTATCACATATCTAGATTCATGTTACTGGCACTGTATTCAAGATATACAACTACTTGGGACACCTGGGTGGCTCAGCAGTTGGGCGCATCCGCCTTCAGCTCAGCACATGATCCTGGAGTACTGGGATCGGGTCCCACATCGGGGGATCTCCAATGGATCTCTCCGAGGGATCTCCTTCTGCCTGTGTCTCTACCCCCTCTCTTTCTGTGTGTCTCATGAATAAATGAATAAAATCTTAAAAAAAAAGATATACAACTACTTTATCACCATAAAGCAACTCCCTCATACTACACCTTATAGTCTCACATCAACCACTAATCTGTTCTAATTTTTAAGAAAAAAGTATTTTTAAATATTTTTAATACTTATGTAAACTCCCTAAGTGCATGTACATATGTATGTATATGTAATATATATGTGTAGATATATACATATGCACATCCATATAAATGTATGTATATACATATATATGTGCACATATATAATCTTAAATATATAGAGAATTAGAATACTTTAAATCTATTATTTAGTCTATTAGAAAATACTTTAAATCCTTAATAGTGGTTTGCTTCAAATAAAGTACTAAAGGTATGGGGGAAAAGTGAAAGTCTTTTAATTTCTCTTTTTAACTTTCTATACATTTTTAATTGTGTACAATCAATATATTTTACTTTTATAACTTTTTTGTAGAAAGACTGCTATTAAATGTTATTAAACATCCCTTGTGTAAACTTGATTTTCAGTGGCCAGACTGAGAAACCACTAGTTCACAATAACACCCTTTAGACACTTATAGAGAATATCTAGGAAACCAGGGATGATTATAGATAGGGAAAGGAAATTGTGAATAAGTTGATATGAAATCAAATCTGTAATATGGTCTGCTAGATCTGAAAATACTTTATTCTTTGAGTTTGGTGGAGCTTTTTCCACAAAGAAGTTGTAGGTACACACAATAAAATACTTCTCTGTTAGCAGCAATTGCAATGAAATGCAATTTCAGTCAATCACTGCTAAGAGGGATCCCTGGGTGGTGCAGTGGTTTAGCGCCTGCCTTTGGCCCAGGGCGCGATCCTTGAGACCCGGGATCGAATCCCACGTCGGGCTCCCGATGTGTGGAGCCTGCTTCTCTCTCTGCCTCTCTCTCTCTCTCTGTGTGACTATCATAAATAAATTTTAAAAAATTTAAAAAAAAAAAAATCACTGCTAAGAATATGTAATATATGGGTAACACCACAGACTCAAGGATTCAAGGATCAGAATGACCTAACTTCTGAATCTCACTAAGCCATATACTAGATAGGTGACCTGAGTAACTTGGCTATCCTTCTAGCCTCATTATCCCCATTTGTAAAATGAGCCTATGATAATATTCACCATCACACCCTGTTATAAGGCTCAGACAAGTTTACCAATGGAGAATACCGACCACAGCCACTTAATGGAAGTTATGATATCTGGCTATATTATCTCAAACGACAATGGGTAAATAGATATTAAAGCAATGCAGTGGAAAAGATCCAAATTCGAAGTTTGTAGGTATGGAGTCTCTTTCCCTAGCAATATCAAATTCAATAAGTCACTTCTACTTATTGAAGTTCAATTCACTTACTTATAAATAAAACTTGCCCTGACTCCTTAAAATCAAAGAACTATGTGTGAAAATACTATAGTATTCAAAGCATTATAAAACTAAAATGTGGGGATCCCTGGGTGGCTCAGCGGTTAAGTGCCTGCCTTCGGCCCAGGGAGTGATTCTGGAGTCCTGGGATTGAGTCCCATGTCAGGCTCCCTGCATGGAGCCTGCTTCTCCCTCTGCCTGTGTCTTTGCCTCTCTCTCTCTCAGTCTCATGAATAAATAAATAAAATCTTTAAAAAAAACCAAAACACTAAAATGTATATAAAACCTAAAGTATTAGAACTAGAAATGGAAGAAATATTCTGTGAATTTAAAAGATAGGCATAATGGATTTAGAGTTAGCAGAAGCCATCTTTGAATCCTTGGAATTAAGAAGATAGGGGCTGGACTCAAATTAGTCTTATTAGAGTACCACCAGTGACGTCTTCTTTTGCAAAATGGTAATGAAGTATCACAGGATTGTGAGGATTAAATGGAAGAATGCAGGTAAAGCTTTTAGAACACTTCTGGCAATATACATATCTCCCACATTTTATTATTATTATTGTTATTGTTGTTATGCCTTAGTTTCTTTAGCTGTAAAATGTGGGAGAGCACCTACTTGAGAGTACATATGAAAAATAAATGAGATATTAGTAGGGCATGTCAAATAATACTTCCATAGAAGCTAGATATAAAAACAAAATTAAGACAAGTTGGTCTAATAACTCTAACCAAATTATCTCTATGTCTTTTCCAGAAACTCCTGTGCTGTTATTTTACTTTTATTATTGCTTTACTACTATTGTACTATTTTCCATATACAGTTAGACTTTAATTTTTCATCAAGTTCATTTTTAACAAGCTAACAATCACACTTAAGAAAATTTATTAGGTTGGGACAAACTTATATTAAAAAAGACATTTCAAAAAAGAAAAAAAAAAAAAAAAGACATTTCAGGGACACCTGGGTGGCTCAGCAGTTGAGAATCTGCTTTGGGCTCAGGGCCTGATCCCAGGACCTGGGATCAAGTCCCACATCAGGCTCCCTGCGGGGAGCCTGCTTCTCCCTCTGCCTTTGTCTCTGCTCCCCACCCCCCCACCCCCGTCTCTCATGAATGAATGAATAAATAAATAAATAAATAAATCTTTAAAAAAAAGAAAAAAAAGACATTTCAAAAAGCTATATTTAGATAACTACAAGAGTATTTTCAATAAACTTATTGTAAAAAGCTGAATTCTAAGTCAAGAGACATATTAATATTTCACAGAAAAATAAGTCACATCAGAACCTATAAATATTGTTGGGAATGTTCTTTAGGTTAATTACAGTTTAGGAGAGACAAGAGAAAGATAAAAAATTTGTCCCACCCTCTTGTTTTCACTATCCTTTTCTCTCCATCTCCCTATCTTTGGAAAAAATAGAATCATTTAAAGGTTGAGCGACAGTTTTTTAAAACCAAATTACTAATTGCTATCATCTACTTTCTACTATTTAGTATTAACATTGGGATCCCTGGGTGGCGCAGCGGTTTGGCGCCTGCCTTTGGCCCAGGGCGCGATCCTGGAGACCCGGGATCGAATCCCACATCGGGCTCCCGGTGCATGGAGCCTGCTTCTCTCTCTGCCTGTGTCTCTGCCTCTCTCTCTCTGTGTGTGACTATCATAAGTAAATAAAAATTAAAAAAGGGGATCCCTGGGTGGCGCAGCGGTTTGGCGCCTGCCTTTGGCCCAGGGCGCGATCCTGGAGACCCGGGATCGAATCCCACGTCAGGCTCCCGGTGCATGGAGCCTGCTTCTCCCTCTGCCTGTGTCTCTGCCTCTCTCTCTCTCTGTATGACTATCATAAATAAATAAAAAATATATATATAAAAAAAAAAAATTAAAAAAAAAATTCTAAAAAAAAGTATTAACATTAAACTTTATTTTTTTTAACATTAAACTTTAAAATATTCTCTTAACTTCTTTTTTTTTTTATTTTTTTTTAATTTATTTATTTACGATAGTCACACTCAGAGAGAGAGAGAGAGAGGCAGAGACACAGGCAGAGAGAGAAGCAGGCTCCATGCACCGGGAGCCTGACGTGGGATTCGATCCCGGGTCTCCAGGATCGCGCCCTGGGCCAAAGGCAGGCGCCAAACCGCTGCGCCACCCAGGGATCCCATATTCTCTTAACTTCTTTTGTGGCTTTTAATTTGTTTGTTTTTTAATGTTCTTTGAGGAGCCCACAGAACAATGCTTTCTTTTTCTTCTCTCCTATAAAAAGCTCATAATTGGGTATTCTTAAATTTCTTTAAGAAAAGAAATTTCAGAAGGAGTGGCCATTATCACACTGCAATTCACTGGTCTATATAATTCCTACGACATTGTTCCAGTAACCTGAAATTTATTATACACACATCTGTATGACTGACTTTTAGTGCCTTTGATTCCCCAAAGCTGAATCTTTTAGGCCAGAGCTAAAACCAAGGATGTTCTATTCTGGACTCCACAGGAAAATGTGCTCTTTCAAACTCTATTCATACAGCAATTAGTTAAGGAGTTCACCATTCACCACTCTGGACCATGAGTAGAGTGGGAACCCATTTTCCATAAGCTAACCTTACGTACAGACAAGTCACTAATTTAACACTGGGGCTAAGAGGTAACCAACTACCTTGAAAAACTTGTTTTAATAGCTAAGTTATCCTCATCAGGAATTAAACTGAGAGAATATGTACAAACAATTCAGCTTGCCCTGGAAGATTCAAGAGATATCGGGCTTACAAACACTTCCTTCAGGGACTTACTTACTTACTTACTAATAAGCATTTGGGCTAACGACCAAAGACCTGCCAAAAAATATTATAAAATAATTTTTAAATATTGGGATTAAGATAAAAAATGAAGCTCATTTAAGTAAACCAAGGCCTTTGTCTAGTTAACAGCCATGCAACTGTACATACACTATTTGAAACCATTTCAAACAGCAAATTAGAATTGACTCAAAATAAACGTCAGTACTCACTTTTTTATTTCTCGGAGTAGCATTCGGATAAGGATGGTCTGTAGTGGTTCAACCATCAATTTCCTCCACATATCCAATGCTAGCTGCCAAGAAAAATAAAAATTATCAAGGATGAATTATCCAGTATTTGTTAAAACATTAAAATAATTTTAAAATAAAAATACACATCAAGTATTTACAACTAATATTTCAAAAGTCAAATAAAAATTGAAAATACATTAAAAAATGAATTTCTAATTTAAACTGAAAATGACTATCAGACTTGTACAAAGATAGAATTAAGGTTTGAATTAAATAAAATTGAATTGAATTCAACTGAATTAACTGAAATCTTAAAGAAATAATTGATTTGATTTTTATAAACTATACTTTATTGATTGTTAAATGTCCAGTATTACTGAAAGGCTATATAAATGCCAACACTAATAGAAACAAACAAATTATGTTAAAGTGATTGGCTATTGGCTGAGTTTTAAAATTATAAAACCTCTCATGCAAACATGAAGGGTAAGTCAATTAAAATAATAAAATAGAATATCCCTGTATTCACCACCCAGCTCAAGAAGAAACACAGCTTCCCTATTATCATTGTCCCAAATGTCATCCTACTTTCCCCTCAGAGGTTACCACAATCCTGAATTTTGTGTTATATCATTCTCTTGCCTATAGTTCTGCCAAATGTGTACATATCCCCAAAATAATTTTTTTAACTCCAGTACAGTTAACATACAGTATTAGTTTCAGGTGTACAATACAATGACTCAACAACTCTATATATTATTCAGTGCTCGTTGAGATAAATGTACCCTTAATCCCCCCCTTCACCTATTTCACCCATTCCCTCACCCACCTCCTCTCTGGTAACCATCAGTTTGTTTTCCACAGTTAAGTCTGTTTTTTGTTTTTGTTTTTTCCCTGACTTATTTCACTTAGTATTATATCCTCCATAGCCATCCATGTTGCAAGTGACAAGATTTCATTATTTTTTATGGCTAAGTAATATTCCATTGTATATACAGACCACATCTTCTTTATCTATTCATCTATCAATGGACACCTGGGCTACTTCCATCATTTGCTTATTGTAAATAATGCTGCAATATACACAGGGGAGTATATCTTTTCAAAATTGTGTTTTCATTTTCTTTGCATAAATACCCATTAGTGGATTTACTGGATTATATGATATTTATATTTTTCATTTTTTGAGGAACATCCATTCTGTTTTCCACAGTGGTTGCACCAATTTACCTTCCTACCAATAGTGCATGGGGGTTCCCTTTTCTCCACATCCTCACCAACATTTGCTATTTCTTGTCTTTTTGATACTAGCCATTCTGACTAGTGTGAGGTGATATTTCATTGTGATTTTTATTTGCATTTTCTCAATGATTGCTGATTTGAGCATCTCTTCATGTGTCTGTTAGCCATTTGTATCTCTTTGGAAAAATGTTTATTCAGGTCTTTGACCCATTTCTTAATTGAACTGTTTGGGTTTTTTTTTTGTTTTTTTTTCATGTTGATTGTAGAAATTCTTTATGTATTCTGGATATTAACGCCTTATTAGATTTGCTATTTGCAAATATTTTCTCCCATTCACTGGGTTGCTTTTTTTTTGTTGATGGTCTCCTTTGCTGTACAAAGCTTTTTTATTTTGGTGTAGTCCCAATAATCTATTATTGCTTTTGTTTCCCTTACCTGAGAAAACATATCCAGAAATATGTTGCTAAGGATGATGTCCAAGAGATTACTACCTGTGTTTTCTTTAGGCATTTTATGGTTTCAGGTCTTTCATTTAGATCTTTAACCCACTTTACAAGTTTATTTTTGCGTATGGTGTAAGAAAGCAGTTGTTCCATTCGTTTGCATGTAGCTGTGCAGTTTTCCCAAAATCATTTAGGGAAGAGACTCTTTTTTCCATTGTGTATTCTCGCCTCCTCTGTCATAAATTAACTGACCATTGAAGTGTGGGTTTGTATGCATGGGTCCTTTATCCTATTCCATTAATCTCTGTGAGTACCATACTGTTTTGATTACTACAGCTTTGTAAGGTAGTTTGATATCTGGGATTGTGATACCTTCAGTTTTGTTTTTCTTTCTCAAGGTTGCTTTGGCTATTTGAGTTGTTTTGTGGTTCTATACGAATTTTAGGATTATTTGTTCTAGTTCTGTGAAGAATGCTATTTATAGTTTGATAGGGATTATATTTGTGGGTTTTTTTTAAAATTTATTTATTTATTCATAAGAGACACAGAGACAGAGAGAGAGAGAGGCAGAGACATAGGCAGAGGGAGAAGCAGGCTCCTCAAAGGGAGCCCAATGTGGAACTCGATCCCTTATCCTGGGATCACACCCTGAGCCAAAGGCAGATGCTCAACCACTGAGCCATCCAGGCATCCCATATTTGTGGTTTTAACTGGCATCTTCTTGACTGAGGCTGGGCATCTTTTTATTATGTTTATTGTACATCTTGTTTTTTTTCTGTAAAATGCCCATTCCTCTCTTTGGCCCATTATTCCATTAATATTTTATCTTGTTTTTAATAAACAAAAGTCTATTGTAGAAATTAACTGAATATATTGTAAAAATTAATCTCTTGACAGTTTTATATATTGCAGTCATAGTTTGTGACTTAACTTTTGAGTTCCTTTATAGTGTTTTTTAGTAAAAATATATTTTAATGTCTCAAGTTTATCAATCTTTTCCTTTATTGTTTGTATTTTTCTTGTCTTTTAAGAATTTCCCTACCCTAATGTCAGGGATAAGTGTGTCCTCTTATATTGCCTATCACAGGTTTTCAAGTCTTGCCTTTCATACTGAAACTCCAATATATTTTTCTCATAAAGAGTACAAATTACTCCAGTATCAACAATTGATTGCTCCTGTTTCCAACTTACTTACATATATACAGCCATTAATCTGGTTTTAGCTTCTCTATTCTATTTCCCTGAGGTAACTTTTTTCTGATCAACTGGTAATTAATTCCATTTCAAATAAGTAAAAGCATCTCCCTTCCCATAAAGAACATTCAAGTATTCCATTATTAGCACAAACAGGGAAAAAAAGAAGGTGATACAAAAGAAAATGAGATATTATAGCTATGGTGGGAGAACAAACTAAGAAGCCTTTTGAAAGCAAGCTGAAGGGGCTATCCTAATTCAGGGTGTGCTTGGACCCAGAAAATCCACTTTTCAGTACACACTCTAAGAAAATTTCTGCTCATGTACAAAGAAATATATACATAAATGCTAACTCCTAAAGTGTAAGATTTGTGTCTACTTTGTTCACTACTGTGTTCTTAACATATAGAAAAGTGCATAGCACACAGAGGGGTTCAAAATATATTAATGAAGAAATGAGTAAATGAACAATGATATTCACAGCAGTATTGTTTGTAACAAAAAAGAATGAAAACTAAGGAGAATAGTTTAATAAATGATTAATAAATTATTCATATCCCTATTATAGAATACTGAGCTCTCACAAAAATAAGCTTATGTGAAAAGAACTCCCAGGTACATTAACTAAAAATCAAAATAGGCAAGAAATACAAGTTGCAAGATATATGGTATGCCAACCTTAGGGTATATATTTTATATATATATATATATATATATATATATATATATATGATACCATTAATGTTCAAAATACAAAACTAGGGCATCCCTGGGTGGCTCAGCGGTTTAGTGCCTGCCTTTGGCCCAGGGCGTGATCCTGGAGTCCCAGGATCGAGTCCCATGTCGGACTCCTTGCATGGAGCCTATTTCTCCCTCTGCCTGTGTCTCTGCCTCTCTTTCTGTGTGTGTCTCTCATGAATAAATAAGTAAAATCTTTAAAAAATAATAAAATAAATATTAAAATAAAATACAAAATTAAACCATTATGTGCATAGTATCAATATTTATATGCAAATTTACAGGTAAAATTCAGGAGAGACATATTGGGTTTGTTTTTTTTGTTTTTTTTTTGAGACATAGTGTTTATGATAATTACCTCTAGGAGGAAGAGTGACCTTGATGGTGTTGGTGATAAAGGACAAGTATTAAAATATTCACTTATAATTCTACTAACTAAAGCAACTATTATTTCCCACTTGTCTGTTACTCTATATTCTTTTTCCCTACAGTTTTATTCCTACTAAACATGTTTTCAATTTTTTCCATAAAATATTTTCCCCTTTATTAAAGTTTCTATAAACTATTTTTACTAATTTATTACTCTTTGCCTTCATAACAAAATTATACTGTACATATTTTTCTATGTATGATTTTCACTGTTGGATATTGGACATTTAGACTGTCTACCCATTAGTCACCCTTATGAACAATGATTGCAAGGAATATTTTTAAATATTTATTATTTTCACACTATAGATTACCAGACATGGGATTATCTGGTTAACAGGTATTGCACATTTTATTTATTTTATTTTATTTTATTTTTTGGTATTGCACATTTTAAAGTCTACTGAAAGACAATGACAAGTTTCTTTCCAAAAGGATTATTCTAAATATAATTTCTACTAATGTTGCATCTACTATTGCTTCCCATAAGGATAGAGACCTTCTGTCTGTTCACCAATGTATCCTCAGTGTCTGTCTACTCAATAAATATGCATTATATTAACAAAAAAATTGTACTGGAGTATTTCTTTCACAATGAATATATGCTATGTAATTTTCCACATTTAAATTAGCACTACACATCAAGAATCTGAATGAAGTATTTGACCTGCATATTTCATTATTTTATTCTGAATTTAATTATTTTGTTTAATTAAAATAAATATGTTTTATCCCAAAATCTGTATTTTCCCTCTTGTAGGATCTCTTTTAAGGCCATGACTTTTGCACTTTTTTTTTTCCAAGAAGGAGGAAGCATGCATTCATGTGTGGTGGGTGGAGGGGCAGAAGGAAAGGGAGAGAGAGAATCCCATGTAGTAGGCTCCCATCCAGCACAGAGCCTAATACGGGGCTTGTTCCAACAACCCCAAGGTCAGGACCTGAGCTGAAATCAAGAGTCAGATGCTCAACCAATTGAGCCATTCAGGCGCCCTGACCTTTGCACTTTTTAACTATAAAAAATCTGAAGAGTATTTTCTAAATACTCTTAAAAAGTATTTTCCTAGAGACTTTTAATGAGCTTTTTCAAATAGCGGAACTATTAAACCTGTCATTTATTTATCCATCATTAATTTAATTATTAAAATACTTCTATAATCATATCTGTTCTCATCTATGTGAAGATTCTTAGGAAATCATTAGTGTTTTATTAACATTTAGGATGTCTTAAATCTTGAGAATTTTAAGATAGTCAACATGGTGCCCTTAAAAAAAAAGACAGTGAATCAAATTATTTCAATATACATAAAAATACTCTCATGTTTGCCAGTCATTTAAAGAATTTCCTACCTCTCCTATTTCCATAAGTGGTTCATTCATATCTACACCACCATAGCCATACTGAAGGTCAGCTTCTGTCAATTTATTCTTTTTAATAAACTGAGTGTTGAGATACCTGAAAAACAAATATAGTACCGTTGGACATTATGTTAAAATTGGTAGGAAAACAACTTGTAACTTGAAAATAACAATTTTGGGATTATATATCAACTACAGAAGAGTGTAGTACTATATCCAAAGTAATTATATAGAAGTTAGGAATATAATTTCAAAGGAGCAAAAGTATCAGCCAAAGGCCTTAAGAGCCAAAGAATAACCTCTAGAGTAGGGGAAAAACCCTATTACCTCAGTCTCACTTTAAAAAAACTCAAGGATTTGGCTCTAAAAATTTCCAGTATTCATATAACCCAATAGCTCTTACCCAAGACTTCTACAAACCTTCTACAATCTAATTTGCTCACTCACAGATTCTTCTTGGTATAAGTCAGGATAAGTTCACTTTGCAACGAATTAAACAAAAAAATAGTTAAAAGATAAAAATCAGGTTTTGTCCTTCAATTTATATTTATCACCAGAAAAAGATGTAACTTTTCACTTTTAAACAACAAAAAGATCTAGATCTAGGCTATTGTAAATAATGCCATAAACATAAGCGTGCATAAAAAAAAAATAAAATAAACAACAAAAAGAGATCAGCTTCAGTAGTAAGAAGATAGTAAGAAGATGAATGGACGAAGCAGACACATGTAAGATCACTTTGTCTACCAGAGAGAAACAGCTTTATTAACTGTAATGAAGTCTACAAAGTACTGAGATGAATACAGAGTTCTTTAAATAGTCTAGTATTCACTTTTCACAATCTTGGATTTCACTATAATGCCTTTAATGCTCACCACCGGAAAGCACTGATGTGAAATATTTTGCCATGTGTAAATAGGTACAGACAACACAAGTATTTACGCAATAACTACGAAATCTCTAAATTAAAACACTTGTTTTCTAGGGTTCACTGCATCAAAATGAAAAGTCCACATCTGCAGACAAATAAAACTGAAAACAAAGACAACAAAAATTTCAACTGCATAACTCCACCAACTCTAGGTAATGATGAAAACACACTTCCTGGAGTTAACTCCAAAGCTGCAGAGATACAACCATTCACACAGTTGCACCCTCACACTAACTACAAGCCTCTAGGCTTCAAGGCTTAAAAAACCCTTGGTACTCTGTCTACATTTTAGTCTCCTCTACCCACATTACAATGTCCTATTATGTTTTTCCGTCAAAGTGCCATTTCACTCTTCCTACCATTCTCTCTAGTAGTACAACCTCCTGATTTCATGCTGAGTTTTCAACCATGCCTTCCAGTTGAAGAAACAGGACTAGGATTGAGAGAGACAGGAGTAAAAGCGAGAGAGAGAACATTTGCGGTATCTGGCCTGAAATGGAGATTTATAAATTGAAGAGTTATTTTTACCTCTGCCCTCTGTCATTCAGACCTCAGCCCCAAACAGGCTTCACTCAAGCCTGACCTGATACCAATCCAAATGAATTTTAACTTCCCACTCCCATTAAAGTAACTATACACAACTGTTTAATATACTTCATGGTACTTACTACTTTGTGAAATAATCCAATTCTTTTTATTTGTTTATTTGCTTTGTACATCCATTGCCTCTCTAGGATATAAGGACTATAAACCAAGGACCTTGCTTACACAGCATCCAGAACCAACGGCAGGTAAATATGAAGTCCTCAAAAAATACTTCCTTGAAGAATTACTGCATATATAAATGGATAGCATTCCAGACAACAGGGATAACAAAAGCTAATATTAGAATACAGACTCAGAAACGCAGCCTAGAGCCAGATCATAAAAGACACAAATGCCAGGAAATGAATGTAATCACTAACATTTACTGAGCTTGTGTCACGTGTCAGGCATACCCTTAAGCATTTTATATGGCTGAACACTATGAGGTTGATATGTGTGGTATTACTGTGATCCTCCTTTTACACGTAAGGAAACTGCACCTTAGAGAGCTTAAAGAACTTGCCAACAGTCAATCTGCTAGTAAGTCGCAGAGCTGGCACAGAAATTCACGAGTTCTCCCTCTTTCCTTCAACAAGTATTGACCAAGCATGAACTATAAATCAGGTACTATGCCAGGTACTGGAGATAGAAGATGGAAAACAAAAATGTGGGCTTCCTGCAGAGTTTACATATCTGGTAGAATATACAAACATAAATACTTCAACAGTAAGATCAGTAGAGGGAACTTAATTGTCATATCTTTACCATTTATATGTATGTGCCTTCCTGTACGGATGCTTTGCACCAAATCAGTTTCTTTTTTGGTCTGTAGTACCATTACCTCATAATCCCACTAAAGGACTAGAAACATTTATGTATTATCCTTCCATTTTACTCCCTTAATCAGCTGGTCAACATTTTCTCCTAAGCTATTCATCATCCTCTCCCATTACTTTCCTTCTCTCTTCCAATGCCTTTTGTTTTACTCTCTGCTTGGATCATGTGCAACACTCTCAGGATTGGTGTCTGTTTCCTGTTTCTGCCATCTCTAATTTATCTAAAAATTCCGCTTTTAGGATGTCACTGACCTATTCAGAATCCTAAGTAGCTCCTTTATACCTATATAGTAAGTATAAACCTCTTAAGATGGTGGTTTGTTAATGCTGAAGAATTAGCTGCTAGGTCTATAGAGGTCTAGAATCACTAATCCATTTCAAAGATCTGTATGTATAATCTTGAGCCAGTATACTGTTTTAGTGGAGTTTTATGTTTTATATGTGATAAGACAAGTCATTGTTCTCTTTACCTCATGCAATAAGACTTGAATTTAAATTAACTGTATCCTTTTCATTCCAGATTTCTACTCTTGATGTTAAGTTTAAGCTTGATAGACAAGCCTTTAAAATAATTTAGAGATAAAACTTAAAATGTAAACAGTGCAATTCTTCATTTTGATGTGGATACAATTCTTAATTTCTAAGTCACTGGAGTATTTTAGTCAATTTTATTTCATCACACGTTTGTTTTTAAATAAAGATATATGTTCTAGAAAATCATAACAGAAATCAGGTTCCAATAATTTAAAAAAATATTTTATACTCTGCTACACAGATAATACCTGGTTCTTCTTCTCACATATAATACAATCGTTTTTATAATTTTTATGAGTTTTTATAATTTATTTCATCAACAGAATGCTTAATAAGTATCCTTTGCTTTCTTGGAATAGTAACACTGACACAATTAAAAATAGTACTTGACAATACTGAATAGCCTAAAGTAACTTTGAAGCCTCAGAGAAATCAAGCACTTCAATCTGTCTTAGGAAATTCCATTACAAAAATTGTTCTCTCATGCTAGTACCTACTGACTTCAAGAGTTGTTAGTTCTCCAGCTAATATCTTATATAGTCCACTTCAAGAGCCAGCAGAATCTAAAGAGATATGTAGTAAGTACCGAGAAATGTGAGGCAGGAGTATTACTATTTCCTTCAAAGTCAGAATCCTTAAATTCCCTATGCTAATGCACATCCATCTTATAAGTCAACCAAATAAAGAAAAGGCGAGAAATTATTTCAAAAAAAAATATTAAAAAATACTTTTGAAACAAAATTGAATTTTTCCTTTATATTTCTTTATGCAAATTTCTTTATAGACTATAACTAAAAATGATACCTAGCCTGGATAACCTCAGTACACCACAATTAAAAACTATTAAGTATTTTTCATCTAATTACTAAGGATCTTGCCATCTATTATATCAATATAATTAAATAATGATGATCAGCCACATGATGCCAACATCACAGTGGTCAAATAAAATTCTCTGTAAGTGAATTCCATGAGCCATGAGTTCTAACTCTTTGCTACAGACAGTGGGAAGTTACTACATGATTTCAGAGTATTCCAATTTGCATGTTAGAAAAAAATGAGTTCAGTAAACAGAATAAATTTGAAATCAAAGGCTGAAAGACTGCTTACAGGGACTTTACCATTAATACTCCAGGTGAGAAAAGATAAAAAGCTTGAACTATAATAGCAATGCAAAGGAAATAATGAATTTAAGAGATATTTGGAGGACTTCACCAATAGGGATCAGGTAGACAGGATAACCCTAACTGAAGGAAGGATAACTGAGACTTCCAGCATATATGTCTGGACATACAGTGTTACTACCAATTAAAATTAGTAATACTGGGGTGCCTGGATGGCTCAGTTGGTTATGTGTCTGACTCTTGATCTCAGCTCAGGTCTTGATCTCAGGGTCATGAGTTCAAGCCTCGCACTGGGCTCCACAGTGGGTGTGGAGTGGATTAAAAAATAAAAAATAAAATTAATAATACTGGGGACAATGTGTATGTAAAAGATAACAAGTTCAGTTCTGAAACCTGCAGTACTACAATGTACCTACAGAATACCCTGGAAGTATAGGCAGGCTGGGTAAAAAACACTCCTCTAAAACTTAGGCTACCTGAGATAAACACATAATTTGATGGTTAGCAATATACAGGTTATAGCTAAAACCAGGAGTAATTGAGATCATCCTAGAAAGAATGCATAGTGTAAAATAAGGGATGAGAACAGAATCTACCTAAATGACCAAAAGGATGTATCCAGAATGAGACTAAGACTAAGGTAGAATAAAAATGTTAAATGGGTTTAATTGGACTGATCTGGGCTTAAATGGTGATTTTTTTGTAGCTGAGTGACCCTAAGCAAAGTCATTTAACCTTAGCTGCAAATTTGGAGACACTGACTACCTCATATGGTTTATATACACACACACATTTGTGTATATATCATATGTATTTATTTATTTTTTTTATTTTTTATCATATGTATTTAATAAAGGCTTATAACAGTACCAATTTATTATTAATATTAGTATTAATTTAAATAGTACCAAATTACTGATTTTGGTAAACAGAGATGCAGATGTATGAGACTCTAGAAAACTAAAACAAAAAACAAAACTTAAATCTTTAAATCTTTCCTAAAATGTCTCCGTTCAAGAAGGATCCCACTGCACATAGCATACTGCACTGGTATATAGTCTCAATACTCTTAAGTCATCTATATACCAGTGGCCCAAGCTTTTCAGCAATGCCAAAGGCACACATGTACTCTCATTCTTATCCTTAAAATTCCTCTAATTCACCTTCATAATTTGGCTAGAGAATTCTTAAAGTTCCATTTATGACTATCTCACTTTGGTGGATGAGGAAAAAAAACATGAAATGTCAGGATGTTTAATGTATGGCAAACACTGTTTTATAAAAGTCAAAGCCACAGCAAAACTTGTGCTTGTCAGCAATTGCTGGCTTCTGATTTTATCACATTTGCCTCTTCTAAGAAGAAATAAAAGCTAATGGCTATTGAAGTAAGCTCCAGTTCCTAACAGAGACAACTTACAGCAAGTAAACTCCAGTGTTGTTATTAAAAACCTAAAGGAACATGAACAGTGACAAAGGACAAACATGCCAAGAGAACCAAGCCCTAGCCTCAGTATGGTATTCCAGCAATGCATGGAGCAACTGTACAGATAATGCTGAGACCCAGCTTCACTCCTCAGTTTCTTCGCAACAAGAAACTGAGGCAAGGTCCATCTCTGCCCATGCCATGATGCATAGGCCAAAATTATCACTGCCTCCATCACAGGCCACAACCGTTTCAAGAATAAACATCCTCATTCCAAGAGTGAAAGGCTCAGGTGGTTTAATGCCACTATTCCATATTTATCCACTGTTCTTTAATAAACAGGTTTCTGCCTTATGTACCCAGGAATTTATTTCCATTGTCTATGTGAATGGGTTAGAGAGGATCAGTGCACAGTACTAAAGGAACATACCAGAGTGACAGTTAAAACAAAAGATCTAAGTAGGAGACTGGGTAGAAAAAGGAAGAGGGAAGTTCAGAGATGGGAATGGTGAAAAAACACATCAGAATTAGTCATTCAGGGCAGCCCCGGTGGCGCAGAGGTTTAGCGCCGCCTGCAGCCCAGGGCATGATCCTGGAGACCCTGGATTGAGTCCCACATCAGGCTCTCTGTATGATGGCTGCTTCTCCCTCTGCCTGTGTCTCTGCCTCTCTCTCTCTCTGACTCTATGAATAAATAAATAAAATCTTTAAAAAAAAAAAAAAAAAGAATTAGTCATTCAGAGAAAGGAAGACAAGCAATCCAGATATGACAGCTTAAGGAGAGACAGGAAACTGTGAAAGATCACAGGGGGTTATGACATTGCAGGTAATTCAATATGCCTAAAGGACAGGGTAGGACTTCAAGAGAACAACCGCTGAGTGCTTTAACTAACGGTGCTTCCACAAGACATAATACTGACTCCTAGAGTCAAAGAAGAGCATACTGGAGGGGAACCTGGGCTTGGATTCACTCCACTAAGTTTCATCCAAGCTGAAGTTGCACTTTGGAATTCTGTCAAGATTTAACATGTGTTATATATAGAGAGAGTCCCAGACAATATGAAAAAAATAGAACTATGAAATTAAATACAGTTTTAGTTTTCAGAGAGCAATTTTCCATACACTGCCTGGCTCCCAAATTCCCTCATGACCCAGACTACAGACCTTTCCCCATAGCAGACAAAGTCCATATAGCAGAGAATGCTTTAGTTCTGTTCATTTATTTAAAAACTTAAAAACAAAAATACCAAAACCCAAAACTCCTCCAATTACCGAATACATGCAATACTGTTTAGGTTGTCAAGAGTTTAAAAGCATACTTACCTATACAAGCAGTCCATATAGTCTGCACCTTTGCTATATTCCTCCCAATACCTATGATACATAACAAGTACTTGCTCTTCAGACTCCAGAACTCTCTATATAAAGAAGAAACATATTTTTACTTGGAAAGTACTAATCATTTTCATTTGTAAGCTATGAAATTTATCAAAAATTAATGTTCTAAAATGACATAATTCAAGTATTCTAGACATTTAAAAATTACATTCTAATTTAACTATTTTTAGCAACACTGAAATGACCAGGAAAAAAAAAATGTGTCTTAGATATGAAAATAAAGCATCCATGCTAGAGAGTTAATGGTTTTATTCTCTAAAAGGATAAAATGTAATGGTGTGAGGTTGTCTTTGGGCTAAAATATTCTATCAAGATCAGTTTAAAAGAGAATGTAATTCCACTGTCACATAACTGTGTGCTTCCTCAAATCCCGATCTTTTGATCATCCTGCTAGTTATAAACCATAACTCTGAATTATTCACTTATGTGAATAAGACTACTTATGAAAACGTACACCTTTTCTATATTCCTCAAATAAGTTGTTTCATATTACTTAATAGAAATATATTATTTTTTGAAAAATGAAAATCAAACAAATTTGAGGTCTAATTTTTTTAAAGTTATTTTTGAAGAAAATCTAGTCTAACAATAAAAATACATTGGACTGATACTCAAAAGATCTTAGGCTCTTTTATCTCAGTTCTTTCATTAACTGTCCATATGATTTTAAGCACGTCATGACCTCAATTTCCATCTAATTAATTCTATGATGAAATGCTATGCTTTCAAACTTGGAATTTTAATAATTAAGGCTCAAAAGACAAAAATAATCTATAAATATTTTTTTGCCCATCTTATTAATAAATTAATTTAAAATAGCAACTACTATTAATAATGCTGGGGAAAAGCCCACCCTTAGGAACTGTTGCTGCTGAGTGAATACAAGAACAATTTGTTACTGTATGTCAAAACAATAAAAAATGTTCTTAATCTATGACTCAATAATTCTATGTCTAGGAATGTATCCTATAAAAAACTCAGCTACACAAAAATAATTTAGCTACCAGGATATTCACAGCAGCATTGTTTATAAAAACAAATTATATATATTGCAATAATCCATATGCCCAGCAATATAAAAATATTTAAACAAACTGTAGTATCTCCACACAATGAAAAATTTTACAATCATTGCCAGGATTATACAGTCAATTTAATGACAAAGAAAGACACTTGTTAAAATCAAAAGATTATAAAGTGTTTACGACTTCATTGTCTAATAAAAATGGAAGTCTACACAAAGCAAAAATATGCAAAAGGCAAGTATCAAATTATATATATGTTAATATGTGCCAAAATAGATGTGTTTAAGTATAGATAATAAAAAATATTCACAGCAGTTAATTCTAGAAGTATGTTATGAGTGATGTTTGGATGATGATTTTCTTCTTTTTGCTTTTCTATATGTTCTAAATTATCTAAAATAGCGATGCAATACTTTAGTAATTAAAAAAGTTCCCTCCCCCAATCAAATAAAATTTTCTTCTCACAGGGAAACTGCTTCAAATCTGTTGGCTATGTTAATAATTTACTTTGTCATCAACACATCATTTTTAAATGCAATTATACCAATGTTAATTTCCTAGTTTTGATAATTGTACCACTGTTATGCATGATGTTAACTTAAATAAGCTAATAAAAAGGATGCAGGAATTATTTATTATTTTTGCAACTTTTCTGAAAGTCTGAAAGTATTTCAAAATAAAACATTTTAAAAAATACGACCCATGCTAACATATACAACTGCAAAATTTATAAGTGACTTACACAGGTTAACAACTATAGTATAACCAAAGTTCACTACATTAACATAGCAGAACTTTAAAAGTAACTTATTAAACATTATAAGAACAATTTAAAGTACCTGTTATCAAAACTGCTTTCGTGAGCTGACAAATACACGTATTAGAACACTAAAATGTTATCTGCCATGTATAATAAAAAGAGCATTTCCTTCAAAAGTTTTAAAAGGGAAACATCACAAGACCAATCGTGCTCTGGGGTTTCACCACTTTATTTCCTTTTTTTCTTTTTAAAGATTGTATTTATTTATTTATTTATTTATTTATTCATTCATTCATTCATTCATTCATTCATTCATTCATGAGAGACACAGAGAGAGAGAGAGGCAGAGACACAGGCAGAGGGAGAAGCAGGCTCCATGCAGGGAGCCTGATGTGGGACTCAATCCCAGGTCTCCAGGATCAGGCCCCGGGCCAAAGTCGGCACTAAACCACTGAGCCACCTGGGATGCCCAGTTATCACCACTTTTGAACGTATCTGCACCTAGCCACATCCAGAGTTAGGCACAGTGTTATATAGTGTCATTGTATCTCCACTTTATTTATTTCAATTTAATTAATTAACTACTGTGTATTATTAGTTTCAGGGGTAGAATTTAGTGATTCATCAGTTGCATATAACACTTAGTGCTCATTACATCAAGTGCCCTCCTTAATGCCCATCACCCAGTTACCCTATGCCCCATCCCCTCCCCTCCAGCATCCCTGTTTCTTTCCTATAGTTAAAAGTCTTTTCCCTCCCTTCATTCCATATATGAGTGAAATCATAACTGTCCTTCTGACTTATTTTGCTTAGCATAGTACCTTCATTTTAAAGAGAAAGAAACTTAAATTTCAATCCATAACTCAGTTGCCCATGGTCACACAGCTAATGAAAGGTTAAGTCAAGTTTCTAGCCCAGATAATAAGTGATCTCTTCCAGTTCCTGATCAGAAGTCCAAAACAAGTTCAGAAATACTGTCTATAGCAACCTATTGCAAATTCTTTGTTCACACACAGATCAACTGCGTGATGTTGCCCTTCTACATATGGCATACTAACTAATAAAGTAAGTAGTCACAGGGACAGTTTCTATCATGCTTTTTAATTTACCATTTCCCTATTTCATTTGAGGTTTTTGTTAAGACTTTATGTAGGGTATGAAGAGGCAGCTAGAAGGTTGAAAATAATTGAGAGATTTACCAAGAGATGGGAAGCAAGAGTAAGAAAAAACATGGTTCTAGTAAACACCATCCAGAGGACATAGATTTTAAAGTTGAACAGGGGATCCCTGGGTGGCTCAGCAGTTTCACGCCTGCCTTTGGCCCAGGGCGCGATCCTGGAGTCCCGGGATCGAGTCCCGCGTCGGGCTCCCGGCATGGAGCCTGCTTCTCCCTCTGCCTGTGTCTCTGCCTCTCTCTCTCTCTCTATGTCTATCATAAATAAATAAAAATAAATATTTAAAATAAATAAATAAATAAAGTTGAACAAACCTTGATTTGAAATCCCACTCTTTCAGTTACTAGTTACATGATCCTGAATAACTGATTTCCCTCAGAGAATCTAACAACATAATGTTTAACTCATAAACCTTAAATATATATATAATCAGAAAAATGCTATTTAGGAAACAAAGCAAATAACGTTAACCTGCACTGGAAAACATTAAACTAGTTTACTGCTTATATAAGTTAAATAACTACCCAGCTACGAACATTTTTACCATGTATGTATCACTTCTTACCTTGTGCAAATGCCGTACGTGATTTTCCAAAAAAATTTTAGTTTCTGTATAAAGTCTTTCTCCAAGGGGTTCAGGATAGGCCACACATAAAGCATAGATATCTCTAGTTAAATTGTTAAGGTTTTCATATTCTTTGAAGATACTATTTAAAATAAGATTTAACTCAGGTTTGCTATTAAAAAAATGAAAAATCATTTCAGACAATTTAAGATTATACAGCTATAGAAAAAATAAAACAGCCAGCTTACTTTAAAAATTACTGTTACTCATTTAATCATTCAACAAATATTTCTTGAGAATTATTAAAAAGGAAAATGGTTCTTCTCAAAGAGCTTAAAATTCAGAGCGACATTCTGGTAAATCAAGTTACCCAGAAACCTACAAAATAAGGTTTATGTAAGAATGGACATAAGTAAAACATCAACAAAGGGCCATGGAATATCCCAACCAGATATGTTTAAGCAATTCTGAGAAACAAAACATTACTCTTTTGACACATTTTTTCACATCATAGTACTCGTCAGAACATCCTACAACCTATACACTATCCTTCAATATTTATTCCATTAGAAGAATTATAGCATCAATAGTAATACCAATTAATCAATTAAGTTCTTGAATACTAACTAAGTACGCTGCTAGGTATCACAAGTGGTAGAAATGCTGTAGCAGACAGTTCTTTATCAGGAGACAGTGGAAATAAGTGCTCCATAAACTGCATCACTGACCAGATGTTGAAGATGAAGCATTCATGAAGCAATCTGAGAACAACCTAATTAAAGATGCAGAAAAAAACTAAAATAAGGCTGATTATTTGGGATGGAATCAAGTATGTAATATACGTATTATACTTTTATTTATATTACAAATATAGTAAATATACTTATCAGAAAATATTCCAAAATTAAAATTTGTGCTTAAAATACAGAGGTGGGGGGTTACCTGGCTGGCTGAGTTGGAGAAGCATGTGACTCTTGATCTCAGGGTTGTGACTTCAAGCCCCATGTTGGGTGTAGACAGTACAAGTAAAACAATAATACACTTAAAAAAATTTTAAAACCAAACTTTTATTACAAAACAAATATGGGACACCTGGTGGCTCAGTCAGTCAATTGTTTGCCTTCGGCTCAGGTCATGATCCCAGGGTCCTGGGGTCAAACCCCACACACACACAAAAAATCCCGCCCACATCAGGCTCAGTGGGGAGCTTGTTTCTGCCTCTCTCTCTCACTCTCAAATAAATAGAATCTTTAAGAAAAAAAATATAGAGAGGTACGATGCAGGCGGGTTTTTCCTCTTCTGTATCTCTGTAACATTTTATATTATTCTTCTTCCATAGGACTTATTTTTATACAATAGAAATGATTTATACCTTTGCCATCCAAACTAGCTTGTTCTTAATCATTTCCGTATTCCCAGCTCCAAGGTATAATTCCTGGCACATAATAGGCACTTATTAAACACTTGGTGATGGAAGGATGGTAGGGAATCAGTATCACATGCTCTATTTACCTAGTGTCCTTACTCCATACACCAGAAAGACAAGTAGCCCTCTCCAAACGAGGTCACTGATGGACATATTTCAGTCAAACTTTCCCAGGTTTCATCTAAATCCTTGTATTTGTTTTTTAATTATACTTAGTAAATAATAAAATATATTCATGCATATATGTGAACATTCAATACACTATTGTGCTAAGTATAAACAAAAAAATTTCTTTACTGTGTAATAAAACAGAGAAGCAAAATATCCATATAATGTAATATTACTGTGCCGGGTTTTTGTTTTTTAAAGATTTTATTTATTATTTGACACAGCATTGGGGGATGGCATGCAGAGGGAGAGGGAGAAGCAGACTTCCTGTTGAGCAGGGAACCCAACACAGGTTCCATCCCAGGGCCATGAGATCATGACCTGAGCCAAAGGCAGATGCTTAATCAACTCAGCTGCCCAGGCACCTCTGTGCCACATTTTTCATAGAAAAAAAAATATACAGTAAGAAACAAACTATTAGGATAACTTTGAATCACTTGAGATTTAATAATGAAACTTTATAAAATAGAAGATTATGTAAAACAGCACATAAGAACTATTCAACGGTAATAAAAAATATTAACCTATATTACAAAGAAAATAGACATTTTAACATACATCATCTAAGAAAGAATTAGAAATTTATCTGGACACAAATTCTATAGAGAATTAATAATAGTTTGGGAAGAGAAGGAGCAAGGTATGAATGCAGAAGAAAGGCACTCTAAAATATTAGAGTTCTGGAATCCAGCTTGGAGGTGTCAGCTATATATTCCTTAATGGAAAAACAAAAGTTCTAGTTCACATTATTTTAAATCTCTAAGAGTTCTGTTTTATCATAGAGATTTATATTCAATCTTAATTATTCAATCACAATCTTATCCTAGTAAAAACAGATATAAAAATGTTGTTAGAATTAAATGTATTACAAGTGAGGAGAGTAGTTACCCTAGTGGTTGAGTTTGTGGGGTGCTTCTGGGATGCTAGGAGCACTATTTATTGGGACATGTTATGAAAATTTACCTATATGGTTTTTTAAAGATTTCAGTTATTTATTCATGAGAGACACAGAGAGAGGCAGAGACATAGACGTAGGGAGAAGGAGGCTCCATGCAGGAGCCAGATGCGGGACTCGATCCCGGAACTCCCGGACCACATCCTGAACTGAAGGCAGATGCTCAACCACTGAGCCACCCAGGCATCCCAATTTACCTATATGTTAATGTGTCAGTGTGCACACTATATTTAAATTTAAATTTTGTTTTTTAATAAAGACTAAATTTAGCCAGGATCTACATAAAAATTTTTGGCAAAGGTGTGATGCATTAAAGATCTTTGAGTTCTGCATACCTACATCAAGAATTTTCATCCATTGTATTTGCTCTACCTTTTTAAATACTTATTTCTACAATACACAACTTGATACTGAAAAATTAACATGATTCAATACCATAAGTTCAGCATGATATGCTAATTAGGTTCCCAAATGTTCTTTATCACCAAAATTAATGTTTTGTGATCATAATATATCCACTGCGGGGCAGCCCCAGTGGTGCAGCGGTTTAGCGCCGCCTGCAGCCTAGGGTGTGATCCTGGAAACCCTGGATCGAGTCCCATGTCAGGCTCCCTGCATGGTGCCTGCTTCTCCCTCTGCCTGTGTCTCTGCCTCTCTCTGTGTGTGTCTCTATGAATAAATAAATAACCTTAAAATATATATATATATATATCCACTGCATGTACATGTAAATAAAACTGGCTAAAAGGACTCTCACACCACAGGATTTACCATCTTTCCCCTTAGGGAAAAAGGATCTGTGCAGGGCAGAGAATATAGGAAGATTTTCCCATTGCAATCCTTATACAGGATTTATATACTGTTTGACATCCTCAGTGAGAACGTACTCGTGTGTTTCTTTTTAATGGAGTCTACCTTAATAAATCTTTTAATTTTTTAACTTGTCATAGTTTGGGGTCTCAGTTAATCACTGTATATTGTCACTTAACTGTCTAAAAGATACTCCTAAATATATTATTTTTCTCTAACCTATTCAAATATCTAGCCATCCTGGAAATATTTAGGCCTTAGGAAGAGCACCCAACCCTCTACCACTCAATTATGATTTAGTTATAGACAAGGCATTTCAAAAAAAAAGGGGGGGGAAATAACTGGAGGAGGCCAGTTTTAGATTTAAACACTCTCTTCTCCAAAGTCAACTTTTCCTCTTAACTTACTCTTCAGGGAGCCAGGATATGAAAATTCCTCTATTATGACTTTTCCACTTACAAATTCTCACAGTCAAAAAACAAAGCTATTCCAGAGCAAAAGTTCTGAACTGTCACAACCAAAAGACAGTGCTGGCCAGCAGCAAAATCACTTATTTTGGTTCATTTTCTCTACTAAAGACGCTACCTATGCTTATGTTTAATTCTGAATTATAACACTATTAATTTTATCATGTAGTGGGTCCAGAACAATGAGTTCTACAATGGGGATGAAAATAAAGATGATCCACAGCAACAAGACACACACCAGCAACCATTTTCTAAGAAAGAAAATTCCCCACTTGGAAAGGAAGAGTAACACAGTATTATTATTATTATTATTATTATTATTATTATTATTATTATTATTATTATTTGGGGGATCCTGACACTGGGCTGCAGAATCCATCTTCCTTTCTTGTCCCCCTCTTCCTCCACTTTTGCTCTCTAGTCTTCTGTTGGGCTCTCACCTTCCCCTCCGCCATCCTAGGCCCTTATCCCAGGCCCCTATCCGGTGTGTTCTGACCCAGCTGAGGGCCACTGCATATGACTCTCATTAGAAGAGAAAAAGAGGGGCACCTGGCTGGCTCGATTGGTGGAGTACAAGACTCTTGATCTCAAGGTTGTGCGATCAAGCCCCATGCTGGGTGTAGAGATTACCTAAAAGTAAAATCCTTAAGACAAACTGAGAAAAAGGAAAAAAAAGAAGCAAAGACAGAAAACCAAGCCATGGGAAAAGAAGTACACATTGTATGTTTATGGGTTCTCATGAGGAAGGTACAGCTTATAGGAGATTTCTATGGATGTGCTTTTTTTTTTTTTTTTTTAAATATTTTATTTATTTATTTAGGATAGTCACAGAGAGAGAGAGAGAGAGAGGCAGAGACACAGGCAGAGGGAGAAGCAGGCTCCATGCACCGGGAGCCCGACGTGGGATTCGATCCCGGGTCTCCAGGATCGCGCCCTGGGCCAAAGGCAGGCGCCAAACCGCTGCGCCACCCAGGGATCCCCTGGATGTGCTTTTAAGTTACATATATAACATAAGCAGGAAACAAATTTTAAATAGTGCTGATAAGTAAAAAAAAAAAAAAAAAAAAAAAAAAAACAAACAAAAAAACAGGAAAGGTTATATTAAACTTGAAAATGGTACAATGACCCAACAAAGTATCAACGATAAAAAATAAAGATCTTTATTGACATTTCTGAAGAGAAAGAATAAACACACAACATGTAAAAGATGCAATATCTATGAAATCATCAACTAGCAAGGATATAAAATTATTTGTTAAATGGAAAAACTTTAAAGCCGATAGCTACAGAATGACAATAATTGAGTATTTGTCTGATTTAATTTGGAATAGAGTGAAAATGTTACTGATGCATCAAGCAAAGAAAACTACAGTTAAAACCTTTTCCAATCCCGTACAATCTAAGAAAGAATGATGGGCTACTAAGTACAGGTACCAAGGTTAGTAAGAAGTCAGGGATGCCAATTACCTACTTCAGTATTTTTCAATGTAGTAAAAACTGATCTATGTTTGAAAAGATGCCTGACAAAAAATATAGTAGAAGTGAGGACGATGGTTATGCCTGGTTTTAAAATCTGGTTTTCCTATCTGGGAGAAATACATTCATGAAAGTAAACTAGATTTCCCCTCAATCACTCTGGTCTTACAAAAAACCATTTAGAATCTAACTTGCCCTTAAGTAGGAGAGCTTCAATATTAGACTGCAGGACTTGGCAAATGTCCTAATAGCTACCAAAAGGCAGAAAAACCATGAATAAAAGTAAACCAAACCAGCCAACAAACTCCAACCCAGAAAAAACAACAGTAAATCTAGACCGACATATAGCCTTACTGTAGGAAAGCACTTGATAAGACATCCTCAGTAAAGGGTAAATCCCAAGCCACCCTAAACTTTTGTTAGGAAGTATTATTACTTGTGTCAGGCAGAATTCTAAAAATGGCCTCTTAAGATTTTCCACCCTAATGCCTAGGACTGTCCTTTACATGGCAAAAGGGATTCAGAGCAAGAGTCAGAATTATGATTACTAATCAGCTGACCCCAATAGAGTAGGCTGGACTTTCCAGGTGGGCCTAATCCAAACAAATGGGCCTCTTAAAAGCAGATCCCCATCTGCTCCTGGCCCTCTGTGGCTAATTGCAGAAGAGGAAGTCTGACACAGCGCAGAAGAGACTGGCCATGCCACTGCTGGCACTGAAAATGGAACAGAGTCCTAGGCAAAAACTGAGGTGTGACAAAAACTCTCGGAGAGCAGTTCACAGCCAACAGACAGCAAGTAAATGGAGATTTCAGACCTGTGACTGCAATGAACTGAATCCTCCCAAGTAAAAGCAATGAGCTTTGAAGAACCTGAGCAGAGAACCCAGTCACACCACAGACCTCTCATCCACAGAACTGTGAGATAATAAAAGGATATTTAAGTCACTAAATCCGTGGTAATTTGTTATGCATAAAAAAACTGATGTCTTTTACTTACAGTACCTATCAACCAGAATGCCTTGCCATTGTATTTGGATGCCGAACATTTATGAAGGATGAGTGTTAAGAACCCTGCTTATCAAAACAATAAGAGAACTAGCTAAATATTAATGTTATTTATTTCATATGTACAGTATGTTCAACGACATTTAGTTGACAGTAGCTATTCAGTCACTAAATATTTGCTAAATATCGACACATAACAGATACTGGGAATATAGCAATGAACAAAATGGGTAAGAAAATCCCTGCCCTTATGGAGTTTGTATTTAATAAAAAATGTTGTGGACAAGGGTTCCAAAAATTCTGTACTTCTAGATGTTAAACATTTCAACTGAGAGACCAAGCTTCCCGAATGCCCACTACCAGAGTATAGGGAGACTCGACAATTTATTTCAGCATTCTATCCTACGATATCAGTAAGTCATCTTATCCCATCAGTAAGCCATGTCATTCTCAACTGTAAAATGGGGCTAGTAATACATATTTTACAATGTCACTGGTAACAAATTAATCACATACATGATGTTGAAAAAAATTATGACACAGAAATATATACACAGCATGATTCTACTTATATAAAGCCCCAAACACAGAACCAGTGATTGTTAGGGCTGTATACATAAGCAGTTATATGGAAACACTAGGTGCAAAGGTCACAATAGTAGTTCCTCCAATGTAAAGGAGGGGCTTGTAAACTGAGACAGACATGTCACATGGGGAGGGCTGGTGGATCCAGGCTGTGTTCTAGTTCTCCACCTGTGCAGTGATTATGCAGGTGTCTGCTTCATAATTATTTGTCCAATCTCACATGTACATCTTATGAACTTTTCCACATAAGTATCCGTTAACCCTTGAACAACACAGGAGTGAGGGGTGTCAAACCCCCAACAGAAGAAAATCCACTATAACTTTTGACTCTTCCACATCTGAACTACTAATAGCCTACTGCTGACTTTACCTTATCTGAAACATAGTTGATTAACACATATGTATTAGATACTGCATTTACAACAAAGAGAGAGAAAAGACAATCTTATTAAAATTTTCAAGATGAGAAAATACATTTATAGTATGGTATTTATTTATTTAAAAAGGGGGGGAAGCATCTGGGTGGCTATCTGGCTCTTCATTTCAGCTCAGGTCATGATCTCATGGGTCCTGAGACTGAGCCTATGTCAGGCTCCACACTTAGTGGGGAGTCTGCTGGAGATTCTCTCTACTCTCCTCTGTCTCTGTTCCTCCCCTTCCCAGCTCTCTCACTAAATCTCTAAAATAAATCATCCTCCTCCCCAAAAAAACACGTATTAAGTGAATACAAGAAGTTCAAACCTGTGCTGTTTAAGGGTCAACCACATTACATTTCACACACTCCAAAAAAATGCTTTATAAAAGATCAATTAATATCATATATGGTGATACACAATTTGGGGGAGGTTTCTCATTTCCAAAAGATTAAAGTTTTATAGCCTCTGAAATCTCCACCTAAGATATCTGAGGGTCAGAAGTCAACTTCATATTCTTGGGCAAAATAATATAGGGAAAAGGATTTTACTTCAGAACAATTAGTAACACAGTCCTTCATTTTCCAAAATAAAATTTAAAGTAAGAAATTCCATTCTTAATTTTGTTTTTACAGATATTCTCTATTTTAAAGGGAGGAGAAGAAAATTCATGAACAGGTCAAGAATAACTGGACCATCTTAGATGAAGTAAACAATAAACATCTTAGAAGTAACAGTGACTGGGGCAGCCCCAGGTGGCTCAGCGGTTTAGCGCCTCCTTCGGCCCAAGGCCTGATCCTGGAGACCCGGGATCGAGTCCCATGTCAGGCTCCCTGCGTGGAGTCTGCTTCTCCCTCTGCCTGTGTCTCTGCCTCTCTGTCTCTCTGTTTCTCATGAATAAATAAATAAAATATTTAAAAAAAAAAAAAAAAGAAGAAGTAACAGTGACTGAAGCAACACTTTCCAGGGAAGTCAGGTATTTATAAAGAACTTCACTGTCCTTGCATCAACATTCACCTTAATATAAGAATTGAATTAGGCGCTGGGAACAAGTTGAGTCAGTGTTACAAAATCCAAGCTTTTCTACAGAGCATATGCTCACACAATGAGGGCAGCGATTCTTTAGACCCAGAAGACTGCTAGAGGGCAGCACAGTGTTCGGGAAAACTGTATCTCCATACACATTTTGGTTAATACCTTCTCATCTCAATTTCCCTTTCTGGAGAAAGAATCTCTGGTTCCTACAGTATCCACCCAGTCCTCAAGGCTTCTGGCAAGGCCCTGGGGCATTGCCGTGCCATCTGCACCCAGAGACACCCAGGCCTCAACCCTACCCGCCCCCTTCCTTTACCCTGAGATAGGACATGTGTGGTGTTTCCTGTGGTAAAAGACTGAGGCAGTTCAGAAGTCGGCCAGTAAATATGTTCCAACGTACCTACATTGTCCATGCCCACCCAGCCTTAGTCCCTGGCAGACAATGGATAGAGTTGGTGAAACTGCCATCTACGGCTTTGCCCCAGGTACCTGTGGCCAGTGGTTCCTAGAGACCTCTGTAATTTCCCAAATACTAAGAACTGAAGTATTTTATTTTAGTATTTTGGTGGGTTTTTTCTTGGTGCCAGAGTTTATACCCTGAATGCTGGGGTTGCACAGTGTTTTTTACATATAAGTAATATATATATATATATATATATATATATATAAAATATTGCTGCCATGTAGGAATGCAGGACACTGGGGTTCAGATGGTTCTAGAAAAACCACAAATTTGTATTTTCATATAAAATTGCGAATTCAAAATATAGACAACTCAGTGAAAAAACGTATTTCTAGGGACACCTGGGTGGCTCAGCAGTTGAGCATCTGCCTTTGGCCCAGGGCGTAATCCTGGGGATCGAGTCCCACACCAGACTCCCTGCGTGCAGCCTGCTTCTCTCTCTGCCTGTGTCTCTGCCTCTCTCTCTGGGTCTCTTATGAATAAATAAATAAAATCTTAAAAACAAAAACAAAACAAAACAAAAAAACATATTTCTAGCCGCCAAGTCATTAAACTTGCCATTCACTCTCTACCTAGAACATTCTTCCCCCAGATATCTGTATGACTTGCTCCCTTGCTTTGGCCCAGTCTCTGTTCAAATATCACTATCTTCCTCAGAAAGGCCTTACATGACCATCCCATCTAAAAGAGCTGCATACCTAACATACTCCAACCATTCTCCATGCCCTTACCCTGCTTTATTTTTCCCCACAGAGTTTATCACTACTTGTTAGTAGAAGCACTGGCATTAGATTTTTTTAAAAAACCTGTTTGTCTGTTTCCCTTTAGCAGAATGAAGGCAAAGTTAGTTTTATTTACAACTGTATTCCCAAAGCCTCCAGTAGTACCTGACATATACATAAGAATTTTTTACATGAAAGGTTCTCAGACTGTTGACTGACACATATAGGTGATAAACTTGGAAATGTAAACACTGTATGTGAAAGTAGTCACACTGGAATTCTCTTCTATTTATATAGATATAAACCTGTTCTCACTTTCCAACAAGTTTATCAATGTTAGAACATTTGCCAATGTTTGGTAATACAGTCATTGATACAGTATCACTTTCAATACAAGAACATTTATCAATGCCACAGAAAGGATACGAGAAGCGATCATTCCATGTTGCTCTTTCGACGTATTCCAACATGACAACAGCTTTGATTGTCGTTAAAAGTTTGTTCCATGTCTCATCAAAATCTACTACTCTTGGTTTCAAAGACATTGTGCAAGTTTAGTGTTGAAATCTGTTGATTAAAAACAATAATAATGTTAGCATGAATTCTACAAACAAGTTACTTGTTTTTAAAGCAACATATAATGCAACAGCATGACAGACAAAAGGGGTGAACAGAACCTGGCGCATAGTAAAAACACAATAAATACTGGCCACTATCTTTTCATAACTATCCAGACAAGGAATTACATATTTACATTCATTACAAACTCTAGGAAGTGGAAAGCTTTTACTACAAATTACTTATAGATCAAGAGCATTGTTCCAATGATTTAGAAGCCTCACTTAATGTGCTGAAGGAAAAATGCTGGGAACCCATTAGCCAAAAAGCCAACTCCCATCATAAGAAACATGCGAGAGACATTTAATAAAAAGGTTTGGCCTCCAAATCTGTAAATACTCCTTAAACTGGGGAATGAGGTAGTATATGGGGGAATATGAGAAGACACAAGAAAATGAAAAGGTTTATCTTCCCACATTAGTTTAGGTAAACAATTTAGAAAAAATTTACATTTCTATCAAAACAAAGGAGTTGTAGAATGCAAAATCCACATGAACTTAAAGATAATAAATTTATAGATGCCAAAGATAATCAGGGTTGCAGCAGAGAGCTTAGGCTCTCTTAGATTCTGAGTATCCAGTCCCACTTCCCTTAATGAAAGTACAGCTCTAGGATGAAACCTCTGGTTCTGGTGACCTTGACCAGCCTAGAAGAGAGCTAAAAGTTTGCCTAGCACACAAGCTATATTCTAGAAGTTCGCTGGTTTCTGAAACAAAAGGGTCCTTAGGGTAGAGAAACTTGGCTTAAGTGCTAGATTCCAAATGCTTCTCTACATCATATCAGAAAAACAGAATTAAAAGAGAACTCTTTTAAAGTTAAATTTAATTGCAGAAGGGAATACTTTTCTGACAGGTGTTTTAATATCCTCCCCAAAGTTTTCTATAATTACTGGAACTGTGAACCCCAAGCTAGCCTGTAGGCAAGGCCAAATAAGGAGGAAATTCCATCTCTTGTCTCCTACTATGTAGAAAACTGGACTGTACGAAAACAATGGGGAGAAGGCGAAGATGCATAAAGTGAAAAAGGAGACAAGAGGAGGAAAGTGGGTATACACTCTCAGCCACGAACTGGAGGTGGCCCTATGCCCTTCTAACATTTCTGTCCTGAGCAAAAAAGAACTCAGGGAGTCCAAGGAAAACTTCAAGAAAGAAAAGAAAAGGAATCAGAGAGAAGCCAAACAAAATCCAAGGGCACGTGGCACACTCAATCAACAGTCTTTCCTCAATATACTAGAGACTAACCACTGGGCCTTATTTAAACTTCCAGTATTAACTAGAATGGATGAGCAGTAATCTGTGACAGTGAGTAAGTATAAGTGTCTGTGAATGTGTCTCTGTATTTGTGTTGGGAATGTGGGCAGGGGACAAACAGGAAGGAGGGAGAACCTAAAGCTCTAGCTCTACATCACGGAATTAACCTTAACTCCTTTTCCTTATTTACCACATCCTATCCAACTGTGTTCCTGAGTATTTCTTAAGTTCATCCATTTCTATAATATTCATATAGTACTCACTATAATCCAAGCATTCTTGGATTATTCTAAGTGCTTTATATAAATTTACTTAATTCTCAGAACTATCTGATTAGGTGGATCCAACTACTCTCTCCATTTTCCATATAAGAAAACTGAGTCCTAGGATGATTAAGGAACCTGTTTAAGGTCACAGCACTGTTTAATGGTGGCATCAGAAGAATTCCAACCTGTGCTGGATTCCATGTTCTTAATTGCTATATGCAACTATACTGCCTTACTTAGTATCTTTGGTGAATATTAAACACTTGCCAGGCACCATTCTAGCCTCCGAGGATACATTAGTCAATAAATAAAATTCGTGACCTTCGAGGTTAAAATCTCACAACTGGCACTCAAAGGCAAAAATAACCTACTTAAACCAAAAAATTGACCATGTTACTCTTGTACCTCAAGCGTTTGATACTTCCCACTACAGATAGCAGGAAGTTTAAGCTCACTGACAACACGGCATACTAAGCTTCTATGATTTGACCTTATACTAATGCACCTCTCCAGCTTCCTCTTATCATGGGACTCCCATCCTTCACATCTTAATCCAGTAACTTTTTCTCTGCTCAGAGGTCATTGAATTCAACAGGGTGATTCATATACCCAGTCTTTACTCTTTTTTGTTTTCTCTATCTAAAATTCTTCTTTCTCTTCCTCCCTCTTTCTACCCATTTATCAACTCCTACTGATATTATAGCCTTAGTCTAGTATATCTGTCTTTAAAAAACTTTCCAGGGCCTACTTAAACCAGGTGAGTTGCCCTATTTTATACAGCACATGAAAATTCTATACTTACCACTATTAGAGCATTAGCCAACCTGAACTGTAATTATCTGAGTGTTTCTTGAGGATAAGGCTTATTTTATAACTATATACCAAAAAGTTGTCAATGCTTCCTTCACAATAGTATTCTGCCCTTATAAAAATGGTATTATGTCTACTGCTTGTAAATTATTTTAATGGCTACATAGATTGCCTGTTAGCTTTATTCAAGTTTTGACAGAATCACAGTGACACCGACTTCTTTGCTGAGACCGACAGGTTTAAGGTAGAGTAGGTATATGTGCAGTGATAACCCATTTTCAGATTGATAGAAAATATGGAAGGTGAGAAAAATAGCAGCCTAATGAAACATAAGAGAAATTAATGAACCAATATCTGAAAGTATGCTGATATTGTCTCCTCAATTCTCTGTTTGCATAATATAAAGCTCATATAACTAAAAAATTTAAGTTCTTTCATCTTATTTAAATTGTTTACATGGTAATTTATTCATGAGGAATTTATGTAAGAATGATACAGAACAAATAAACAGAACTACATTTCCCAAGCTGTCCAATAACTCATAAAAATAAATGAGTCTTCTTCATCCCTGTGGTTTTATTAGGGACCACATTATGGTCCTATGTCTGACATCCTGCCAAGACCTTATCTATCCTCACTTGGATTATGTCTCACTTAGTATCCTCAAAGTTACCACATTACTACCTTAGCTTTTTCTGAGTTCCCACTCAGGTAATGTTAGAGTTTTTAACACTTAGGCAGTATACAGGTACTGAGTGTTATGAACCCTAAAAACAAATCACAGGCTCTAAATACAAAAATACAGGGATGCCAGGTTGGCTCAGCAGTTAAGCATCTGCCCTCAGGGCGTGATCCTGGAGTCCTGGGATCGAGTCCCATATTGGGCTCCCTGCATGGAGCCTGCTTCTCCCTCTGCCTATGTCTCTGCCTTTCTTTTTCTTTGTGTCTCTCATGAACAAATAAATAAAATCTTTAAAATAAACAAATAAAGTTACCAAAAAAATTCATGAGTCACTACATTTCCAAATAACATTACATCAATATTAATTATAATATCTATAAAATTTTCATTACATTTGAAAACAATTTATAGACTAGATTTTTCTCAGAGGACCATTTCTAAATATGTACAATTATCAATAGTACATTAAATAATTACAAAAGTGATTTACATAGTTTTCATACAAGAAATTCCACTCCTACATATACACCCAAGATAAAACACGGCCACACAAAAACTTGAACACAAATGTTCATAGCAACATTATTCATAAAGGCCAAAAAGCAGAAATTAACTCAAACGTCTATCAACAGATAAATGGATAAATAAAATGCAGTATATATCCACACAATGAATTATTATTCTGCAATATAAGAGAATGAAGTACTGATAGACGTTACAAAATGGATAAATCTCAAAAACACACTAAGTGAATGAAGTTGCTCAAAAAAAGGTCATCTGAGTGCCTTCTATACTATACATGTTATATATTCAAGCATTACTAACCTTCAACCTGCAAGTCAGCAAAATCCAGACTGTAGAAAACTACTGGATAATCAGATTTCCTCAATAAACTATGCACGCATGTAAGAGAGAAGAGAAAAAGAGAGACGGAGAGAGAGACATACAGGGGGAATTTAAGATAGACTAAAAGCACATTAATCAGTTACAATATGACCTTGTTCGGATGCAAGATTTAAGGTCTTCTATATTAAGTTATGATAACCCTGGAACCTTGAACAATGTTGGGATTTTTGATGACCTTAAATAAGTAATTTTTATACTTTTTAAAATGATAATTACAAAATGAGTTTGTTTTTTTTTTAAATGAGAATCCTTATCTATTAGGGTCATATTCCAAAATATTTATGAATGTAATAAAATGCTGAGATATGCTTCAAAATTAATAGCTTGTTTATGAAATAGTAATTGTGTAGGATGAGTGACAAGTACATGTGGGTTTATTACACTATTCATTTTTTTGTATACATTTACAATTTTCCAAAGGAAAAGGGTAAAAATCCTTCTCTTCATCATCATTAATAGTTTCATAAACATGGGATGGCGGAAGTACATAAAAGAAATAAGAAAACTTAAAAAAGAAAAAGATATTAATCTAAGAGATCCAATATGCAAACAATATGCATCCTAAGAAAATCAGAAGAAGAGGTAATTATCAAAAAAAAAAAAAAATTGCCCTACAACTGAAGAACATGAGTTTTCCAATTAAAAAGTCTACACAATACCCAGAATATTTTATTTTAAAAATAAATAGCAGGCACCTCTTTTTGGCATATTAAAACACTGAGGATAAAGAAAAGATTCCAAAGTTTTCAGAAAAGAAGACCAGGTTACAGCAAACTCTAAGTTGGAAAGTCTTTCTTTTTATGTATATTTACACTGGAAGCTGAAAGGTAATATAAAAGCTATGCCTTCAAAATTTTCAGGGAAAATGACTAACCACCTAGAATTCTCTATCAAGAGTGATATCAACTAACTGCCCAAGCAGCCTTTTTTCACAGGAAAATAGAAGGTATATTCCATCAGGAGAGAATGAAACAAAGACTTGGGATCCCAGAAACAGAGGGATCTAACAAAACAGTAACAGGAATTTTCAGAATAGGTATGCAGGGTTTAAAAACAATCTGTCGAGATAAGACACAGAAGACAGAGCTATCCAGGGGAGTTATCCCCAAGAAAATGGGAAAGGAAGAACTAATAGACTGTTTTCAGGTGTCAACAAACTTTTCTTGTAAAGGAATAAATACTTTAGGCTTTGAGAGCCATTCTGTCTGTTACAACTAATTCAATTCTGTCACTGCAGCACAAAAGTAGCCACAGACAAGAAGTAAATGGATGAGCATGGTTGTGTTCCAATAAAACTTTATTTACAAAAAAACAAGGAGAGGGAAGGATTTGGCCTGTGGGCCATATTCTTGCCTGGACTCCCCCAGTACATGATATGTTTGGACAATGCAAGGAGTTAGCAGCTCTGGTGGAGAACTGGGGGATAATTCAGGTAGATTACATTAAAAACCAAGCAAAAGGGCAGCCCCGGTGGCTCAGCGGTTTAGCACTACCTTCAGCCCAGGGTGTGATCCTGGAGACCCGGGATCGAGTCCCAGTCCCATGTCAGACTCCCTGCATGGAGCCTGCTTCTCCCTCTGCCTGTGTCTCTGCCTCTCTCTCTCTCTCTCTCTCTGTGTGTGTGTCTCTCATGAATAAATAAATGAATAAAATCTTTAAGAACCAAGCAAAAGATTAAGCAAATATTTCCTAGTTATGAAACAAAAAGCCTGAATCCTATAAGAAAAAAGTGATTAAAAATTGGTCTTCATCATAGTTAACAACTTCTGGTCCTAGAACAATGCTGACAAGAAAATAATAAACATACAGTAAAGGTAGTGGATTACTGCTTATACAGCTAATTATAAAGGTTAAAAAGAAGTAGCAAAACTAACTATGATAATTAGTTAAGCAATATACAGAATAAAATAATATAAAACATGACTTCAAAAACTTAGTTTGTGGGGAGTAAAAATGTAGAACTTTAGAACACACTCAATCTTAAGTTGTTATCAACTTAAAACAGTTATAAATATAAATTGTTATATGTAAGGCTCCTGCTAACCAAAAGCAAAACAAAAGATATACAAAGATATAGAAAAAGGAATTTAAGCATACCAGTAAAGAAAGTCATCAAACCACAAAGGGAGAGAGCAAAGAAAGAAAGGAACAAAGAGGAGTACAAAACAGCGAGAGAACAATGAACAAAATGGCAGTAAATGCATCCCTATCAATTCCTTTAGACGTAAATGGACACAACTCTCCAATCAAAACACAGAGTGAGGGATCCCTGGGTGGCGCAGCGGTTTGGCACCTGCCTTTGGCCCAGGGCACGATCCTGGAGACCCGGGATCGAATCCCACGTCAGGCTCCCTGCATGGAGCCTGCTTCTTGCTCTGCCTGTGTCTGTGCCTCTCTCTCTCCCTCTCTGTGACTATCATGAATAAATAAATAAAATCTTTAAAAAAAAAAAAAAAAGACAAAACTACCAAATTATGACTTTATATTTCACTCCTGGCAAAACTTTGGCCATTCTAAAAATTACCAATAATATAACAGTGGCACTTAAATTAATTTCAGGTAAGTCAATATACCATAATTAGTTTTTTAAATGAATTTAGTGGCTTAAAACAGGTTATCTAATTAATATAACTTGAAATAAAATACTTAAGGCCCAATACAAAACATTATTAACTTTGTAGTATTTTCCATTTCCATAGGAAATGTTACTCTACTACACACTAAAAATGCTACTGTCATTTCATATGAAAATAAGCTCCAAGACTACATCTAAAAAATTTCATCTTACTGGTATTCAAATGAGTAAGCCATTAGATAAGCGAAAAGATATCTTTACTGTTTGGATGAGGCATGGGATACAATGCTTTTTGTTGCAGTAAGATTTGATGCACAGAGCTCTAAGTACTCCATAAATGTCACTTCCATCATATGTTTAAAAGAAAAAAAAAAGGACTAAGTAGAGGAAAAACAGTAAAAAGAAATACAGTATTCTCTCATTGATCTCAGCTGGCAAAATGTGTACTGCAGGAAGAAAAACCTTAAGTCTCAAAAAAAAAGGGAGGAGGATGGTGGGGAGTAAAGAATATATTTATGCTGGAATCCCTGGGTGGCTCAGCGGTTTGGCACCTGCCTTTGGCCCGGGGCGTGATCCTGGAGTCCCGGGATCAGGTCCCATGTCGGGCTCCCTGCATGGAGCCTGCTTCTCCCTCTGCCTGTGTCTCTGCCTCTCTCTCTCTGTGTCTTTCATGAATAAATAAATAAATAAAATCTTAAAAAAAAAAAAAACTGAAAAAAAAAAGAATGTATTTATGCTACAGTAAGTTATAGAAGGGAAGTGCTTCTAAAATAAACCCACCTGACCAGAATTAAAGACTTTTCTCAGATTCTCCCAAGTCTGTACAGTCCCAAGTACAGACTGTACTTTTTTTCAAGTTTTCACATCGCTCTTAACAGCATGAAGTTTAATGTCCTTTTTACTTCCTCACTTTTTTTCTTAATAATTTAGGCAAGGAATTTAAGACACCAACCAGCCTTTAAAAGAAAGAAAAGGAAAAAAAGAAAAGAAAAGAAAAGAAAAGAAAAACCATTCTCATATACCTATCTTGAATGCGTTAGAGAACCTCAATTTGTCTAACTCCCTGATAGGTAGGCAAGCTCACACTGGCATGCATACTAGACAAAGCTGTGACCAACCAGCCTTTTCACAAATAATTACAACATATTGAGCACATTTTTCCTAGGTCTGATTTTCTACCCAAACATTAAAAAGAGTTACCTGAATCATCTTGTCCTTGCACTACCCAAAGAATTGCAATATTTGCTATCCTATTCCTTTGAGAGCTAAGTTAAATCACATATATTTTAAAAATCTTGGATTTAAGGGGTGCCTTGGTGGCTCAGATGGTTAAGCGTCTGCCTGCAGCTGAGGTCAATATCCTATAGTCCTGGGATCAAGCCCCAGTCTTCCTCCTCAGTGGGGAGTTTGCTTCTCCCTTTCCTTCTGCCTCTCCCCCTGTTCATGCCCCCCACCCCCTGTTTCATATGAATAAAATCTTTTTTTTTTAAATCTTGGATTTTAATCTTTTCTTTTCTCACAAGTATAGGCTAAGATGCTAAGATTAACAGTAATCTGCTTTATCTAAATTGTTTGTTACAAGTTACATTGCCTTTATGGAGGGAATCACATACTAATCAGTTTCTACTGGTTTATTGGCTATACTAAAATTCAGAGTCCTTGCTTCATCTTTCAATTCTTATCAACTTTATTTATCACTACTTCTCAACTAGTTCTTTTTTCCAGATAAATTAATATACTTGTGAGCTCCTAGATATTAATTTCCACTCAAGTCCTGGCACAGCTATAGAAGACACAGACATGAGACACCTGGGTGGTTTAGCGGTTGAGCATTTGCCTTTGGCTCAGTTCATGATCCTGGAGTCCTGGGATCGAGTTCCACCATCGGGCTCCCCACATGGAGCCTGCTTCTCCCTCTGCCTGTGTCTCTGCCTCTCTCTCTCTCTGTCTCTCATGAATAAATAAATAAAATCTTAAAAAAAAAAAAAAAGACGACACAGGCATGGGAGAATAAGAAAAGGTGATACAGCTATGGCAGATTACACATCAACTTTGCTGACCATTTCCTGTTTAAAATTCCAAAAACAGCATGGACAACAGAATCCCATTTTTTCAGACAAGTGTCCCCTAAGGTAAAGAATAAAGACAATCCAGTGGCACGTGGGTGGCTCAGTTCAGTAGAGCATATGACTTTTTTTTAAAGATCTTATTTATTCATTCGAGACAGAGAGATACAAAGAACAGGAGCAAGGAGGGAGGCAGAGGAAGGAGAAGCAGACTCCCCACTGAGCCAGGAGCCCGATGTGGGGCTGGATCCCAGGACCTGGAGATCATGACCTGAGCAGAAAGCAGAGGTTTAACCATCTGAGCGCCCTGAGCATGTGACTCTTGATGTCAAGGTCAACTCTTGATCTCAGGTCAAGAGTTCAAGCCCCACACCAGGGAGCTAGAGTTTACTTTAAAAAAGAAAAAAAAATGAGAAAGAAAGAGGGGAAGGAAAGAAGGAAGGCAGGAAAATACTGGTCTCAAAAATGAAAAGGTATCAATCAAGAGACTAATATTCTAAATTGGCTCTGTCAAGGACAGTATGATCTTAGGCTAGTTGCTATTTCATTTTCCCCATCAGCATAACATAAAAACAGTATAAAAAAACAGTATATATAAATACATTTCAAGTTTGCTGGGCAATCCTAAATTTACGTGGTTTTATTTTCTACACTTCTCTATAATTTAAATTTTCCATCCAGGCTTTTGAATCTAATGAAGACTGACTGCTGTACCACTGCTGCAATCTTTATGCCTTTACTGTTTCTCATACTTTATTCCCATATTGTCTATCAAAAAGGCTCTCTTTCATTCTATTTTTCTCATAAGCAGTTCATTTTAATGTTCATCTGTTCCAGATAGGAAAAAAATACAATTCCTTTCATCATAATGCCACACAATTTCCTTAATCCTCAATTACCTTCTTTATAACTGCTTTTTTAGCCCTCTAAAATTTAACTTCCAAGCTAGTCAAACATAAAAGTGCCAACATAAAGCTATCTACCGATAATCCACACAAAATACATTGCCCTTACATTATATGTAAAAATTAACTCAAAATGGAAGAAAGATCTATACTTACGATCCAAACAAATAAAAATGGGAAACTGATAGAAGAAAACACAGGGGTAAAAGCTTTGTGACATCAGATTTAGCACTGATTTTTTGGATATGATACCAAAAACACAAACAAAAGAAAACATAGATGATTGGTCTTCATCAAAACTTAACTTTCATGCATCAGAGGACACTATCAAGAGTGAGAAGACAATCCACTGAATGAGAGAAAAACATTTACATTTCACATGTCTAAAGAGTGATTAATATCCAGAGTATATGGGCAGGCCCAGTGGCTTAGCGGTTTAGCACCACCTTTGGCCCAGGGCGTGATCCTGGAGACCCAGGATCAAGTCCCATGTCGGGCTCCCTGCATGGTGCCTGTTTCTCCCTCTGCCTGTGTCTCTGCCTCTCTCTGTGTGTGTCTCATGAATAAATAAATAAAATCTTTAAGAAAAAAAATCCAGAGTATATAAAAAATACCTTAACAACAACACATTTTTAAGTGGGCAAAGATCCTAAATAGACATTTCTCCAAAGATAAATAGCCAACAAGCACATGAAAAGGTGCTCAACATCACAAGTCATTAGGGAAAATGTATTTCCAAACTACAATGAGATAACAATTCACACCCAGTAAGATGTCTATTATCACAACAAGCAAACAAACATAAAATGGAAAATAGCTAATGTTGCTGAGGATGTGGAGAAACTGGAATCCTTGTGTAATGCTGGTGGGAATGTAAATGGTGCAGCCATCATGGAAAACATTTCAGCAGGTCCTCAAAAAACTAAATACAAAATTAATAGAAGAGAGCACCAATTGCTCTTCCTGGTGTATACCCAAAGGAAATGAAAAGCAGGGAATGGGAAAGATACTAGCTCCAACATTCACTACAGCATTATTCCCAGTAGCCAAAAGGTGGACAGAACTCAATGTAGTACACATAAAAGGAATATTAATAATTCATAACAATGGAGTAAATCCTGATACATGGTACAACATGGATGAACCCCCAAAACATATGTCAAATAAGATAAGCCAGACACAAAAGAACAAATACTGTATGATCCTCCTTTTATAAGGTAACAAAGGAGATAAATTCATAAAAGCAAAAAGTAGACTACAGGTTAACAGGTGCTGGCAGGAGAGGCAATGGGGAGTTATTGCTCAATGGTTGCAGTTTCTATCTGGAATAATGAAAAGTTCTGAAATAGAGATGATAGTTGTGAAGACATTTTAAGTACAATTACTGCTAGTGAACTGTACACTTAAAAATGGTTAAAATGGGAAATTCTCTTATGTGTGGTTTACCACAATTTAAAAAAAAATACAAAAAAGGTACTATTCTTCTAAGTGTTTAAAATCCAGATCGTATGGACAACAAGTTCTGATGCAAAGTAAAGTATCTGAATCTCAGTGCAGAATAATCTCTAGAGAATTTTATTTATTTTTTTTTTGTTTTTTTTTTGGTTTTTTTTTGTTTTTTTTTTTCTAGAGAATTTTAAATGTGAGACGCCTGGGTGGCTCAGCTGTTGGGCAACTGTCTTCAGGGTGTGATCCCAGGGACCCAGACTGAGTTCCGCATCAGGCTCCACAGGCAACCTGCTTCTCCTTCTGCCTATGTCTCTGTTCTCTCTCTCTGTTCTCTCTCTCTCTCTCTCTCTCATGAATAAATAAAATCTTTTTTTTTTTTTTAATTTTATTTATTTATGATAGTCACAGAGAGAGAGAGAGGGGCAGAGATACAGGCAGAGGGAGAAGCAGGCTCCATGCACCGGGAGCCTGATGTGGGATTCGATCCCGGGTCTCCAGGATCGCGCCCTGGGCCAAAGGCAGGCGCCAAACCACTGCGCCACCCAGGGATCCCAAATCTTTTTAAAAAGTTTTTTAATGTAATTAAAACTTAAAACTATGAGACAAAATGTGATTACTTTTGGTTTATACAGACTTTTACCAAATATAAGAAATATTTTAAAAGATAGCTTAACATGTTTAAGGTTCAGGACTATTTGGGGATCTTCTTGCTATATTCATTATTCTGGTAACTTCGTCCTACTTATGTGACTATTAGGACTCTAAGAAAAGTATGCTCTATTTTTCACTGTCGGAAAATATTTAGAAATAAAGGGGGACAGCTAGCATAAACTCTACAGCGTTTGGAATCAGAGCTATCAGTATGAACTCATGGTTTTTAATACATACACATATAAATAAAAAGATGCAGAAATAAACATGGATGCTTGCATATGTGTGGATTAACGTGTATACACATGTATTTCTAGCTCTGTCTGCTGAGAAGGCCTAGGAACAATGACACCTCAGTAGCAATAAACACACATCACATCCAGATCTTGGTTTCTAAATATCATCCTCCAATAGAAGGAACCAAAACTCCTTGGACAAGTGATTGATTCCAGCGTCTCACCAGAGAAACACGAGATGAAACTGGAAAATGTTATCATGCCAGAAAAGAAGAGCTTTCCTAAAGAAAAGAGAATGGGAGCATGTTGAAAAGACAAAGAGCCAACCTGAAGACCGTACCTGGAACAATCTGAGCAGCAAAATAATGACAGCATTAGATTATAAACCATAGAATAAAACAAATATCTGTAACTCAATATTGATATAAACAAATTACTAAATAAATAAGAAAGGACAGTTATTCCTTCCAGAAAAATTCCAATTAATAAATGTAGAAGAATAAATGAGAAAAATAAAATCACTGTCAAGTGAACAACACTGTAATTGTTACAGGCAAGATCTACCAAAGAATACTGAAAACAAGTGGGCAAAGGTTTGAGAACAGGGGTGGTATCTGTACAGTTTCAAAGAATCTCCCCCAAGATATCTTATAATTACAAAGAGAAAAATAGTGACAAGTAGAGAAATTTAACAGACATGACATCCACCACATGAGAATTAACATCATCTTGAATAGGATATACTGACACCCTGTACTCAACATTAGTAATGTTGAGTCCTACACATTACACCCAATATTACTTCTGCAGTATTTCTGACAAAAACGCAGAACTTCAATAAATCAAGAAAATATCAGACAAACCCAAAAGGAGAGACATTCTACAAAATAAATGACCACACACCTGTCACAAGTGTGAAGGTCATGAAAGATGAGAAAAAACTACCACAGATCAGATAAGACTAGGAAGATGAATCCTGAAAGAGAAAAAGGATGTTACTGGAAAAACTGGAGAAATTCAAATAAGGTCTATAGTTAATAGTATTGTACCAATGTTAATTTCCTGGTTGCATAAGTTATTAACACTAGGGAAAGCTGAGTGAAAGGTACCTGGGTACCTGGGTAAAGGTTTCAAAACTTTAAAAAAAAAAATTTTTTTTAAGTATCCTATACATTCTCTCCCTTAACTGAGTTAAAAGTTGAGAAATTCAAGAGGTATTTACATAGGGTAAAGTCAATATTTCATCATTTGAAAGCAAACTTCATTGAAACAAGGCTTAAGTCATTAAGAGATACTTATTATGTATTTACAGGTGCTAGAGATGCTGCCTTCAAGAAACTTACAGCTGGTAAGAGAAACAAAAACGATGAATTGTCAAACTCCTTGATAAAAAATTCTGACACACACAATCGGGCTATAATCCAATGATTAAATAATAAGAGTAACATCATTAATGATATTAAAGGACATAAATGAAAATCATTTAGATAACTAAAATCTTCAAATAGAACATTAACACCTATATATTTACAGAATTTAAGTTAGCTTAACACACTCACTACACATATTTCATGATAGTCTTATACACAGTAGTGTCTAATGCTTCAGAAATTACTATTAATAATTTTTCATCAAAGGTATTTCTCCAACCTAAAAACTAGTTGCTTACTATCTCCAGCAAAACAGAATATCAGAGAATTAAAGATAACAAAAATGACCACAAAAATCAAACTGAACTAAACAATTCTTAAATCAAGAACAATCTCAGAAAGAAACCGGTAGATAAATTTACGTAGCAAGTCACTGGCTGAAGACAGCAAACTGAAAATCAAAATGTCAACCAATATAGAAAGCATTATAAATTCAGTAAAAAATATTCCATCTCCCCTCCTTCAAGTAGATCAATCAACCGAGTTTAATTGCACCCTAAAAAGTTGTAGCAGATGCTAACAATCTTAATACTACTCATTGTCTCAAAACTTTTAAGGATCAAAAGACTTACAGTGTCCTAGTATCTCCAATAAGCCTTCCCAAACACAAACTAGTAACATAGGATGACTCTAAGTATTCTTAAAGATAATAATACAAGGATTATGCTAACATCTGCAATACAATAGAAACATTACTGCTAAGATTCAAACCCAGGCCAAAAGCCAGATCACTCTGAATAGATATTTTGATTAACTGATTCCTGAGCAAAGATTGAATCATAAATCTCAAGTATCAATAGCTAGTCATAAAATCTCCCAACATTCCAAATTTCTGCCTGTTTTTTCTAGATTTAACAATAACCAGTCAAAAGTCTTTATAATATTAAGATTCCAGGACTGATCCTGTCATCAATTTTCTTGAATTTAATTGACAGTATATACATGAAAACACTGCTTTCAATTATAATCAGACATTTTTCCAGTGTATAAAGAGAACAGGCAGATAAGAAAGGTAGAGCACAAAAGAAACAGTGCAAACTTTTCTAAGAAGTCTCACAAAAAGTAACAGCTCTTTAAACAACTCCACATCTGTAAGTCCAAAACTCAGAGAACAGGTATCAACTTAGAAAATGTTGGGCTAAAAAAAAAAAAAAAAAGAAAAAGAAAAAGAAAAAGAAAATGTTGGGCTTACTTACTTAGTAAGAAAGCCCTTACTGCAGGGCTTTATCCACTTCTCTCTACATTCTTTCCTTGGGTGGTATCTTCCCACTTCGTAACTTAAATAGTATTTAATCCTCTAAAAAATACAAGGTGTCAAGGCAGGTGAAGTATGGTACCATTTTTGGTAAAGTCGGGAGAAGAATATGTACATATTTGATTATATGTGCATAAAATATTATCTTTGGAAAGGTATGTAGGAAAACAGGAACGCTGTTCAGCTCCACAAAAACTAGGCATAACAGGAGACAAGAAATAGGGGAGATTTTCACTCTGTACCCCATCATTTTAATTCTTGCATTGTGTGAATGTAGTGTTTATTTAAAACATAAATAAACTAACATATAAGCGCTGATGACTCCCCATCTCTCTCTCTCCTCACTAGAACTGAAGTCCCATGAAGACAGAGATTTTTTTTCCCATTTTTTCACTACTATATCTCCACTGCCAGCTCCATTGCTCGTGCTTGAAAAAAACATTTGTTGAATGAATGACTTCTTAACATCTTCACTAAACTCCAGATTTGTATATTCAGTTGCCTACTTCTCATCTCCACTTGAACATCTAACAGGTCCTACTGTTAACACGTCCGATCCAACCTTATCCCCATATAACATGCTTCCCTCACCACTAGCTCATGTCAACACATAGCATTATCATCCTCCAACAGAAGCCCAAAACCCAGGAGTCACCCCTGCCCCCAACCAACCGCACCCTCAAGCAAGACACAAGTTATACTGTTAGCTCCAAAATATACTTCAAAAATCTTTAACTTGTCTCTAACACGCAGGTCACTACTCTAATTTACCACAGCCTTCTAACTGGTCTCTTTGCTGCTTTTCTCCTCTTATCCCATCTTCCCTGCTGTCAGATTGTAAATCAGCCCAGATCACTTCCAGCTTCACAAAAATTCCAATAGCTTCTCAGTGTACTTTAAGAATAAAAGCCGGGATCCCTGGGTGGCGCAGCGGTTTGGCGCCTGCCTTTGGCCCAGGGCGCGATCCTGGAGACCCGGGATCAAATCCCACGTCGGGCTCCCGGTGCATGGAGCCTGCTTCTCCCTCTGCCTGTGTCTCTGCCTCATTCTCTCTCTCTCTGTGACTATCACAAATAAGTAAAAAAATAAAATAAAATAAAAAGAATAAAAGCCAAGCTCCTTGGACAGTAAGAGCTCACAAGATCTGGTGCCTGGCTAAGACCTAACCTCTTGTCCCCCCACCCCCTGGGGTCCACATGCACTGAACTTCCTTCGGTCTGCTGATCCAACCTTGGTACCACCTCTGGGAATTTCCATGCGCTGTCCCCTCAAACTAGGAACACTCTTCCCTCAGACTTTCAAAGGCTAAATCCTTCTGACTTTTCGCTATCAGGTCAAAGGTCACTTCAGACAGGTCTTCCTGACCACAGCATCTGAAGGAGTCTTCTCAATCACCACAACTTCTCTTTTACCATCTCCATAGCACTAAATGGTTCTCTGAAATTACTTTTATTCCTGATGTATTATGGGTCCCTCCCCCCGCTCCCACCAGAACTGAAACTCCAGGAGGCAGAAACCATTTGTCCTGGATCCCTAATGCACACAGTAATACTGGACATACAAATCAGGTACTTAATATTTAACTGACAAATAAGGCAAAACGGACTCTAACGAATGTCTACAACATTTAACGACAAACCGGTGAGAATAAAAGACGTGGATAAACCATCGTAACTTTCAGAAAACACTGAGAATCACCAGAGGATAGAGAGTGAAGTGAGATTATTTCAGATGCATCTGAACATTCAAATACAAGGAAAAGACATTTTTCACACCCTATATTCATGCACACTGTGGAAATGTTCCCCAAACTTATAAACGGCATCTGAAAAGAAAAAAAGGCAACTCCACAAATACTGTGTACCTCTGTAATTTCACCTGTGACTCTTTCAGAAGGGTCTTCCAAACACCGTATCTGGGTAAGAGGCAAAGTAGAACTACTCTGTCTCAGAAAGGAATGTGAGACCCTGAAGGATAGGATGTAGCTTTCTGAGTGCTTTTAAATATCTATTAGGTAGTAGTCAAGAACAAAGTGATTATTTCCCATATTTTACTTTGAATACACATATAGGGAAGATTAGAGTTCAAAGATTTTCATGCTGCCAGGTCAAACCGCCTACAGTGAAAGCTAATATTTTCAGACCCTATCTATTCTAGTTATCTCCAATATTTAAACTTCTGCGGTGCCGCCCATGAAGGGTAATAGTAATCCGGGGGGGAAAGGAGGGGACTTAACAGTAACAGCGTCCACGCACGCATCCGTGGGGCTGGGGAACGGCGCGGACCCCGGGCACCACGGCTCTGCGGGGGCTACGGATCGCTTCTCCCCAGACCCCGGTGCTCAGACAAGTCTGGCGCGCCCGGAGGCTACTCCTCCCCACCGCTATCAACCCTCACTGTCTGCGGAAACAAAAGTGAAAACACTCGTTGCCACGCTGTTAAGGAACGGATGCCCCCCCCCCCCCCCCCGCCACACACACACCCCCAGCACAGAGCTATGTGCCCGTGAGAGCTCGTCAACAGGCCAGGAGTCCGCGCATCCTCACCTTCCCTCCTTCGGGAGAAAATGGGGCCAAAGGAGGGGCGGCCCAGGCCGGCGAGGGAGGCCGGGATCCAGCCCCGGGGTGGCCGCGCACGGGGTCGCGCTCCGGGGAGCCGGGGTCGCTCACGGGGCTCGGTCTTCCCTCGCCGCCCCCTTGCATCCCTTCCCCGTCCCCCCTCGCCCCCAACTCTTCTCCGCCCCGTCCCCACCACCCATTAACCGGGAAGGGAAGTTTCCCGGCGCCTGCAGCCCGGCTCCCCAGCCCTCGGCGGGGTTACCTTCTGCAGAAGCGGGCCGGGGGCAGGGGGCCAGGGGAGGGGAGGCAGCCCGGAGGACGCAAGGACGAGGCACCCAGCGAGGAAGGTGGGCGGCGGCGGCGGCGGCGGCGGCGGCGGCGGCGGCGGCGGCGGCGGCTGTCAGCTCGCGTTCCCCCGCTCACAGCGCTGCCATTACTGTGCGCCGAGGCCGCCTCCCCTGCCGGCCGCCGCCACCCGCCCGGAGAAGCGGGGGTGGGCAGCGCAGCCCGGGAGCCCGCGCGCCGGACGCTCACCTGCCGCCGCCGACACACGGCGAAGCTCCAGGCCGCTGCCGCTCCCGGACGGCACAGGGGCGGCGGCTAGAGGGCCCGGGAGCAGAAGGAGGGCTGGGGACGGGACCCGACAAACAAGCGCTGTCCCGGGCGCCCGGCTTCCCCCCCAACACACACCCTTCGGGCTCCTGCTTCCGCTACCACCGACTCTCCCCCCAGAAGACGGTGGTACCGTCCGCGCTACGGCAAGCGCCGAGGGCCCGCCTTAGTGCGATCGCGAAAGGCCCCGGAAAGCCGGATTCGAAGGGACTCGTCCCTGGGCCCCCGACTGCTGAGCCGACCGCGGTTTGCGGGGCGCAAGAGACTCGGTGCCCGCCAGGTTTGCGCACCACCAGTGATGATATGTCGAGAAGGGTTGTCAACACAAGTCCTTTCCCTGCGAGCTGTTTCAGACCAATGTGGATGTTCTGCGCCCCAGCAGTCTCCTTGCCACACGCTTCCGTGGGCGTTTAAAATCGTCAAAAATGTATTAGCAGAACCCCCCGGCCCCCCCCCCCGTAGTCCTGATCTCGTGCGTTTCCGTCTGTAGACAAATTCTGAGATAGGGATGTACCTCCAAGGAACTTCTCTCGAGGTCCCGGCCGCTGAGCGCCCACTCCCCAGACCCCAGCGCAGGGGCGAACAGGTGCCGCCGCCCACGGCCGCGGGGCCGCCGTCACTCCTCGCGGCCGCAGCACCTCCGCGGACAAAGCCTGGCTCCGCGCCTTCCTTCGCCGCCGCCCGTAGCCACAAGATCGTGGAGGCTTGTTCTTCAGACCTTTTCCCTTGCGCTCCCTTTCTTGAAACTTTGTGCCAATTCTTCAAGGCCCGTTGGAAATCCTGTCTGCCTCCTGGTCCACAATTGCGATTCCCTGATATTCTCGAATAAACCCATCTTTTGCTGGTAGAATAACGGGCCGTTTGATTCGTAGGGTTAACACAGCTTAGAGACTTGTGCTATTAATAAATGGGACTTTTTGATGTTGCATGATGAGATACGTCGACACATGAGAGATCTACATAACACCGTGAACCAAGATTTTCCAATGACCGACGCAGCCGTTACAGAATCCGGCACGGATTAAAGACCCACTCAAAGCGCCCATTGAACCAAGGCGTAGATGAATACATCAGTGTGTGTCTCTGTGTTGCACACACACAAAAACAAAGTACAAGAGATTCCTTGATATCATTTCAGATTATTCATTGCAAATGACCCTTAAGAAATTACCGCTTATCAAATGTTCTGTAACATCACAGAAGAATATCTACACTTAATGGCAAAGACTATTACATTCTTCTCCTAAGGCCTCCTATTTGCTTCATCTACTTGAATCATAGAGAATGCTTTTATTAAGTCAGATAGTAAAGAGAGATGCAAAAAATGTAAAGCCACGTCGTTCTTCTCACTAAATCTTTTTCTATTTTGGAAATTACAAGTATTTTTCATACAAACATGATGTATGTGAAAGTGTTTGCATTTATTACTTTTTTAAGTTAATAACTAGGTTTTTGAAATTTCTTTTTAAGTCTAACATGGAGTTTACCAAAAAAAAAAAAAAAGATATCTGATTATTTATTGTATTAATGGAAGTTCTACGTGATGCGCTCTGAGCTACATTTTCCACTATGACCCTTCTATGAATTTATAGCACCTCCGACAGTTCCTTTCCAGCCCTCTTGCTAAACACAGATAGACCAACCAATGGCTGCTAAACAACAAGAAAGATTCCCTTTTTCTGAGACTGTTTTTGTCCAACAATTTATGACACCAGCTGGACTTCTACTACCAAGCCTCTGTAAAAATGTCTTTCTTTCCCCAGAGTAGAACACCCTCTGACACCAACGACATTTTCCTTGATCAAACTTCAGTCAAACTCTCTTCTAAACTCTCTTTTCAATAGGCCTCAACCTTTGGATTGCATGATAATCCTCAACAGTAATACAATTAACATAAAAATTAATATAGTGGGAAATGTTCATAATACTTTTGAATGGACTTGCTTTCTTTTAAGTATATTGGTGAGGAAATTAAAAAGTAATAGCAATTTCCTTTTTATTTTAGAGAACTAAAAAATTCAGAATTTGAGTGATTTGCCAAGATAATTCAACTAGAGAGAAGAGAGTAGAAGACATTACTTCTGACAGAAAAAATATTTCTCAGACCTATCACTGAGATAAGTAAATTGGAGGAATTAATAAATAGATATTACCTTAAGTTAAATTAACAATACAATATAATATTGGGTTTATTAAGTCTATTTTATAAAGTATTTGGGCTTTACATATGATTTCCTTAATTTTATACATTCAGATTCCTTTGTGTTACTGAAAGAATGAAGTTAGTAGTTATACACTGAGACATGAAAAAGAATAAACAACGAAGGGTATAAAATAAATAAATTAATTAATAAGTCTAACATGGTAATTATTGCTAGATATAAACCACATAAACATAAGCTCTTTGAGGTATTTGACCTCCTGAATAATTTTAAAGAGTATGAAGAGGACCAGAGATCAAAAAGTTGAGAACCAATGCCCTAAGTCATGAACTTGCCCTGGTCTTGCCACTTTCCCTTTAAACTTTAGCTAGAGATATGAATTAGCATGAAGGGTGCCAAAAATGAATCACTATAACACCACCTATCTCTAAATTCCAGAGACCTCTCTCATCCCTTTAATGCTTATCCAACCTATATAGTAGGGAAATACATTTTGAAAAAGCTTATAGTATCCAAGCCTTTAAATATTAAATTGAAATTAGTTCTTCCTTTCAGAAAAAAAAAAAGAGATTGTTTCTGGCCAACTCTTCAACTCACTATCTTTACCCTCAAACCTAATCTCAAACCCTAGTTCATCTCTGAATCCTTTCTGTTTTAATTTTTAGCAGAAATTACATATATGACTAAAATAGTGTGTTTGGCTTTGTAAGATATTTGTTCAATTCTTTTATTTTTTCCACAATTTCTAAAGTAATAAATATGTTTTTAAAAGAGAAAGAGAGAGAAAGCAAAAAACCCTACCAATATTGCAGAAATAGATGACCATATTTAAGTTGATAAATATTCCTCAAAATCTTTTCATGAATATAATTAAATGTTTATGCAAATCAGATCATATTATAGATATGCTATTTTGTAGCCAGCTATTTCACTTCAAAATCTTGCTGATTTTGGTCTGAGAACATTAAATAGTTCTTATTAGGCAAAGTAAATTATAAATTAGCATTTAAAGAGAAAAATTAATGAAAAATATTTTAGGTAGAATATCTTAAAATGTCATTACATAAATCAGTGAAAAATTACGTCTATTTCATTTACCACAAGTGAGTGTACATAATTTTCTCTTTCAAAATTTTCCAAGTTCATCTCCTAATCCCCCTGTAACTACCCTTTGAGGAGCCTAACCAGAATTATCTTCTGTCTTTACAAGCTTCCTTTATACACATGAAAACCAAAGAGCCTTTCTTATTCCTGGACATTTATTATTTCAAACAATTTGTCTCATTTTTACATTCTATATATTAAATCTGAATCATCTCTCATTAAATCTTTACTGGGAACTTGCATTTCCTGGTTATATCATTTATTAAACATTTTTCCACCTTTTGTTTTTGGTAAACAAGAAAAAACTGAGATATTGGAGAACAGTTTTCATGTTTGGAGTAGCTGATTAAGGAGCTTCTTTGCACTTACGGGAAGTGCAGGGCTCCATCTTGGAGAAATATCTGACTGTAGGATTGGGGCTGAAAATACATAAAATGAGCCTAGAGCATCTCGTAGACAAGAAAGTAAGGAAGTACTCAAAAATAAAAACATCCACATTGATTGGACTGTGTCAAAGGGCATAAGAGTCAAGTGAAAGAATTTTCAATCGCCAAAGTTAGAACAATTTGAGCAAGAAAATAAAGTATTAGTGGATTATAACACAAAGTACAAAATAAATATCCATGGATTCATACTAATAAAAAATGATAAAGTAATAAATAAGGGAGAAGAAGCAATTTTATTTCATGCAGGAGAATTCCAAATAAATTCCACCTCCAGGAAGAGGAGCATGACTCCCACTTTTTTGGCTGTGCACCATTAAAGTGACTTCCTTCCAAAAAAATTAAAAGAGTAACTTTACAGTAGAGAAACCTGACAAATGTCACATGGTCAGATGATTAAAGTCCAGAGACCTCTCTCATCCATACAATACATTGTACAATACTCATACAATAAGTAACATGATAACTTATTGTTAATACTATGATCAATTGATGTGATGAGAATGGCACCATATCTCTGTGATCTTCCTCCACAAAATGTACAGTTTTCATCTAATCATGAGAAAATCATCCAACAAATTTCATTAAAGGGGCATTCTGCAAGATACCTGACCAGTACTCACCAAAATGATTAAGGTTATCAAAAGCAAGTTAAGTCTGAGAAAACTGTCAGCCAGGAGTAGACATGACCCATGAATGTCATGTAGTATCCTGCATAGGATCCTCTAACAGAAAAATACGTAGGGAAAATCTAAGAAATCAGAATCATATGAATTTTAGTTAATTACAGTGTATCAGAACGGATCTATTCATTGTGATAAACATACCATACGCCATATTAAAATAAGATATTAACAGGGAACACTGGGAGGTGTGGGGAAGAGGGTATATAGGAATTCCCTATTATGTGCTCAATTTCTCTGTAAACCTAAAACTATTCTAAAAAAAAAGTCTATCAATTTTAAAAAAGCTCCTACAACTGTACAATTAAAAAAAAAGTATGGGGATCCCTGGGTGGCGCAGCGGTTTAGCGCCTGCCTTTGGCCCAGGGCACGATCCTGGAGACCCGGGATCGAATCCCACGTCGGGCTCCCTGCATGGAGCCTGCTTCTCCCTCTGCCTGTGTCTCTGCCTCTCTCTCTCTCTCTGTGACTATCATAAATAAAAAAAAAAAAAAAAAAAAAAGTATGATGTCTCTAATCAGAAAAGCTAGGATCCTGTAAGATTTTTGTTTTGTTTTGTTTTAAAGGTTTTACATATTCATTCATGAGAGACACAGAGAGAGAGGCAGAGACTCAGGCAGAGGGAGAAGCAGGCTCCATGCAGGGAGCCTGATGCGGGACTCTATCCCAGGACCCTAGGATTATGACCTGAGCCTAAGGCTGATGCTCAACCGCTGAGCCCCCCAGGTGCCCTATAAGATTTTTCCATATGGGAAGGTCAACCAGATGAACAAGTTATTTTTTTGCCTCTCTTAGACAATTTTGGTTGAAAGCTATTTAAAGAGAAAAGAATAAGTGTTCTCTTTTAATTAAAAAAAAAATGCCTGTAAATCCTTTATATTTTCTTTGCAGTCACATTCAGACAAGTAATTGAACAAGACCAAAGTTGTGTTCAAAGAGAGCTCATTTTAAAGAAATACTCATAATTTCGTGACTTGCAGTAGTACATTTAAGAAGGTGATTTCTCGGGGCACCTGGGTGGCTCAGTGATTGAGCGTCCGCCTTCGGCTCAGGTCATGATCCCGGGGTCCTGGAATTGAGTACCACATCGGGCTCCTTGCAGGGAGCCTGCTTCTCCCTCTGCCTGTGTCTGTGCCTTTCTCTATGTCTCTCATGAATCTTAAAAAAAAAAAAAAAAAAAAAAAGGGGGGGGTTGGTTTCTCGAGTAATGAATTGCAATAAATAATATGTGATATGTGAAAGGAGAGGTGACATTTCCCTCATCTGTTAGATCATATTAAAAATACATGTGTCACTAAAAGTGGGCAGCCGCGGTGGCGCAGCGGTTTAGCGCCGCCTGCAGGCCAGAGCCTGATCCTGGGGATCTGGAATCGAGTCCCACGTCGGGCTCCCTGCATGGAGCCTGCTTCTCCCTCTGCCTGTGTCTCTGCTCTCTCTCTGTGTCTCAATAAATAAATAAAATCTTAAAAAAAATACATGTGTCACTAAAACATGAATCCTGATCCACCCATATAAGTGTGTAAGCCATCTCATTTGAGGAGAAAGGGATAAAGAAAACAAATCAAATTAAATGTAGCAGGTCTGGAAGCAAGCTAATTTAAAGAAAATGTAGGTGGACTGGGATCCCTGGGTGGCGCAGCGGTCTGGCGCCTGCCTTTGGCCCAGGGCGCGATCCTGGAGACCCGCGATCGAATCCCACGTCGGGCTCCCGGTGCATGGAGCCTGCTTCTCCCTTTGCCTGTGTCTCTGCCTCTCTCTCTCCCTGTGTGACTATCATAAGTAAATAAAAATTTTTAAAAATGTAGATGGACTAAAAGATACAGTCTTCAGGCAACGGAAGGTGGTTGATCAGTAGTGTTAACTTGTGCCAAGTGGGTCCTAAATGCTTTTAAGCATACTCAGCATCAATGTTGGAAATAGGAACTATACAAGATTATGCAACCAGATTTCTAAAATAGAGTATTTAGGTATGGCAAGGTTAAGAGCCTTGGCTGGGTATCCATCTCTTTTCCAATAAATAGCATTCATCAATCGAGTAATCAAAAAAACAAAAATACCCTTATTAACCTATAGTTTCCTTGGCTAGATCTCTGTGGGAAGCAAATAAGACTAACAATATACTAAGAAATGCACAATAGTTTACTATTTACTAAAGCATGGTATAAAAATTATTCATGTATCATGCCAACCTAAAAAGAAGTTACCAACTTCTTGCTTCCAAAAAGATGTGCTTTGGCTAGTAAAAGAGAGAGAGAGAGAGAGAGAGAGAACAGTGAAACATTCATAACATATAGACTTGGAAACCGGCAAATGTGTAAATTTGGTAGATATTTTAACCTATACTATTTATAACAAGTTACTCACTGTATAGCCTGGATCCTCATCACATTTCCTTTATGACTGTCTAGGAAGACAGGAAAGACTAGAGGCATGGCCTCTTTGCACTGTTCAACACTTTGCTTTCTTTTCTTTCTTCTTTTCATTTTCTTTCTTTATTTCTCGTTTTTTAGAGAGAAAGAGCACGGGAGGGGCAGAGGGAGAGGGAGAGAGAGAATCTTAAGCAAGCTCCATGTGCAGCACAGAGCCAGATGTTGGTCCATCTCATGACCCTAAGATCATGACCGGAGCCAAAATCAGAGTCTGATGCTTAACTGGCTGAGCCACCCAGGTGCCCCAACACTTTAATTTCTGATTTTATTTATTTTTATCTTAAATTATCATATAGTAAAATTGACTTGGGGAGGGGTATACAGTTTTTAATAATTTTAACACCTGTAGAGATCTGTGTAGCTACCACACAATTGAAACTCAGAAGAGTTCCATTACCCCCAACAAGCTCTTTTATGCTATTTCTTTCTTTTTTTTTTTTTTTTAAAGATTTTATTTATTTATTCATGATAGTCACACAGAGAGAGAGAGAGGCAGAGACACAGGCAGAGGGAGAAGCAGGCTCCATGCACCGGGAGCCCGACGTGGGACTCGATCCCGGGTCTCCAGGATCAGCCCCGGGCCAAAGGCAGGCGCCAACCCGCTGCACCACCCAGGGATCCCTTTTATGCTATTTCTTGATATCACTTTGTTTTCTTTCCATATCATCCTGGGTTCTCATCCAAATCCTTTCTTATTTAAGTTTTTCTCTCATCTCTGATTTCTCACCATTTGACTTTAGTAAAGAATATGGTTAAGGACGACACCTATATCTGTGGATGCATACCTGGTCGTAAGAAGAAAGAGGAAGAAGGAATAGGAGAGGAAGCCCTCTGCATAGTGGGAAAGCAGGAAACCTATTCAGAACATGGTTTACAGGCTTCCATCTGGACAGTTCTCATAACCAAGTAAGTCTCAGCTTCCTCACCTATGAAAGTAAGGAGTTGGAGAGCTTAAACTTATGTAAGAGACACAACACCTAGAAGTCAAAATGTTCCTACAGGAATACCATAAAAGAATTCTTTCATAACTTTAACAGTTAATATGTATTTTTATTCTAATTTAAATGTTGCCTTATCTAGATTCTATTTTTTTAAATAGAAAGCACAAATTGTGTAAAAATTTGGAGGAAGAAAAACAGAAAAGTCAAAGATTATGACTACTAGCCTAATGCTTTTTATTAAGACAATTTTTTTTTGCCGTTAGTGATAGAACACTCAAGTCCAGGTAGCAGAAGAATACTAGACTTAGAAGAGTCCCAAGTTAATTTTCAGATTCCACATTTTACAATTCTATGCACAGGCTTTACCTATCGATGTAGGAAAAGAATATATGAATTGTTGAATTCATGAATGAATGAGGAGCAACATTGAAGCTGGCCTGATTATCACTACTACCCCTTGCTACACTACAAAATATGAATATGCCCCTGAGATAAAAGAGTGACATCAATATTACCACATGCAAACACAAAGAGTATAACCAGGGAGCCACTAATAATTGACCAAGGTTAGCATGAGAGTTGAAATGTATTTGCCATTCTTATTTGTATCCGTTTTAGGATTCAAGTGCATGTACTTGATTGATTCCATTATAAATTCAAATCAACAATAAAGTATGAACACCATAAAGAATAAAGCACCTAACAATACATGGTTACTGTCTGGATCAATCAGACAGTTTTTCAATTGCAAATGGCAGAAACAAATATAAGCACAAAAAGAAATGTATTGGCTCATGTAACTGGGAAGGCCAGAGAGCTAGCTGGCATAGCTAGATTCTCTACAGTAGTACTTTTCAAACTTAAATGTCCAAACAAATGGCCCAGAGATCTCATTAAAATACAGGTTCTGTTTCATAAATGTGTTTCATAGAGCTGTTTCTAATAAGCTCCTCACTGATGTTGATACTATTGGACCATGATCACCCTTTGAGTAACAAGCTCCCCAAGAAAAAGGTCTGGAGGAGCACCTGAGTGGCTTCGTCGGTTATGGGTCTTCCTTTTGATTTTGGCTCAGATCGTGATTGGAAGGTCATGAGATCGAGGAGCCCTGTGTTGGGCTCCAGCCCTGTGTTGCTGAATATGGAGCCTGCTTGAAATTCTCCCTCTATCTCTGATTCTCCCCTCCCCACCCCTGGCTCATGCACTCACACATTGTCTCTCAAAAAAAAAAAAAAAAAAAGAAAGAAAAGAAAAAGAAAGAGAAAGGGGCTGGAAAGTCACTAAGAATAAATCTTAGAAGTTCTCATCACAACAAAAAAGAAAAAACATTTTTGTAACTATGTATGGTGAGGGATAATAGACTTATTGAAGTGATCATTATTGTAACATACGAATATAAAAATCATTATGTTGTGCATTATATGTCAATTATACCTCAAAAAATGCAGCAAAAAAAAAAAAAAAAGAAAGAAAAGAAAAGGTGCTGGGCAACCATTTCATATATGCCATGTATTGCCCTCAAGGAGTTTTCAACCCAGTCACTGTTATTGATGTATATGGATGCCATCTAAGTTGGTAAAATATAATAGACAGAATATACATTTTACATTTTTGTATCCACCACTTTTCAAATCTACACTGATTATAACATTCAAAGATCTCTTCATTTATTGGGTGCTATAAGGAAAATTTAAAAAGGGGTATCTAACCCAGTCTCAGAGATCACAGATACAGAGTTATTCAGCAATCACTCCAATTCTCCTCCCTTCACCTTCCTCTTGGCAGCCAGGGATGGCCATGTGACACATTTCTGGCCAATGAGGAGGTAGGCAAAAGTCCCAAGGGAAACATTATCTTTCCTGAATAAAAAAAAAAAAGACAAAGTCTCACAAGAAGCTTTTGTTCTTTGTCCTTTGTTTCTTATCATTTTCTTCCTGCCTGAACTTGGGCACAATGCCTTTGGATGCAGCAGCTGACTAGTGACTTTAAGGACAAAAGGCACACGCTAAGGATGGCAAAGCAAAAAGATAGAAGAATCCCCATCCTTGTCATTACCTTTAAGCAACTATACATCCCATCCCTGTATTTATTATTTTGTGACACAGATAAACCCATTACATCTTTAAATCACTGTTGATTTTCTTTTACTCCCAGCCAAATGTATTTCTAATCAATAAAAATCATTTTCTTATGGAAAAATATATAACCTGAAAGCCAAAAACTATTAACCAGGCAAAGGGAGAAGAACAATATGCTATTTGTGTTTAAATTCATATTCAATTTATTGAAATTGAAATCAACAGCAGAGTTTATCAAGAAGCCTTTAAGCTCAACTTACAAATCTTAGTTCATTTATAAATCAAGTATACTTTGCATTAAAAATTTTAAAATACCTGCCTTCACTTTTTCTTGTTATTAGTGCTCAGTTTATAATTTTGACAGATTAAACTTCTCTAATCTTTCCCAAACATATAAAAGCTTTAGTAAATAATTTCTCTTAAACTTTTTAAACTACCATCACAAATTCAATATATCAAAATTGTTCAAGTGTTTCACACAGGAACCAAAGCAATGCCAACTTTACAGCAGTTAACGGCAAATCTTCGTTAGGACATAAGTACTTTTACAAGCCTCTTCTAAACATACCAGTTTACTAAGTCAGATCCTTACGATTGCATTCTCTTAAATATGTCAAATTAAAACTATATTCCCTCAGTTTTATACATTTTAAAGTACAAAAATAACACAGACAAATTATACAATTACCATAAAACTCATTCCTAAACCAGGCAATATGGACTTAATTTACTTTTACTTTTTCTACATTTCTATGTTTATTTCTACCTCTTCCTGGGCTTGCAAAGTGACTTTTCTCAGCTGAGAACAGCAGTATTGTCAGACTTGCTAAGGTCACCCTGTCTGCGATTAAGAACTGCGTTACAGGTGCAGAGGGGGCTTACAGCCAGAGACCCTGGACTGGGACATGGGTTCAGAATGCTACTTCCAGGATGATTCTGCTTTATTTGCAGTAACACTATAGCCCTTCTTGCTGTCATCATCTACCTGCTTTGGTAACAAGGGATCCCACCCAAGTCCCTGACTTTTAGGTAGGATTTAGAGTAAGTTTAAATTTTGTATAACTTTTATGTGTCTTCTGAGTGTATCTTAAGTTTCAAACTTACCCATTTTCTTATTTCAGTTTGATATACAATTTCACATGACATGATTAAGATAGATTAGATTAACATTCTTATCTGAATTACAATCAGTATTTGCATTGTTGGATTTATGGTTGTTTTTTTTTTTTTAAGATTTATTTATTTATTCATTCAGAGAGAGGGAAGAGAGAGGCAGAGACACAGGCAGAGGGAGAAGCAGGCTCCATGCAGGAAGCCCGATGTGGGACTCGATCCCGGGTCTCCAGGATCACATCCCAGGCTGCAGGCGGCACTAAACCGCTGCACCACCGGGGCTGCCCTGTTGGATTTATGTTTGAAGAGACATTGTGGCTTCTTTATATGTTCCTTAAAGAGCTCATCAACCATCATTTTAAGCTATTTTATTGATACTCTCTTATTAATAAGCTACTCATTTGTTCTTCAATTTTAAGTTTGGACTTTTAAGGTAAAAATTAACATTATAATTTGTATTATTCATCTATGATAAGCACTAAGCAGCAAAACGAACACTAATATAATACTAAACAATAAAACAAGGTGAATGACAAGATTTAATGTTAATATATGCTAACACAGCCATTTTCTTTGTGTGGGAATTTACAACTATCCTTTTGGTACATTGGTTTTTTTGGGGGGGGAGGGCAAGGGTTTGAAGAGGATTTATCTACTTAAATTAATTTAATTAATTTTTCTATCTTTATTGACACTGTGAGTTTAAGGTATACAATGTAATGACTTGCTACATGGAAATATTGTAAAGTGTTTCCCACAATAAGGTTATTAACACATATTTACTTAACATAATAATTGATGTGGGAAACAAAGGCAAAAGGAAATATAAATATTAAATGTCTTTATAATCTGCAGCCCTTTGACAAATACTTGAGATAGGCAGATTATAACACTACCAGGATACTGAGTCTTCTTTAACATATGAAAGTCCTTTTGGAACTTCCTTTACCTTGACTTCTCCCAACCCCAAGGTAAATAATCAATTGCTCCTCACAACCCTGGGGCAGCAGGTGGCAGGAGGCAGCAGTGGCAGCCGCTCTTTGTGCTCACAGGTCCTGTCCCTATGCTTTAATAAAATCCACCATTTTGCACCAAAGACGTCTCAAGAATTCTTTCTCAGCCATCAGCTCTGGATCCCACCAACATCACCATTTCCAAAAACTACATTAGTTATCATTTTGTTTTTGTTGTTATTATAATGAGAACATTAAAACTCTACTCTCATTGCAATTTCCAAGTACACAACACAGTATTTTTAACTATAGTTACCAGGCCCTACAATACATCCCCAGAACTCACTCATCTTACACCTGGAAGTTTGTCCCTTTTGACCAACATCTCCCCATTTCCCCAATACTCAACCACTGGCACCATTCTACTCTGTTTCTAGTAGTTCAGTGTTCCTAGATTTTACATATAACTAAGATCACACAATATTTGTCTTTAAGGTTATTTCACCTAGCATAATACCCTCAAGGTCCAACCATATTGCCATAATGGGAGGATTTCCTTCCTTCTTGTGGCTGAATAATATTATGTTGTATATATGTACCAAAAAATATTCATCTTTTCATCCATTGGTGCCAGGATTTTTTCTCTTCTCTGAGAATAGCCATTTTAACAGGTGTGACGTGATATTTCATGGTGGTTTTGATTTTCACTTCTCTAATGATTAGTGATATCAAGCACATTTTCATGTATTTATTAGCTATTCTGATCGTCTTCTTTGGGGAAAAAAATGCTTATTCAAGTACTCTGCCCATTTTGTAATTGGATTTTTTCTTTTTTTTTTTTTTTTGCTATTGAGTTGGAGGTTTTTTTTTTTTAAAAGATTTTATTTATTTATTCATGAGAGACACACAGAGAGAGAGGCAGAGACACAGGCAGAAGGAGAAGCAGGCTCCCTGCAGGAAGCCCGATGTGGACCCGATTCCGGGGCTCCAAGAGCCAAAAGCAGACTTTAACCACTGAGCCACCCAGGAGTCCTAAGTTATAGAGGTTCTTTATACATTTTGAATATTAACCCCTTATTATATTTTTTAACCCCTTATTATATAAGTGATCTGCAAATATTTTATCCTGTTCCATAGGATGCCTTTCACTTTGTTTATTGTCTTTTTTGTGATGCAGAAGCTTTTTAGTTTGGTGGAGTCCTATTTGTTCTGTTTTGCTTTTGTTGCTTGTGCTTTTGGTATCATCTACAAAAAAAAAAATCATTGCCAAAATTGATGTTAGGAGCTTATTCATTTATGTTTTCTTCTAGAAGTTTATGGTTTCCAGTTTCAAATTAAGTCCTTTTTTTTTCCTTCAAATTAAGTCCTTAATCCTTTTTGAATTGTTTGTGAGTGCTATAAGACAGAGGTCCACTTAAATTCTTTTGCATGTGGCTATCCAATTTTCCCAGCATCATTTATTAAAGAAACTATCCTTTCCCCACTGTATTCTTGGTTCTCTTATCAAATATTAATTGATTATGTATGCATGGGTTTATTTCTTGGCTCTTGATTCTGTTCCATTGTCTCTCTACCTGTTTCTATGCAAGGCCTATGCTATTTTGATTATTACAGTTTTGTAATGTAGTTTGGAATCAGGAAATGTGATGCCTCCAACTTTGTACTTTCTCAAGACTGCTTTAGTTATACATGGTCTTCTGTGATTCTTCATAGATTTTAGGATTATTTTTTCTATTATTGTAAAAAAAAAAAAGCTCATTGGAATTTTGACAGGTACTTTGAATTTGTAGATGGCTTTGAAAAGTATGGACATTTTATGTCCACAATAGCCAAACTAGGAAGGAAGGAGCCTCGGTGTCCATCGAAAGATGAATGGATAAAGAAGATGTGGTCTATGTATACAATGGAATATTACTCAGCCATTAGAAACGACAAATACCCACCATTTGCTTCTATGTGGATGGAACTGGAGGGTATTATGCTGAGTGAAATAAGTCAATCGGAAAAGGACAAGCATTATATGGTCTCATTCATTTGGGAAATATAAATAATAGTGAAAGGGAATATAAGGGAAGGGAGAAGAAATGTGTGGGAAATGTCAGAAAGGGAGACAGAACAGAAAGACTCCTAACTCTGGGAAACGAACTAGGGGTGGTGGAAGGAGAGGAGGGCTGGGGGTTGGGGTGACTGGGTGATGGGCACTGAGGGGGGCACTTGGCGGGACGAGCACTAGGTGTTATGCTATATGTTGGCAAATTGAACTCCAATAAAAAAAATTTAAATAAAAAAGAAAGAAAAGTATGGACATTTTAAATTAATAACATTAGCTCTTCTGATTGACGAACAGGGAACACTTTTCTGTTAATGTGTCTTCAATGTGTTTCAGGAATGTCTTATAAAGTGTATAGATCTTTCCTTCCTTGATTTATCATTCCCAAGTATTTGGTACTTTTTGATGCTATTGTAAAAGAGATGTGTTTTTTTCTTTTTCAGATAATTCATTATTAATATAAAATGCGACTGGGGCACCTGGGTGGCTCAGGAAGTTGAGCGTCTGACTCTTGGTTCCTGCTCAGGTCCTGATCTCGGGGTTGTAGGATTGGCCTGGTCCAGGTCCACATTCAGCAGGGAGTCTGCCATAGATTCTTTCCCTCTGCCTCTCTTCCTAGTCATGCTCTCTCTCATATAAATAAATCTTTAAAAAAAATGCAACTGATTTTTGCATGTTGATTTTGGTTTGTTTTTAAAGATTTTATTTATTTATTTATTTATTTATTTATTTATTTATTTATTTATTTATTTATGAGAGACATAGAGAGAGAGAGAGAGGCAGAGACACAGGCAGAGGGAGAAGCAGGCTCCATGCAGATAACCCGACGTGGGACTCAATCCTGGGGCTCCAGGATCAGGCCCTGGGCCGAAGTCAGCGCTAAACCGCTGAGCCACCTGGACTGCCCTGCATGTTGATTTTGTATCCTGAAACCTTACTGAGTTCATTTATTAGTTCTAGCAGTTTTTGGTGTAGTTGCTTCAGGATTTTATATACATAAACATATATACACATATATATCACATTGTCAGTTAATAGAGACAATTTTACTGCTTCCTTCCTAATTTGAATGCCTTTTTTCCTTCTTGTCTAATTGCTCTGGTCAGGACTTCTAGTACTATGTTGTAAAGGTGAGAGTGAGAGTGTCTTGTCTCTGATCCTTCAAGAGAAAGCTTCCAATCTTTCACCATTGAGTATGATACAGCTGTGGCTTTGTGATATATGGCACTAAGTTGAAGTACATTCCTTCTATTCCCAATTTGTTGAGAGTTTATCATAATGCATGTTGAATGTTGTCAATTGCTTTTTCTGCATCTACTGAGATGGTCTTGTGATTTTGTCTATTAATGTGGTGTCTCACAATTATTGATTTGTATATGTGGAACCATTTTTGCTCCTCAGAATAAATCCCGTTTGATTATGGTGTATGATCCTTTTAATGTACTATTGAATTCAGCTTGCTAGTATTTTGTTAAGGATTTTTGCCTCTATATTTATCTGGGAAGTTAGCCTGTAATTTCTTTTTCTTGCAGTGTCCTTGTCGGGCTGGCCTCATAAAATGAGATTGAAAGTGTTCCCTTCTCTTCAATTTTTTTGGAAAGAGTTTGAGAAGAACTGATACTAATTCCTCATTGAATGTTTGGTATAATTCACCCACAAGTCATCTGGTCCTGGGATTTTCTTTTTTGGGAGGATATTGATCACTGAATTAATCTTATTTGTTATTGGTCTGTTCTGATTTTCTCTTTTTTTATGATTCAGCCTTGGTAGCTGTAGGTGTCCATGGAGTGGCAAGAGCCAGTTGCAGATACAAATGTAGTTGGTAGGAGCTGAGGCAAGCCACAAGGGCTGGGGCCAACTGTGGGTGCTCTTGTAGCTGTAGGGGTGCTGGCTGTCAACATGTGCTCCCATGGCTGCCAGATCTTACCACAGATGCACGGCAAAGGAGGCCAGTGTTGGGAGTCAGGCTGGATTCATACGGGTATACAACTGGAAGGGCTGGCTAGCAGCAGGTGAGCCTCATTGTACAGGCCAGTGGCAGGAGACAGTACCCACAAGAAGCTGTGGGGGCCCTGGCTGTGGGCATGCACTCCTGTGTCTCCACAGTCTCTCCGCAGGTGTGACAGTGGCAGTGAAGGCCAGCAAAGTGAGTCCAAGTAGGAGCATGCAGGTATGCAGCAGAGGTGGGACAGCTGTAGGTGAGTCCATTAGTGCCAGCCCGTAATAGGAGATAGAATTGAATCCAGACTCACAAACAGCTGTGAGGATCTTGGCTGCCAGCATGCACTTCCTTGGCTGTAGGATCTTACCATGTGCTTGCACACATCAGTGGAGACCAGTGACAGGCATCGGGCCACTGGTGTGCAGTTTATACCTGGAGGGGCTATTCTCATGTGCACACACATTGGTGGGGGGCAGCTGTGGGGGTCTTGGCTGGATTCCTGCATTTGTCAGCTATAGAGGCCTGCACTACAGCAGGCACAGGGTAGGGGGTGGTGTGGGGGTGGGGAGAATGCTTAGGGAGCCAGGGGAAACTCAGGTATCTGGCATCTGGGAATGGGAAAATACCTGTGTGGGGGTGAGGGTGGGGGAGTGGGGATGGAAAAATCTGTAGGAGGTCTGTGGCAACCGTGCTGGTCACTGGTATCTTCAGTGGTGAACCCACTAGAATACCCTGTAGTACTGGTCACTAGGGACTAAGGTCAATCCCACCGAGAGCCTGTTTTGAGTCCTTGTTCCCAGTCATCTCTATACATCTCAGCTTCACCTGTCTCTGCTGGGGTGAAACCAAAGCAGGTCTTTCATGGGTGGTGGGATGGCGGGGTGGGGGGGTGCAGTTTTGGAAGGTTGGGGAAACTGGTTGCTCATCTACTCTCCTTTTCCTAGTGAAGGGGACTATTTCTAGCTTGGGAGTTCCCACTCGGCACTGAGTCATGCCCACTTGGAAAGTGGAATGATGCAGGAAAAATTAAGCTGTTTTTCTTCCTTTTTTGTGCAGTAATTCTCCAGTTCTCTATTCCACAGTGTTTTTAAATGGACTCCATATCTCTCCCAGAGCCATTCTTGGTCATGGATAGCTGTTTTATTGTTGATCTTTAGAGGGTGACAGACTCAAAAGTCTCCTACACTGCCATTTTGGTCTTATACTTTGTTCTTAATGCCTTTCCTTTATTTTTTAAAAAGATTTTATTTATTCATGGTAAGCAATAGTGCATGTATTTTATTTATTCATGAGAGACACAGAAAGAGAGAGGCAGAGACATAGACAGAGAGAGAAGCAGGCTCCCTGCAGGGAGCCCAATGCAGGACTTGATTTCAGGACCCGGGATCATGCCCTGAGCCGAAGGCAGACGCTCAACCGCTGAGCCAGCAAGGTGTCCCAATACTTCTCCTTTAGAGTATCTTTATGCATTCATAGCTTTTTATATATTGAAATTATTCCAATAAAGTATAATTATCATTCTTTGAATGCTCAAGTTATCAAAGTTTGGCCAGAGAGATCTTAGCTGTTCCTATGTCTGTTCATTGATACTGCAGAATTTTGATTCTGGCAATAAGATGTTCTTTGCCCATTTAAAAGTTCCCTGCATGGAGATAAGAAATCAGAAAACTTTATAAGGAATACTGGTTCCCTATAGTAGTGAATAGTATTAGGGACTAAAATTTGAGTATTAGGGATAGATTATTTTAGTCAAACACTGTGGAATACAGGATAACAGCACTGCAAAGGCAGTTCAGTGACAAAACTAGAAACAGTATTTCCCACATGAGAAATACTATGCAGCTGTTAAAAACAATAAGGTGAAAGACTCTTAATGAAGCCATATTCTTGGGAACTAATAGACCCTCCTTCCCCTGCACTTCCAACCCCAGCCTATTTTCTGCCCCCATGCCAAATAGTTCCTGGAATCAAAAGCAGCTGGGTGAGGTGTTAGTCTTTATTGGGAGTGATGACTCATGTGAGGCACTCAGAACTCCCTGGCGAATACCAATATTAGTATGCTAAAAAGAACTACTATTTCAGTAGACTTTTTATCCTGTCTCAGAGGCTAGAAGAACACAGAGGGAATGGGGAAGAGAGAAGCTTCTATCCTAGCAAGGAACTACTAGCTTGCCTGTGCACTGCCACAGGCTAAACATTTTTTCATCTTTTACCTCCTATAGCTTCTGCTCATTAATATACCTAGATAAGCAGACCTAAAGCTCAATGATAAAATATGGAAAAAGAATGGTCATACTATAGCTCCCAGAGGGGGAAAGGCCAGGCAGCATAAGGAATTTTTAATAATGATTAAACCAAAATGCTAGAAAAGACAGATAAAAATCTGAAGATAAAAAAAAATGGACAAACAATAAAAATACTTAAAAGGATTCAAGTACAACACTTAAAAATAATTTTCCAATTAAAAAGTTCAGAAGACCAGGGGTGCCTGGGTGGCTCAGTTGGTTAAAGTCAGACTCTTGATTTTGGCTCAGGTCTTGGTCTCAGGGTTGTGGGATTGAGCTCCATGCCAGGCTCCATGCTAGGTGTGGAATCTGCTTGTTTTTCTCCCTCTGTTCCTCCCCCTGCTCACATGCTCTCCCTTTCTTTCTCTCAAATACATAAATAAATAAACTTTTTATTTTTTTTAAGATTTTATTTATTTATTCATGAGAGACACAGAGAGGGAGAGAGAGGCAGAGACACAGGCAGAGGGAGAAGCAGGCTCCATGCAGGGAGCCTGACGTGGAACTCCATCCCGGGTCTCCAGGATCAGCCCTGGGCTAAAAGTGGCACTAAACCGCTGAGCTACCCAGGCAGCCCTAAATAAATTCTTTTTAAAAGTTCAGCAGACCATTTTAATAATGGTGCTGGAGCAACTGGACATCTACAGCGCCCCCCCCCAAAAAAAGAATCTCAATATAAGTCTCATATCTTATATAAAAAACACAAAAATTAATAACGGACTTAAAACTATGGAACTTTTAGAAAGACATAAAGGATATAGTCTTCAAGATCTAGTTCTAATCAAAGAAGACTTTGACCATGAAAACATGACCTATGAAAAGAAAAAATTGATAAATGGGTTTCATCAAAATTAAAAACTTATTCTGCATAAGATTCTGTGAAGAGGGGGATCCCTGGGTGGCACAGCAGTTTAGCGCCTCCCTTTGGCCCAGGGCGCGATCCTGGAGACCCGGGATCAAGTCCCACGTCGGGCTCCCGGTGCATGGAGCCTGCTTCTCCCTCTGCCTGTGTCTCTGCCTCTGTCTCTCTCTCACTGTGTGCCTATCATGAATAAATAAAATTTAAAAAAAAAAATTAAAAAAAAAAAAGATTGTGTGAAGAGGATGAAAAAAAAAGATTCTGTGAAGAGGATGAAAAGACAAGTAGGATCTTGCATACTATATATCTGACAAGGGTTTTGGTATGGTCTGAATGTTTGTGTCCTCCCAAAATTCATATGTTGAAATTCTAACCCCAAGAAGATGGTATTAGTAGTAGGTGGGGTCATTGGGAGGTGATAAAGACATGAAGTTTCCACCTTCATGACTGGGATTAGTTCCTTGTCAAAAGGCTCTATGGAGGCACCAAGCCCCTTTCACCACGGGAGGATACAATGAGAAATCTGCAACACAAAAGAGGGCCTTCATCTAGATATGCTGGCATCCTGATCTCAGACTTCCAGCCTCCAGAACTGTGAGAGATAAATTTCTCTTATTTATAAGATACCCAGTCTGTGGTACTTCCTTATTGCAGCCTGAATGAACTAAGACAGCACTCATGTCTGGAATACATAAAGAATTCTCAAAACTGAATAGTAGAAAACCAAAAATTCTCAATAGAAAGTAGGCAAAAATATGAAGAAGCATTTCATTGAAGAGGATATACAAATGAAAAATAAAACATGAAGAGTTGTTAAACCTCATTAGCTCTTAGCAAAGTGCAAATTAAAACCACAATGTGCTATCACTATACATCTTTTAGAATTACTAAAATAAAAAATAATGATAATACCAACTGCTAGTGAGAATGCAGAAAAATGATCAATTTTCAAACATCATTGGTTGGAATAAAAAGTGGAATCACTTTTATATCCAATAAATATTTTGGAGGTTTCTTTGAAAACTGAACATACAATGACTCTACAACCTAGCAGTTTCACTTTTGGGCATTTATCTTAGAGAAATAAAGAGTTGAATTCACACAAGAAACCATATATAAATGTTCAAAGAAGCTTTACCTATGGGGCTCCTGGGTGGCTCAGTCAGTTAAGCCTTCACCTTTGGCTCAGGTCATGATCTCAGGGTCCTGGGATCAGGCCCTCGGTCAGACTCCCTATTCAGTAAAGAGCCTGCTTGTCCTTCTTTCTCTGCCTCTCCCCCCAACTCATGCTCGATTGCTCTCTCTCTCTCTCTCTCTCTCTCTCACTCTATCTCAAATAAATTATTTTATTTATTTTTTTAAAGATTTTATCTTTAAAAAATCTTTTAACAAAATAAAAAGAAAAATAAGCTTTATCTGTAATAGCCAAAACCTGTAAATACCCAGATGTCCTTCAGTGGGTGACTGGATTACATGACTTGAAAAACAGAATGAAAAGAAAAATATGAGGAGCAGAGGGCAGAGGGAAGAAATGGATATGGGGGAATGAATATACTCTATGGACCTCATTTTTTGGGGGTAAAAGAGTGTCCTTGATGGGTGAAATAGTGCATATAATTGGCTAAAATAATGGATAAAATAAAGACCAAATTATACAATGATAAAAGGTACAACTTTATATATATAATATTTATATTATACATAGAGTACAAATAATAGACAAGGAGAGATAAATATAAATAACAATGCATACACAACTTCTAGATTTGGACATATCTATTGAATAAAGATAAGTAGCTGCAAAATTAAACAATTTAAAAAGGCTTATGTGATAAAATAACACTTCAGATGTATCTATACAAATAGTCAGGACAAAACTAATAAAATTGGCCTTACTTTGTGTTAAACAATAATTTTTCTTTCAAGATTATTTTGATCACAAGATGAGAGATTACAGGGAAAAATTTTGTTTCAAAGGAAAACCAGGTATTACTTATAGCACATCTTTCCTGTTTATCCCCCTTTGGGGGGGCTTCTGCTTTTCATTGTCTTTGAATATTTTATACTCTCCAATTTGTAAATAACTGAAATACACCATAGACCTGCAATTGATTTCACTTTTTCATCTCTCTTAGATCAGTAGAAAAAAAAATTTCACAAGTCTCAATAAATGCAAAAAGGTTGAAACCATATCATGCATCTTTTCCAACCACAAGAAAAAAATCTAGAAAGACCACGAACACATGGAGGTTAAATAGCATGTTACTAGATAATAAATGGGTCAACCAAGAAATCAATGAGGAAATTTAAAAAAATACATAGAGAGAAATAAAAACAAAAACATAATGGTCAAAAATCTTTGGGATGCAGCAAAAGCCATTCTAGTAGGGAAGATTATAGTTATACAGGCAAACCTCAAGTAGCAAGAAAAATCTCCAATAAACAACCTGACCCATAATGAAAGGAACTATAGAAAGAAGAACAGACAAAACCCAAAACCAGTAGAAGGAAGAAAATAAAGATTAGAGCAGAAATAAATGAACTAGAAAAAGCAATAGAACAAATCAATGAAATCAGGAGCTGGTTCTATGAAAAGATTGACAAAATTGCTAAAACTTTAGAAAGACTCATCCAAACAAAAACAAAAGAAACAAACACAATAAACAAAAGGAGGAAAGAAAAGAAAGGATTCAAATAAAAAGTGAAAGAAGAGAAATAATCACCAACACCACAGAAATACAAAGGATTATAGAGAATATCATGAAAAATTACATGGCAACAAATTGGACAACCTAGAAAAAAATGATAAATTCCTAGAAATATATAACTTTCCAAAACTGGGAAGAAATAGGAAGAGAAAATCTGAACAGACCAAGTAATAGCAATGAATTAGAATTAGTAATCTAAAATGCCCATACTACCCAAAAACAGATTTAATGCAACCCTTATAAAAACACCAATAGCATTTTTCACAGAGCTAGACAAAAGATCCCAAAATTTGTATGGAGTCACAAAACAAAACAAAACAAAACAAACCTTGAATAGCCAAAGCAAACTTGAGAAAGAACAAAGCTGGAGGCATCACAATCCCAGATTTCAAGATATACTACAAAGTTATAGTAATCAAAACAGTATGGTACTGGCACAAAAACAGACACACAGATCAATAGAACAGAGCAAAGAGCCCAGAAGTGAACCCACACTCACATGATCAATTAATCTACAACAAAGGAGGCAAGAATATACAATAGGGAAAAGAGAATCTCTTTAATGAATGGTTTTGGGAAAATCATACAGCTACCTGCAAAAAATGAAACTGGACCACATTCTTTTTTTTTTTTTTTTTTTATGATAGTCACAGAGAGAGAGAGAGAGAGAGGCAGAGACACAGGCAGAGGGAGAAGCAGGCTCCATGCCGGGAGCCCGACATGGGATTCGATCCCGGGTGTCCAGGATCAGGCCCTGGGCCAAAGGCAGGCGCCAAACCGCTGCGCCACCCAGGGATCCCACTGGACCACATTCTTATAGCAAACATAAAACAAACTCAAAATGGATTAAGAAATTAAATGTAACATCTGAAACCACTAAACCCCTAAAAGAAAATATAGGCTTCCCTGAACATCAGTATTAGCAATATGTTTTTGGTTCTGTCTCCTTAGGCAAGGGCAACAAAAGCAAAAATAAACACTTGGGGTTATAGCAAACTAAGCAGCTTTTGCACAGCAAAGTGAATCATTAAAAGATGAAATGGCAACCTACCAAATGCAAGAAGATATTTGCAAATAATATATCTGATAAGAGGTTACTATCCAAAATATATAAATAATTCATATAACTCAACACCAAAAAATCCCAAACAATTCAGTTTTAAAAAACGAGCAGATGACCTAAATAGGTATTCTGCCAAAGAAAACTTATAGATGGCCAACAGACACAGGAATAGGTGCTAAACAACATTAATCATCAGGGAAGTACAAATCACAACCACAATGAAATATCATCTCACACAAGTCAGAATGGCTAGTATCAAAAAGCCATAAAATAGTAAATGTTGGTAAGGATTTAGAGGAGGGAAATCCTCATGTACAGTTGGTGGGAATGTAAATTGGTGCCACCACTATGGAACACAGTGTGGAGATTCCTCAAAATCTCAAAAAATAGATTTATCATATGATCCAGCAATGGGATTTATGCAATGAAAACAAAAACACTTATTCTAAAAATATATGCACCCTATGTTCATTGCAACAGTATTTACAGTAACTAAGACATGGAAGCAACATAAATGTTCATCAATAGATGAATCAATAAAGAAGATGTGATATACATACATACATACACACACACACACACACACACACACACGGAATGCAATATTACTCTGCCATAAAAAAGAATGAAATCTTGCCATTTGCAACAACATGGATGTATCCAGAGTGCATTATGCTAAGTGAAATAACATAGACAAAGGAAGGCAAATATCATATTACTTCACTTGTGGAATCTAACAAACAAAACAGAAACAGTCCCATGGACAATGAACAAACTGGTTGTCAGAGAGGAGCTGGGTGGAGGGATGGGTGAAATGGGTGAGGGGGATTAACAGGTACAACCTGACGGTCATAAAAGAAATAAGTCACAGGGTTGTAAAGTACAGCATGAGGAATTTGATCAGTAATATTACAATAACTTTGTATAATGGCAAATAGTAAGTATAGTCATCATGATGATCATTTCATCATGTAAATAAATATCAAATCACTATGTTATATACCTGAAACTAATGTAGTATATGCCAACCATACTTCAATTTTAAAAAATAAACAAAATAAAAAATAAAGAAACTGAAGAACATACAAGTAAATGGAAAGATATTCTGTGTTCATGGATTGAAAGAATTAATAATTATTGGTAAATGTCCATTCTACCCAAAGCAATCTATAGATTCAACACAAGTTCCTATCAAATTCTAATGGCATTAAAGCCAAATGCCAAAGAAATCTTGAGAAAGAACAAAGTAGAAGACATCATACTTCCTGATTTCGAAGTATTTTATAAAGGTGTGGTAATCGGGGATCCCTGGGTGGCGCAGCGGTTTAGCGCCTGCCTTTGGCCCAGGGCGCGATCCTGGAGACCCAGGATCGAATCCCACGTCGGGCTCCCGGTGCATGGAGCCTGCTTCTCCCTCTGCCTATGTCTCTGCCTCTCTCTCTCTCTCTCTCTCTCTCTCTCTCTCTGTGTGACTATCATAAATAAATAAAAAATAAAATAAAAAAAAAAAAGGTGTGGTAATCAAAATAGTATGGTACTGATGTAAAAACACACAAAGATCGGTGGAACAGTATAGATAGCCCATGCATATATGGCCAATTGATCTTTGACAAGGATACCAAGAATACAAAATGAGGAAAGGATTGTCTTTTAAATAAATAGTGCTGAGAAAACTGGATATTCACATGCAAAAGTATGAAACTGGATCACAAAAATCTACTCAAAATGGATTAAAGACTTAAACTATAAAAGTTTTAGAGTAGTTGGGGGGAAAATCATTGCAATGGTCTTGACAATGATTTTTTTGGATATGACACCAAAAGCACATGCAGGAAAAGCAAAAATAAACAAGTGAGAATACATTAAACTAAAAATCTTCTGCAAATAAAGCAATCAACTAAATGAAAAAGCAGCTATAAAATGTGAGAAAATATTTGCAAACCATATATCAGATAAAGGGTTAATAACCAAAATATATACAGAACATGTACAACTCAGTAGTCAAAAAAAAAAAAAAAAATCCAATTAAATGATCAGAGGAGGGACGCCTGGGTGGCTCAGCAGTTTAGCTCCTGCCTTAGGCCCAGGGCATGATCCTGGAGTCCGGGGATGGAGTCCCACATCAGGCTCCCTGCATGGAGCCTGCTTCTCCCTCTGCCTGTGTCTGCCTCTCTCTCTCTCTCTCTCTCTCTCTCTCTCTCTCTGTGTGTCTCTCATGAATAAATAAATAAAATCTTAAAAAAGAAAAAAAGGTCAGAGGACTTGAATAGCCATTTTTCCAAAGAAGATATACAAATGGCCAACAAGTACATGAAAAGGTCTCATCACTAATCATCAGGGAATAGAAAATTGAAACTACATTGAGATATCACCTCACACCTGTTAGGATGTGCATGACCAAAAATCAGAAAATAACAAGCATTGGTGAGGATGTGGAGGAAAGGAACTACCTGTACACCTTTGGTGGGAATGCAAATTGGAGTAGCCACTAAGGAAAACAGTATGGACACACCACCAAAAATAAACAATTGAGCTACCGCATGATATAGAAATTCCACTTCTGGATATTTATCCAAATGAATTGAAATCAGGATTTTTTTTTTTTTTTTTGAAATCAGGATTTTGAAGAGAAACTTGCACTCCCACATTTACTACCACATTACTCATAATAGGCAAGGTATGGAAACAATTTAAATGTTCATTAATGGATGAATGGGTAAAGAAAATGTTTTATATACATACAATGGAATATTATTCAGACTCTAAAAAGAAAGAAATCTTGCCATATGTGACAATGTGATAGATTTGGAGGACAGTATGTTAAGTGAAAGAAGTCAGAGAATGACAAGATCTCACTTCTAGTATGTGGAATCTAAAATAGTCAAACTCATAGAAACAGAGACTAGAATGGTGGTTTCCAGGGTCTGTGAGTAGGGAAAACTGGGGACATAAAGGTCAAAGGGTACACAGTTTCATTATGTTGGGCAAATAAGTTATGGAGAGCTGCTATTTAGCATAGTTCTTTAGCTAACAATACTCTATTGTGTACTTAAAATCTGCTAAAAGAATAAATAAAAAAATTTAAAAAAAATAAAAATAAAAAGGGATCCCTGGGTGGCGCAGCGGTTTGGCGCCTGCCTTTGGCCCAGGGCGCGATCCTGGAGACCCGGGATCGAATCCCACGTCGGGCTCCCGGTGCATGGAGCCTGCTTCTCCCTCTGCCTGTGTCTCTGCCTCTCTCTCTCTCTGTAACTATCATAAATAAATAAAAAAATTTAAAAAAATAAAAATAAAAAAAATAAAAAAAAATCTGCTAAAAGAGTAGTTCTCTTATGTTAAGTGTTCTTTGAATCATCATCATCATCATCTACATCTTCATATCACAAAGGGAGAAAGAGGAAGTTTGCTGAGGCAATGGATACATCAATGACCCTGATGGTGGTGATGGTTTCATGAGTGTATACTTAAAGTCAGACTTGTATACATTAAGTTAAAAGATGTGCAGGTTTTTACATGTCGACCTCAATAAAGTGATTTAAAAGAAAATGAAGATAAATAGCAACAATTTTAAAAAGTCTTTGACATGTGGTGATCCTACATGAGAAGTACACTTTTTTTTTCTTAATCATATTTTAACATATAAAAAATAAAATAATTGAACTAAACTCAATTTAACATTTAGTTAAACATAGAACGTTTATATACACTGGATGTCCATAGACTATAAAAATTGATGTTACTTGACAAAGAAACATTTAGAATGTTTTTATTTTTTAATTTAAATTTTTTTTTAATTTTTAAAAGATTTTATTTATTTGACATAGAGAGAGAGAGAGAGAGCACAAGCAGGTGGAGCAGGAGAGGAAAAAGCAGGGAGCCCAATGCAGAGCTTGATCCCAGGACCCCAGGACCCCAGGACCCCGGATCATGATCTGAACTGAAGGCAGATGCCCAACCATCTGAGCCACTCAGACACCCCTAGAATGTTTTTTTGAAGTAGAATTTAAAAAAATTATAGGTCATATTTCTGATCATAATTTCCTCAAAATGATTTTCATTCTAAAAATTGTTTAAACCTATTTTCACCATAACTCCTGGAATTGTAATTCTTCCCCCAAACTATAATTATACCTACCCATTCAGTTTATCCTTGCCATCATTTTATTAATGAAAAAATTATGATTAGGCTTCTAAGTTGTTGATGGTGGTCCTAGTGCCATCTATAGAGCTAGAGGATATGAGGAACATTCATACTTTACTATCTTGGCTCTGAGTACCCAAACATGCTCAGTGTAGGTAATATACAATAGGGAAAATATAGTGTCTTCTTGTTATTATTGTTGTTTTAAGATTTATTTATTTTAGAAAGGGGGGAGGGGCAGAGGGAGAGAATCCTCAAGCAGCCTCCCCACCAAGTGTGGGTCCTGCCCTCAATCCTGAGATCATGACCTGAGCCAAAATTAAGAAGTGGAGGCTCAACCAACTGAGCCACCAAGGTGCCCCTCCATCTTTTTCTTAAAGTAGGCTCCATGCCTAGCATGGAGCCCAACACAGGGCTCAAACCCAAAACCCTGAGATCAAGACCTGAGCTGAGATCAAGACTCAGACACTCAACCAACTGAGCCACCCAGGCGCCTCTATAGTCTCTTTCCTTTATTTTTTAAGTTTTTATTAAAATTTCAGTTAGGGGGCACCTAGATGGCTCAATTGGCTAAGCAGCTGCCTTCAACTCAGGTCATAATCTCAGGGTCCTGGATTGAGTTCCATGTCGGGCTCCCTGCTCAGCAAGGAGTCTGCTTCTCCTTCTCCCTCTGCTCTTCTCCCTTTGCTTGTTCTTTCTCTCTCTCTCAAATATATTTTTGAAAAATCTTTAAATTCCAGTTAGTTAACATATAGTGTAGTATTAATTTCAGGTGTAAACTGTAGTGATTCAACACTTCCATACAGCACCCAGCGTTATCACAAGTGCACTCCTTAATCCCTATCTCCTATTTTACCCATCACCACCCACCTCTCTACAGGTAAGAGTCTATTTCTTGGAAGATAGTCTCTAACAAGTGCTAATAAAGAGAAATTCTTTGGATTTACAGATTTCTTTAGGGTATTGCTGAGCTAAATGTACACAGAACAACCTGAAGTTGACAGAGAAAAGACTTCTTTCATGCTTAGCCGTCAACTAGCCAATACTCTGACTCCACAGTTAGTAGGTACTTGAGCAGTATCTCAACAGCAATCTGTCACTTCCAGGCTTAGACTCCTTCTGGGCTTGGGAAACTTTCCTAGTTCACAATTTCCTAATAGGGAGTGTCACAAATTTTTAAAATTCTTCTATAGCTTCCTGTTTCTATTAACTCCAATCCCCACCCTTTTATACACTCTCATTCTAAATTTCTTCTTTCTTCTATTTCCCTGATAAAATTCCCAGTCACACTCTGGGAAATCAAACTCAAATCACCAGCACACACACAAAAAGGTATTTTCATTCCATTCAGAAAAATGTCCCCTTCCAACTTTATTCCAATTTCCCCCATAATGGGCTGAACAACTCCTAAAGCAGGGAAGGAAAATAAGGGGCCATGCTAATTGTTTTCAATGTTAATCTTCCACACCCTGCTACAAAGAACAAAGAAGTATGTGTTAATATATAAAGAAAAAGTATGGTTTCATGTTTTCTAGTTTTGTCATTCAACCCTAGGAGGTAGGCAGGACAAGTATTATTATACCATTTCACAAAAGAGAAAATGGACTAAAAGACTCAACTTCATCAAAGATGAGAATTTTTGGCTTTGAGAATATTAACCCAGAATTTTAAATTCTCTACCTCACTATCTTTCAAAAATCTGTTGCTGGGTCACTACTTCAGCATCAAGAAGAGCATTTGAGGGGATCCCTGGGTGGCGCAGCGGTTTAGCGCTTGCCTTTGGCTCAGGGCTCGATTCTGGAGACCCGGGATGGAATCCCATGTCGGGCTCCCAGTGCATGGAGCCTGCTTCTCCCTTTGCCTATGTCTCTGCATCTCTCTCTCTCTGTGTGTGTGACTATCATAAATAAATAAAAATTAAAAAAAAATAAAGTTCATTTAAAAAAAAAGAAGAAGAGCATTTGAGGATGACTAATTAATTGAGCATGTAATTTGACCTTTTTCTCTAGTAAAGATGAAAGGTATTAAGCCATCAACAGACATTCACCTCATCTCTCTTGGGCTTAAAATTGTAGGAAAGATAGCCTACAGCTATAGGACCATGCTTTCACCATGCAGCTAACTCGTTTATACAAAGGTCAAATTTTGATCTCATTAGTACCATGTCTAGCCATATGTGAGAAAGTGTTTTAAATATTATTTAATATTTAAATATATTAACTTAATCAAAGTCCCTGATTTGATTTTTAGGGTCAATAGTTATCCAGCCATTCTGCAAGTCAGAATGAAGAGTTAAGTGATGGAAGTGTCAACACATTAGATTCATGCCTACTAATTCCCAGTGTAGAACCTTTGAGACCAAGATCTAGACCCCCTCAGCTAAAAGCATGCAGGATCTTTGTACAGCCTGGTCATCACTACTCAGGCTAACACTCTTGTTTCCTCTGGATCAACTCCTACTTCTCCTATAATACCTCGACTCCAAACCAATCTTTGTATAACTCAGTTCTACTCCAATGACAAAAGTGTAATTGGAAGATGTGTAAGTCCAGAACTAGAGCAGCCGCTTTTGCCATTGGTAATAACACAGCTTGTGCTCCACTCATTGCTCTAATTCTGGCACCGCAGAGGGAAACGGTGTCTAATTAGAGAGAGTTTAGTAATAACAGACTACAAGAAACAGAAGATCTGTGTTGTAGCTTTAACATCACACAAGTCATTTAAATTTGTCTTGGTAATAAGAAACTCAAACTAGGTGATTTTCAGTGTTAGTTCCAGCCCAAACTGTTGAAATCCCATAAAATCTAAGTTAAATAATGCTATCTATTAAGGGAAAGAACTAGTTGTAAAATCAGTATGCTAAGCTCGCTAATATTTTTTTCATTCAGTGTCTAATCTGCTTGATCTCTATATATTTTTTTAAATTTATTTATTTATGATAGTCACAGAGAGAGAGAGAGAGAGAGAGAGGCAGAGACACAGGCAGAGGGAGAAGCAGGCTCCATGCAGGGAGCCCGATGTGGGATTCGATCCCGGGTCTCCAGGATCGCGCCCTGGGCCAAAGGCAGGCGCCAAACCGCTGCGCCACCCAGGGATCCCATAATCTGCTTGATCTCTATAAATGGTGTAAACTAGACATCAAGGAGACTTCCAGGTGTACCACCCCAATTCTACTTGCCTCAAAATTGATACATGTATCAATGCATGGTTTTCTCCAGCCTGTTTATTTTTATTTTTTTAAAGATTTTATTTTATTGTTTATTCATGAGACACAGAGAGAGAGGGAGAGAGAAAGAGAGAGAGAGAGAGAGGCAGAGACACAGGCAGAGGGAGAAGCAGGCTCCATGCAGGGAGCCTGATGTGGGACTCAATCCCGGGACTCCAGGATCATGCCCTGGGCCAAAGGCAGGCACTAAACTGCTGAGCCACCCAGCGATCCCCTCTCTAGCCTGTTTAGACTAATATTGTTCTCATATTCTGTCCCTTATTCATCCTTCCTAACTGTATTTAAAGTGTCACAATGAAATGAAACTTCACCAAATCCAGGACTTGAGAGCTCCTCTTTAAGATAAGAAGAATACAAAATTACAAATAATAGGGATGACTGGGTGGCTCAGAAGTTGAGCATCTGCCTTCATCCCAGGGCGTGATCCTGGAGTCCTGGGATTGAGTTCCACGTTGGGCTCCCTGCATGGAGCCTGCTTCTCTCTCTTCCTGTGTCTCTGCCTCTCTGTGTGTGTCTCTCATGAATAAATAAATAAAATCTTTTTAAAAAAATTACAAATAATAATATTAGGGCCCAGAAGGAGGGCTCTGAAAGGAATTTAAGCTTCATCAACTTTATGGCAAACCAGTTCTGTCTCTAACATTTAGATGAGCTTAAGTACAGCCCACTAGCTGTTAAGAAAACAGTACTGAGACACATACATTTACACACATACACTTCCATGGATGCACAAATCCAGAAGATAGTGCCAGATATTCCTTTACTTTTTTTTTTTTTTAAAGTAAACTACACCCAATTTAGGGCTTAAACTCACAATCCCAAGATCAAGAGTCACATACTCTACCAAATAAGCCAGGCTACCACTCCTACTTATTTACTTTTTCCACTAAGTTTCACCCTTTCATTATCTGGTCTTCTTCCCAATTCTCTCCTTCATCTTCACCAACTCAGGCTTTTCTTCTCCGTTTTATTTGGCTTGTCTAAAACCTTGTGATGAGGGAGAATAGACTGCTGGCCCTCTTTTCTGGTTCTCATGTTAAAGATAGGTGAAATTTTAGAAAAGCATAGTAATGTGCAAACACTAGGCAGTTAATAAATCAATGTCAAATTAATTCAATTTATAGGTCAACATAGAATCAAGATTCTTTATATTCAGGCTCCAGAAATTGATTGAAACAAACAGCATGACATTTAGGAAAGATTAAAAGTGATGCCCTGGATTTAGGTTCAAAAAAATTAAATAATTACACACAACAAAGGGAGTATAATTAACGTTAGTCACAAGCTTTAATAAAAACCATGAACCTGGCTCCTGAAGCAGTCTCCTCTAAAAAAAAAAATCTATGAAAAGGTCAAACATCAGCAAGTACCATAAAAAACTTCACCCACAAAAAATGAGATGTTGGCACAGGACAATGTATATGTAGATAGCTATGGCACAGGACAATGTATATGTAGATAGCTATGAAAGATGACATTTATTGAAACAAAGGATTAATGGGTTAGGGAGTTGGAGGCTAAATCAAAATACGTAGATCTACTGTTATCATTAAAACTCCTTTTGGAAAAAAAAACAAAAAACGGAAGATAAATTATGTCTGCATTGCCCTTACCTGGTTTTGAAAACAGAGTGGTTTTAATCTAAAAAGGGGGTATAGACAATGTGTTTGAAAGCAGGGTGAAGGCCAAGATTTAGAGACAAGGGTGGCTTACTCAAGCACTTCTCATAATTGCCAATAAACAGATATGCATTGTCTATCTAGAAAGACACATTTAGAAACTAAGTGGGATCCCTGGGTGGTGCAGCGGTTTAGCACCTGCGTTTGGCCCAGGGCGCGATCCTGGAGACCTGGGATCGAGTACCACGTTGGGCTCCCTGCATGGAGCCTGCTTCTCCCTCTGCCTGTGTCTCTGCCTCTCTCTCTCTCTGTGTGTGACTATCATAAATAAATAAAAATTAAAAAGAAAAACTGCATAACTGTTGTCTAGAGAGAACTAGGGACACAGAAACAGGAGAGAGTCATTACTTCACCCTTTAGTGTGATCTGAATTTTGTCCCAAGGTTATATACTATATACTGAACTTTTTTTTTAATTTATTTTTTTTAATTTTTATTTATTTATGATAGTCACAGAGAGAGAGAGAGGCAGAGACACAGGCAGAGGGAGAAGCAGGCTCCATGCACTGGGAGCCTGATGTGGGATTCGATCCTGGGTCTCCAGGATCGCGCCCTGGGCCAAAGGCAGGCGCCAAACCGCTGCACCACCCAGGGATCCCTATACTGAACATTTTTAATAAAACAGGTAGAAGAATTTGTTCCTACTCTTAATAAGTTTGTTGCTCCTTTTCTGTTGACATATAGTCTCTAAGATTACCTCTTCTTTAGAATTTGTCATAGTCCATTGTAATTTACTTAGGGGAAATGAGGAATTTGTGAGATTTATGTGTTTGGAAAAGAACATGATAGCCTCAGAGTGGAGAACAGATTAAAGGGAGGCCAAAATGGCTGCAGGCTGACCAGGTAAAAGATTATTGCATTTGCCCAACTGAGAACTGACAGCAGTTTGCAACAGGATAGTGGTGGGAAAAACAGGGAGAAATGGAAGGTTTGGGAGCTATTTAGATGGCTTCAATATTGGAATCGAGGAAGAAGAAAGCTATCAAGGATGAATCCTAGTTTCCAGATTTGTGAACGTACTCGTTATCTAGTCTATTGTTGGGCAATAAATTATCCCCAAATCCAGTACTTAAAAGAATAAATATTTATTTTCCACAGATTCTGTGGGTTGGGAATTTCAGGATGGTTTAGCTAAATTGTTCTTATTCAGGGTTTCTCATGAGGTTGCAGTCATGATATTGGCCAGGACTGCAGTCATCTGAGGACTGACTGTAGCTGGAGGATCTGCTTCCAAGCTCACTTGCATTGCTGCTGGCAGAAGGTGTCAATTTCTCAGTGACATTGGGAAGAGGCCTCACTTCCGTGTGGTCTGTGAGGGCCTCTCCAAAGGACTGCCAGAGTCTCCTCATAACATGTTAGTTGTCACTTAGGTGTTCAATGTTTACTGAGCTAATGTTAAAAAAAAAAACATTTCAACCGGGCAGAATTATAAATTTATGTACCCATCCTTTCATTCATTGATTCACTGTATCATTATATCACATCTATGATGTGCCATGTAGTGTTCTAGGTATTGGGCACAGCATTCACAGAGTCTTGGACTCAATTACCTTACATTCTAGTGAGAAGGAAAACTAGGTAAACACATGAAAAGTATAATTAAATCTAGTAATCAATACTCTAAAGACAATTAAACATAATAATAGAATAAGGTGAGAAAGAGGTGATAGCTTAGCTAAGGCAATTAGTAAAGGCCTCTTTGCTGGTGACATTTTAGCTTACCTGGCAAGAAGTGGCCAGTCATACAGTGATGTGCAGAACATGATTTCCAGGCAGAGGCAGCAGCAAGTGAAAAAAAAACTTGAAGATTGGATGAGTTTGGTATGTTTGTGGAATAGAAAGATAGCCAGTATGACCAGAGCATAGTGAGCAAAGAGGAGAGTTTTACAGCATGAAATTGAAAAGTAAGACAAATACCGGATCTTCTAGAACCTTATAAACCATGGTAAAAGGTTAAATTTCATTTTAACCACTTGGGAAGTCACTGGAAGTTTTTAAGCATGGGCAATCTAATCTGGTGATCCAGTTTCCCATATTTCACAAATTCAAATTCACTGGGGTTGAGAGGGATGTTTTCTAGGGCCACCACAACAAAAATACAATAGGTTGAGTTGGCTTAAACAATAGAAATTTATTTCCCCCCAGTTCTGGAGACTGGAATTCATGATCAAGATGCCAGCAGGGTTGTTTCCTCTAAGGGCCATAAAAGAAGGATCAGTTCCAGGCTTCTCTCCTTGGCTTGCAGATAGCTTGCTGTCTCTTCAAATGATCATTCCTCTGTGCACACACATCTGGTATCTCTCCCTCTTGTTATAAGAACACCAGTTGTATTGGTTTAGGACCTCATCTTAATAGCCTGATTTTAATTTACAGAACTTATCTCCAAATACGATTACATATTTTTGGTTGGGACTTCAACATCTGAACTTGAGGGGGACACAATTCAGTCCATAATAGGGAGCAAGAATGAAAACAAAGACACTGGTTAGTATACTATTACAGTGTTTTAGCTAAAGATGCTCAGATTAGGGTTTTTAGCATAGGAAATACTATACTAAGGAATTAATTAAATAATTAGGGAATTATTTTAAAAGTAACCTAAGTGAGTTTGCTACCTCTAACTGAGAGAAAAAGATGATTCAGGAGTTATTACCAGTTGCCTGAGCAACTGAGTTGCCATTTGCTGAGATAAAGAAGACTGGGGAAAGAACAAGTCTGCAGGGAAAACAAGAATTAAGAATTCTATTTTGAACATGTTACATCTGAAATATCTATCAGGCATTTGAATAGAGATGTTAAATAGAAAGCTATACATGTGTGTCCGAACCACAGGAACTAAGGGTATGTTTTGATTCATCTGGGAATCATCAGTGTTTCAGATATCATACTGTTCTCCAAAACTTTATTTTCCAATTCACTTTAAGTGGAGTACAAACAGGTCTAGAAGTTGAGAGTATAGTAGAAGAGGATCCATTCACTCAAATGGACAACAATCTCTGTATGAAAAGGAATCCAAAGGTGTACCTGATCCTTCTACAGATTCTCAACTGAATCCTATTTTCAGCCCCCACTCTATGAAATGCCTGGTACCTACTTGTCCTGAGACTCTTTAAAGTTCTTCACAGTGAATCAAATTCTTCTCATTGGTATTTACCTCTGCAGTCTCTCTTCAGTACTTTCTTTTTAAATTTTTATTTAAATTGTAGCTAGTTACTATAGAGTGAAGCGTTGCTTTCAGGAGTAGAATTTAGTGATTCATCACTTACATATAACACCCAGTGCTGATCACAAGTCCCCTCCTTAACACTCATCACCCATCTAGCTCATCCCCTGCCCTCTTCCCTCTCTCAGCCCTCCATTTGTTTTCTATCATTAAGGGTGTCTTATGATTTTCCTCCCTCTCTTTTTTCCCCCTTCCCCTATGTTCATCTGTTTTGTTTCTTAAATTCCACATATGAGTGACATCCTATGGTATTTGTCTTTCTCTGACTGATTTATTTTGCTTTGCATAATACTCTCTAGCTCCATCCATGTTGCTGCAAATGGCAAGATTTCATTCTTTTTGATGGCTGAGTATATTCCATTGTAGATATATATCACTTCTTTTTTTCTTTGAGAGAGAGAGAGAGAGAGAGAGAGCATGAATTAGAGGGGAGGGCCAGAAGTAAGGATAGAGAAAATCTTTTTTTATTTTATTTTATTTATTTATTCATGATAGACATAGACAGAGAGAGAGAGAGTCAGAGACACAGGAGGAGGGAGAAGCAGGCTCCATGCTGGGAGCCCGACGCGGGACTCGATCCCGGGACTCCAGGATCACGACCTGGGCCAAAGGCAGGCGCCAAACCACTGAGCCACCCAGGGATCCCAGGATAGAGAAAATCTTAAACAGACTCTACACTCAGCAAAGAGCCCAACATGAGACTCAATCTCATAATCCTGAGATCATGACCTAAACTGAAATCAAGAGTTGGATTAACTAAGCCACCCAGGCACGCCATCCCACATCTTCTTTTTTTTTTTTTTTTAACATTTTATTTATTTATTCATGAGAGACACAGAGAAAGAGAAGCAGAGACATACACAGAGGGAGAAGCAGGCTCTTCACAGGGACCCCAATGCAGGACTCGATCCCAGGACCTGGGATCATGCCCTGAGCCAAAGGCAGGCACTCAACCGCTGAGCCACCCAGGTGTCCCCACATCTTCTTTATTCATTCATTAGTCTGTGGACATTTGGGCTCTCTCCATAGTTTGGGTATTGCTGATAACGCTGCTATAAACATCAGTGTGCATGTTCCCTTCAAATCTGTGTTTTTGTATCTTTTGGATAAATACCTAGTAGTATAATTGCTGGGTTCTAGGGTAGTTCTATTTTTAACCTCCACACTGCTTTCCAGTGTGGGTGCACCAGTTTGCATTCCCCTTTCTCCACATCCTTGCCAACATCTGTTTCTTGAGTTGTTAACTTTAGCTATTCTGACAGGTGTGAGGTGGTACCTCATCATGGTTTTGATTTATATTTCCCTGAGGATGAGTGATGTTGAGCATCTTTTTATGTGTCTGTTAGCCATCTGGATGTCTTCTTCTTCCTTTTTTTTTTAAGATTTTATTTATTTATTCATGAGAGACACACACAGAGAGAGAGAGAGAGAGAGAGGCAGAGACATAGGCAGAGAGAGAGGCAGGCTCCCTGCAGGGGATCTCCAGGATCACACCATGGACTGAAGGGGGGGCGCTAAACTGCCGAGCTACCCGGGCTGCCCGGGATGTCTTCTTTAGAAAAATGTCTATCTTATGCATGCCGCTGTCCAGTTTTTCCAACACCATTTGTTGAAGAGATTTTTTTTTTATGATAGTCACAGAGAGAGAGAGAGAGAGAGAGAGAGAGAGGCAGAGACATAGGCAGAGGGAGAAGCAGGCTCCATGCACCGGGAGCCCGACGTGGGACTCGATCCCGGGTCTCCAGGATCGCGCCCTGGGCCAAAGGCAGGCGCTAAACCGCTGCGCCACCCAGGGATCCCAAAGAGACTATTTTTTTTAAAAAGATTTTATGCATTTATTCATGAGACACACACAGAGAGAAAGAGATATAAGCAGAGGGAGAAGTAGACTCCCTCCTGGGAGCCTGATGCAGACTGGATCTCAGGACCCCTGGATCATGATCTGAGCCGAAGGCAGACGGTCAACCACTGAGCCACCCAGGTGTCCCAAGACTGTCTATTTTTCATTGGATATTCTTTCTTGCTTTGTCAAAGGTTAGTTGACCATAGAGTTGAGGGCCCATTTCTGGGTTTTCTATTCTATTCCCTTGTCTATTTCTGTGCCAGTACCACATTGCCTTGATGATCAGTTTTGTAATAGAGCTTAAAGTCCAGAATTGTGATGCCTCCAGTTTGCTTTTCTTTGTCAACATTACTTTGGCTATTCAGGGTCTTTTGTGGTTCCATACAAATTTTAGAATGGTTGTTCTAGCTCTGTGAAAAATGCTGGTGTTATTTTGATAGAGATTGCACTGAATGTGTAGATTGCTTTGGGCAGTATAGACATTTTAACAACGTTTGATCTTCCAATCCATGAGCGTGGAATGTTTTTCCATTTCTTTGTGTCCTCTTCAATTTCTTTCATAAGGGTTCTATAGTTTTCAGAGTACAGGTCTTTTACCACTTTGGTTAGGTTTATTCCTAAGTATCTTATGGTTTTTCTGTATATTGATTTTGTATCCTGAAAGTTTGCTGAATTCGTGTATCAGTTCTAGCAATTTTTTGGTGGAGTCTTTTGGGTTTTCTACATAGAGTATCATGTCATCTGCAAATAGTGAAAGTTTGACTTCCTCCTTGCCAATTTGGATGCTTTTTGTTTTTGTTTTCTGATTGCTGTGTTTAGGATTTCCAGTACTATGTTAAATGACAATGGTGAGGGTGGACATCTCTGTTCCTGACCTTAGAGGAAGTTTTTCCCCATTGAGAATGATATTAGCTGTGGGTCTTCTATATATGGCCTTTATGATGTTGAGGTACATTCCCTCTATCCTTAATTTGCTAGAGTTTTTATCAAGAATGGATGTTCTACTCAGTCAAATGCTTTTTATGCATCTAAGAGGATCAAATGGTTCTTATCCTTTCTTTTATTAATGTGATGTATCATATTGATTTGTGAATACTGAACCTGCAGCCCAAGAATAAATCCCATTTGATTGTGGTGGATAATTCTTTTAATGTATTGTTGGATTCAATTTGCTAGTATCTTGTGAGGATTTTTTGCATCCATGTTCATCAGGGATATTGGCCTGTAATTCTCCTGTTTAGTGGAGTCGTTGTCTGGTTTGGAAAACAAAGTAATAATGCTGGCCTCATAAATTGAGTTTGGAAGTTTTCCTTCCATTTCTATTTCTGGAACACTTTGAGAAAAATCGGTATTAAGTCTTCTTTAAATGTCTGGTAGAATTCTGCTGGGAAGCCATCTGGCCCTGGACTTTTGTTTGTTGAGAGATTTTTGATAACTGATTCAATTTCTTTGCTGGTTATGGGTCTGTTCAAATTTTCCATTTTTTTGTCTTTCACTTTTGGTAGTTTATATGTTTCTAGGAATTTATCCATTTCTTCCAGATTGTTCAATTTGTTAGCATATAGATTTTCATAATGTTCTCTTACAATTGTTTGTATTTTTGTGGTATTGGTTGTGACCTCTTCTCTTTTATTCATGATTTTATTAATTTGAGCCCTTTCTCTTTTCTTTCTGATAAATCTGGTTAGGGTTTTTTTTTTTTTTTAATCTTTATTTATTTACGATAGTCACACAGAGAGAGAGAGAGAGAGGCAGAGACATAGGCAGAGGGAGAAGCAGGCTCCATGCACCGGGAGCCCGACGCGGGACTCAATCCCGGGTCCCCAGGATCTCGCCCTGGGCCAAAGGCAGGCGCCAAACCGCTGCGCCACCCAGGGATCCCTGGCTAGGGTTTTATCAATTTTATTAATTCTTTCAAAGAACTACCATCTAGTTTCACTGATCTATTCTACTGGTTTTTTTTGTTGTTGGTGGTGGTGGTGGTGTTATTGCTGTTTCTATATCATTAATTTCAGCTCTGATTTTTATTATTTCCCTTCTTCTGATGGCTTTAAGCTTTATTTGCTGTTCCTTTTCTCGCACCTTTAAGGGTAAGGTTAGGTCATGTATTTGAGACTTTTCTTGCTTCTTGAGGTAGCCTGTATTCTATGTAATTCCCTCTTATGATAGCTTTTGCTGCATCCCAAAGGTTTTGGACTGTTGTGTTTTCATTTTCATTTGCTTCCATGTATTTTAAATTTTTTCTTTAAGTTTCTGTTAACCCATTCATTCTTTAGTAGGATGTTCTTTAACCCCCATGTGTTCTTTAACCCTCATGTGTTGGTCTTTCCAAATTTTTTTTTCTTGTGGTTGACTTCAAGTTTCATAGCAGTGGTATCTAAAAATATTCATGGTATGATCTCAGTCTTCTTGTACTTGTTGAGGGCTGATTTGTGACCCAGTATGTGATCTATTCTGGAGAATATTCTATGTGCTCTTGAAAGGAATGTGTATTCTGCTGCTCAAGGATGAAATGTTCTGAATATATCTGCTAAATCCATCTGGTCCACTGTGCCATTCAAAGCCATTATTTCCTTTTTGATTTTCTGCTTAGATGATCTGTCCATTGATGTAAGTGGAGTGATAAGTCCCCCACTATTTTTGTATTATTATCAATGAGTTTGTTTATGTTTGTTATTAATTGATTTATGTATTTAGGTCCTCCCAAGCTTGGGGCATAAATATTTACATCATTACATCATCTTGTTGGATAGACCCCTTCATTATGATATACTGCTCTTCTTCATCTCTTGTTATAGTGTTTGGTTTAAAATCTAGGTTGTCTGATAGAAATATGGTTACTCAGCTTTCTTTTGATGTCCATTAGCATGCTAATGCTTCTCCATCCCCTCACTTTCATTCTGCAGGTATCTTTAGGTCTAAAATGAGCCTCTCGGGGATCCCTGGGTGGCTCAGAGGTTTGGCGCCTGCCTTTGGTCCAGGGCGCGATCCTGGAGTCCCAGGATCGAGTCCTGCGTGAGGCTCCCAGCATGGAGCCTGCTTCTTCCTCCTCCTGTTTCTCTCTCTCTCTTTCTCTCTCTCTATCATAAATAAATAAACAAATCTTTAAAAAATAAAATGAGCATACAGATGGGTCTTTTTTTGTATGCAGCATACAGATGGGTCTTTTTTTTTTTTTTTTTTAACCATTCAGATACGCTATGTCTTTTGATTGGAGCATTTAGTCTATTTACATTCATGGTAATTATTGGTAGATATGAATTTAGAGCCATTGTATTACCTGTAAAGTTAGCGTTTTTAGAGATTTTCTCTGTTCCTTCCTAGTCTTGGTTGCTTTTGATCTTTCTTTCAAGGCCACTCCCTTTAATTTTCTTGCAGGGCTGGTTTATAAATGCATTCACAAACTCCTTTAGTTTTTATTTGTCTGGGAAACTCTATTCTTCTATTCTGAATGACAGCCTTCCTGGATAAAATATTCTTGGCTGCATATTCTTCCCATTCAGCATGTCGAGTATATCTTGTCACTCCTTTCTGGCTTGTCACTTCTCTGTAGAGGATCTGCTGGGAATCTTATTTGTCTTCCCTTGTAGGTTACGGTTTTCCTTTCCCTTGCTGCTTTCAGCATTCTTTCCTTATCCCTGTATTTTGCAAATTTTACTATATGTCTTGATGTTGGCCTGCTTTTGTTGATTTCAATAGGCATTCTCTGTGCCTCCTAGACTTGGATGCTGTTTCCTTCTCCAGATTACTGACATTTTCAGCTATAATTTGCTCAAATAAACCTTTTGCCCTTTTTCCCTCTCTTCTTGTCCTGGGACTCCTATGATTCAAGGTTATTATACTTTATGGAGTCACTGAGTTCCCTAAGTCTACATTTGTGATCCAATATTGTCTTTCTCTCTCTTTACAGCTTCATTATTTTTCATAATTTTATCTTCTATATCACTTATTCATTCTTCTGATTCTTCCAACCTTGTGGTCATTACATCCAATCAGTTTCTCATCTCTGTTATAGTTTTACAAATTTTGGCCTGACTAGTTTTTAAGTCTTTTATCTCTGTAGTAAGGGACTCCCTGGTGTCTTCTATGATTTTCTTAAGCCCAGCTATTATCCTTATGATTGTTGTCTTAAATTCTGGTTCAGGCATTGCTTATATCTGTTTTGATTAGATCCCTGGCTGTGGCCTCCTCTTGTTTTTAGTTTTGGTGTGAATTCCTCCATCTTGGCATTTTGTCTAGGTCTCTGTCTTCTATGTGTTAGGGAAGCCTGTTATGTTTCCTATGCATGAGAGTAATGGCTATATTAAGAAGAGATCATATACTGTCTAGGGCCTGGCACTTCAAGAAATGTTTCTGGTGTATGCAGTGTGCACTCTTCTGTGAGCTCTTTCCCTCAGGTCAGTACTTTGCAGTTTCTCCTTGCCTGTAGTGGTGAGGTAGTGGGTATTTGGATCTTGCCCAGTGTGTGGTGTGATTTTTTTTTCATTAAGATTTTATTTGAGAGAGAAAGACTAAGTGCATGAATAAGGGGAGGTGCAGAGGGACAAGGACTCCCTGCTGAGCAGGGCACCTCACAAGGGGTTTGATCTCAGGTCCCTGAGATCATGACCTGAGGTGAAGTCTGACCCTTAACCAACTGAGTGACCTAGGCATTTCCTGTGTGGTGAGTTTTAACTAGGTGTTTTAGTTTGCTTGTCCTATTTTCCGTAGAGCTTAAGCTTTGTAGCACTCTTTGGTCAGTAGACTTGGTGCATATGTGGGGTGAAGGGGTTGTGCTGGTCTTCTAGGGGAGGGGCCCACTGCTGCTCTCTCAGGCACACTTGCCCTAGTTCAGAAGCACCTGCAGGGCACAAGAGGGTGGGAATTGGTGTATACTGCTCAAGCTTCCACTGTGGGCTCTGTGCTGCTCACTGAAGTCTATCTGTGCTGATGGGCTTGGGGGGTGGGGTGCTGGGAAATGGTGTCAGTTTGATATCTTGTCCCTGGAGAAGAGACTGCTGTGCTGCTGCTATTTGGGAAGCCCTCCCAGAAAAGCAAATAATCTCCCCTCATTTGTTCCAGGTATCCCTCAGATCTCTGCCCTCACCGTGTCTGTATCCCAGCTGTCTGCCCACCTGGCAGTACAGTGCTACTACGCTGTATCTCAAGTGCAATGGCTCAGTTTCAAAACTCCAAATTTTAGTGACCTGGCATGGCACAGACCCATGCTGATCCTCTGGACGACGGTCTTGCCACGCTGGTGCCGTTTTCTTCCAGAAGGGCAGTCACACAAACATGCAGGGTCTTGGGAATTTATGTTAAAGCACAGCAAAAAGCTGGCTCCCAGTTAGCTGCCTTCAGCAGGTGTCTCTACTCATATGCTAATGAATGGGGCAGCTCAATGGCAGCTGCTGTCTCTTTTGACCCCAGAAAGGCAGTGCCACCTCTCCTAAATGCACTCCCAAAAGGGGAAGTGTCTCTTCCAGTGTGACCCAGGGAGCCTCGGACCAAGCTGTCTGCTCCCATACTTCTGCCCTTTCTCCACAGGAGCACATCTACACCTGCCAGACTCCACCCAGCAACAGTGCAGACTTCAAAAACATTAGTCCTTGAACTCTGGTGCCTGTAAACCTGCAATAATTAGCCCGTCTCATTTTCCCCATCAATGGTTTTGGGGAAGTATTTTTCTTATACTGTTTTTATACTGTTCTTATACTGTTTCTATACTGTTTTTTTTTTCTCTCTCTCTCTCTCTCTTTCTCTCCTCTCTCCCTCCTTTCCATAGCACTGGTGATTTTCTTCTCCCCAAAACCACATATTTGCATCTCCTACCTTTCACAATGTGGCCTCTCTTCTCTGAGTTATACAATTTGTTCTCTCAGTCTTCAGACTGATTTCTCAGGTGTTCAGAATAATTTGATATTCATCTAGCTGTGTTTGGGGGATAAGGCAAGTTTAGGGTCCTCCTACTATGCACTTTTTTTTCCCCCAATGCAACCTTTTAATTCCAAGCAGAGTCCCCCTCCCACAGCATTATCACACACACACACACACACACACACACACACACACACAGTGGAAAGGGGTACCAGGGCCTGAGCAGGAACAAAAGCCAGACCCCGGCAAAAAATATATATATATAATTATATACACATATGTATCTGTAGAGAAGAGAAGCTGGGAGTGTGATAAGGGAGGGCAGAGAGTTAGGAGAGAAAGCAGCTTGGGGGTGCCCAAATAAATTACATTCTTTAGACAGCATGGTGGGGATGCATGGAAATGGGCAGGACCTGGTGGCCAGGACACAGCCTGGCCTCTTGATCCCATCCAAAGAGAGCCTGAAGGCCTGGGTTCTGCACAGGACCTAGGTGCTTGGAGTCTAGCTGACTTGCCTGGAGGCTGCCGGTGGGCCAGGGTTCTGCAGCATCTCCACTCTAAGCCATGGCTTCTAGGGAAGCCACAGGGCTGGAGCAAGAGGCTTTGAAGCTTAGGGGTCACCAGGAGAGGAGAGGGTGAGCTGGAGGGCAGGGTGGCTTTTTTTTTAATGTATCTAAACATATTAATGTTTATTTTATTTGCAAGAAGTACTCACTAGCAAGACCAGGAACACACACTTAAAACATGGCAACAATAACAAGCAAGATTGACTAGATCTTAACTGGTGCTTTCTAATGTGCTCCTGTCATGCTCTCCAGAAATGTTGACCTTAATCTTTGACTCAGCATGTCAGCATTTCCTGTCTTCCTTTTGACTTGACGTCAGTATATTCCTTTGAGCCAATAATATTATTATGTTGACTATTAAGGTTTAATTTTCCTCTCTACGTTATTTTGTCATCTTTGTCAAAAATCAATAGATGGTACATAAAGATAAAAAGTACAGCATAGGGAAAAGTCGATAATATAGTAATAACATTGTATGCTCTTAAAGATCTTATGGTCTAGAAGACAATTTTTTAATTTTAAGAAAATTTAAAAAACAGAAAAGCACAAAAAATAACTAAAATACAGCTCCCAAATACAACAAATTTTACACGTCATTTGATTTATTTCCAGTCTTTTTATTTCAAGAAATAAAATATTATAAAGTTAACCATCCCTTCCCAAAAGTAACCTTTTGTCATGAATTGGTATAAATCATCATAAGTTGTTCATTTGTGATATTTTCTCACATATGTGTATCTATAATAAGTAGAAATAATTTATGCATATTTTTATTCACAAAGATGGCATTATTTTGTAGTCTTCAATGTTTAACTCACCATTTTGATTCTGAACTGGCGGACCCAGAGCAGGGAGGCAGGAGATCCAACTGGGTCAGAAGCTGGACCGTTTGGAGGTATTTTAAGGACTATTTTCCAATTAGTCATCAAAAACTTGGGATTTGGATCCAAGTCACAACTATATATTTGGGTTTCACCCCCACGGAGTGCTTGTTGCTGGAGCCTTTGGAAATTTTTGTACGAATCATTCAGACTTCGAGGAGCTGTTTCCTGGCTTCACTGTGTATCTTCACGGCATAGAAATCCATAGTGCAGATCCTGATTTCACTGTCTGGATCAAAAAGTGTCAAGAGGCTCAGAATGGATCACAGCCTGAGGTGTCTGATTCTTAAAGGACTCATCAGTCAAAAATCAAGTATGACTGGTATCAAACAGAATCTCAAGTAATCATTACACTTATGATCAAGAATGTTCAGAAGAATAATGTAAATGTGGAATTTTCAGAAAAAGAGTTGTCTGCTTTGGTGAAACTTCCTTCTGGAGAGGATTACAATTTGAAACTGAGACTTCTTCATCCTATAATACCAGAACAGAGCACATTTAAAGTACTTTCGACAAAGATTGAAATTAAAATGAAAAAGACAGAGGCTGTGAGATGGGAAAAGCTAGAGGGGCAAGGAGATGTGCCTAAACCAAAACAGTTCATAGCAGATGTAAAGAACTTATATCCATCGTCATCTCATTATACAAGAAATTGGGATAAATTGGTTGGTGAGATCAAAGAAGAAGAAAAAAATGAGAAGTTGGAGGTAGATGCAGCTTTAAACAAATTATTTCAGCAGATCTATTCAGATGGTTCTGATGAAGTGAAACGTGCCATGAACAAATCATTTATGGAGTCTGGTGGTACAGTTTTGAGTACCAACTGGTCTGATGTAGGTAAAAGGAAAGTTGAAATCAACCCTCCTGATGATATGGACTGGAAAAAGTACTAAATAAATTAATTTGCTATCACTGTAAAAAAAAAAATCCATCATTTAAATCTATGCATTTTTTTTTAAAAGGGTAGAATTAATATTTTATTGTCACTTATAATCAGACGGTGGTTGGGTATACAGTCTTCATACTTGATCTTTCCTTTTTGTAAATAAAAAAAAATTACAAGTTTTCAGCAGCCATGGGCTGGTTATGTTTTCAGAAAATGTAATTAGATTAATTCATTTATGGTGGCTTCAAGTTTTTCCTTATTAGCGCCGGAAAATTCACCCACCTTTTGTCCCTCTGCTTCCTGGGCGCCGGCTCCTCCTCGCGGGCCGAGCTCGGGCGCGCCGAGCGCCGCATCCCGAGCCGCCTGGAGCCGCTGCAGCACCCGGGCCCGCTGCTCCGCCTCGCGCTCCTCGCCGCCGCCCGGAGCCGCCCCCAGGTGACGCTGCTCGCCACCTACTTTCTGGAGCTGCCGCTGCCGGAGGCCGAGGCCGCAGGACGCGAGCTGAGCCTGGCGCACCGCTTGCTGGACGGGGCGGGCTCCGGCCTCGAGCCCCCGCTTTACAGCCCCGCAGAGCTGCGCCCGCTCCAGCCGTGCACCGCCCGCGCCGCGCTCCGAGGCCCCGCGCCCGGCGCCCCCAGCCCGCGCCTCGCTGAGCCCGGAGGCCGCATCAGAAAAGACTGTTCGTGTGTGTCCGTCTCCCACTTCAATAAAAGAGTTAAAAAAAAAAAAAAAAGTTCCACCTCGGCCGGCAGCCACTGCACCGCGTCCCGGAGCTGCGAGTTCTCCTCCAGGAGGAGGAGATTTGATTTGAGCTTTTGAGCTTTTTTGAGATCCAGGAGGAGGAGATTTGATTTGAGCTTTTGAGCTTTTTTGAGATTTTTTTTTATGATAATAAAGCAGCACAGTGTTTTATTTTTACACAATCATCGTTCAGTAAATGCTGTTACGTCGTGAAATATTACACTTCAATCTCCTTTTCAATAGAGAGGTCTTCTAAGGAAATGACCTGGAGCCTTCCACATTTATCAGATGCCTTTTCATTATTCTTTTCCATTTTTGCAATTCTGGATCCAAACTGCATGGCCCGTTTTGGCAGAAGAGCACAGGCTGTTAAGCCAAGTTCCACTGCTGCAAGACGCAAAATCAGTTTTTCACCAATTCCACGGGGTAAAGTCAAGTCTGCCTTTTTCCAAACTGGTAGGGAATTTAGAAAGGAGACGACATTTTCATCCAGGAAAGGAAATCTTGCTTCTTTTCCGTGATTGCCAATAACTCTGTCATCACGACCAAGATTTCTAGACGATATTCGTCCCAGTTCCATCTCAATTTCCTCATTTAATCTATCCAATCTCATTTTTTTCTTTTTTTTTCTGTATCAACCCAAATATTTATTCATAATAAATTTTACTACTTTCACAAGTGAAAGAAGGGGGTACGACCCCTACACCACGAAGGCAAAACACAAAAGCGCAACTAAAAAGGAAATGCTAGACATTTTAATTCATTTGCAGCCTCTCAAATTTAGATTATTAGTTTTGATACTAAAAAGATGCTTTATGGCTTAACATTAGTTGCATTATAGAAATTAAAATATTCCTGCAGACTTTGATGGCATGTATAAATATTTTTTCAAATAAAGTGGTAAAGCCAAAGTAACATATGCTCTTTTATAATTTACTTTAGAACATAGGATACAACTCAGTCTCTACAGAGGAGGATAAAACAAAGTCTTCTAAAGAAAGCTGTTTTGACAAAAAAGATCACTAATGGAAAATTATTTTATCTCTACAGAATCAGGAATATATGTTCTTCCCACAACAGTATCTACTACTGAAAACTAATGAAAAATCTCTTGCAAATCAAAAGATATATTCTGATATATTTTTATATCCATCCTCCAAATTTTAATTTGTTAGGTAGGTACACTCTGGAGAGATAATCTGATGATAGGAAGGTCAAAGCTTGAATTTCTGCCTTCATTTTAGAGTCTGCCATTATTTCCATTTCTTTTCTCCAAAATGGTTGTCAAGTAACATAAGGTCTTTTTAGGACACTGTCAAGTTTCATTTGGTCCCATTTTGTCAGTGGAATTAAAGTATCTCTAGGTATATTTAACCGTTTAATATCAGAAGGGAGGAGACCAAGCCATCTGATAGCTGAAACTGTGAGATTATGAGCTTCAAAAGACATTGCCATAGATCCATACTTATAGATGCACATGATTTCTATGCATAGTTGTCGTCTTAGCTCCAACCCATATTTTGAATCTTACAAAATTTTGCAGAAATCTCATCTGCCAGTTATCTGCTTTACCCAGGATGGAGAGGCTAGAATTGTATTTAGAGGATAAATAATAAATAAATACAATTCTAAAACAAGAAAACCATACAAATATATAAAACAAAAGTTTTCAGACAATGGATAACAGGCAGTGCAGGACTATGATCCCTGAAGAAACGGAAAAAACAAACTGAACCTTACAGTTGAACTAATTTGCCAGTTTCAAGGCTATAGCACAGGGAAGGGCAACCTAGACAGAGTCTAGATCTTTGGCTGAGTTGAAGAGCTAGATACAAGAGTTCAGAGAGGCCAAAGTCCCTAGAATTTGCAGGACAAAGTAGTACAGAAGACAGAACTCTGAGAGATAGGTTGGGACCTGGAAGAGTCTTTGGCTTTGTTTTTGGCTGTGCATGCAGTAAAAGAATATAACTGGGTCCAAGGAAATGACCTATGGAGCAGATTCTAGGAAAAACAAAGTAATTCCTAGACCTTACACAGGACTGGGAATAAAGTATTTATGATTCCATAAGCCAAAGTGGAAAGATCTTATATTACACAGGGCAATCAAATAGAATTCTCAGAAAATTATTGCCTTAATTATGGGATTAAAATCATCCAAGACTAAAGGCTGTTCTTCATCTACCTTGGTAATCTTAAAATATTAAATGGATCCAGTTTCAAGTACTTACCTATCCACTGTTTAAAGAAATTCGACAGAATCCAGCAACCAAGAATGTAAAATTCACAGTATCTGTCATATGATTAAAAATCATGAAACATGCAAAGAAACAAGAGGACATGATCCACAGTAAGGAGAAAAATAGAAAACTCAATCAACAGAAACAAATCTAGAAATAATAGATATGATGAAGCTAGCAGACAAACTATTTAAAACAGACCTTATAGATATAAAATATATATTCACAAAAGTAAAGGAAAACATGGACATGATAAAGAGAGAAAGGAAAAAATATATAAAAGGTCCAAATAGAACTTCTCAAAATGAAAATATACCTGAAATTTAAAAACACACTGTATAGGATTTAAAGCAGACCAGATACTACAGAAGATAACATCAGTGAATTTGAAGAAATAGCAATAGAAACTATAACAGAAGCACAAAGAGAAAACAAAATGAATAGAGCATCAGTTACCTATGGGATAATATGAAATGGTCTACATATGTATAAGTGGAATCTAGAAACAGGCAGGCACCAAAGAAGTTTTAAAGAAAAAATGGCCAAAATATTTTCCAAATTTGATGAAAAACTAAACAGATCCAAGAAGCTCAAAGAATTACAAGCAGAACATATATAAAGAAAAACATTACAAGGCACATCATCATCAAATTGTTGAACATCAATGATAGAACATTTTTTAAAAAGATTTTATTTATTTATTCATGAGAGACATAGAGAGAGGCAGAGACACAGGCAGGGGGAGAAGCAGGCTCCATGCAGGGAGCCTGACGCGGGACTCAATCCCAGGTCTCCAGAATCACACCCTGGGCTGAAGGCAGCACTAAACCGCTGAGCCACCCAGGCTGCCCGAGAGAACATCTTAAAAGCAGACAGAGGAGTGCCTGGGTGGCACAATTTTTAAGTGCCAGAGCCTTGGCTTCAGCTCAGGACATGATCTTGGGGTTGTGGGATTGAGCTCGGAGTGAGATGGAGCCCAGAGTGGGGCTCCATGCTCAGTGAGGAGTCTGCTTAAGTTTCTCTCTCCCTCTCCCCACCACCTCTCTCTCTAAAAAAAAAAAAAAAAAAAAAAAAAAAGCAGCCAGAGAAAGAGAACACATTATATAGAAAGAAAGAATCAAAACATATTTCTCATCAGAAACTATGAAACTCAGGGGGCACTTTGGTGGTTCAGTCGTTAAGCATCTGCCTTTGGCTAAGGTCATGATCCCAGAGTCCTGAAATTGAGTCCTGCATCAGGCTCCCTGCAGGAAGCCTGCTTCTCCCTCTGCCTGTGTCTCTGCCTCTCATGAATAAATAAATAAAATCTTTAAAAAAAAAAACTATGAAAGTGAGAAAAATATGAAGAAGTATCTTTAAAGCATTGGAAAAAAATTATCAATCCAAAAAAATTATGAGAATACCTCATCCATCAAAAATATCTTTCAAAGTTGAAGTCATAATAAAGACTTTTTCAGATAAACAAAAACTAAGGGAGTTTGTCACTGTCACAAACAGGACATTTTTATATAATCCATTAGGTAAAGGAGAAAACAAAAGGGAAATTAGAAAATATCTTGAACTGAATGAAAATGAAAATATATGTAATGACGTGGATGGAACTAGAGGGTTTTATGTTAAATGAAATAAGTCAGTTAGAGAAAGACAAATACATGATTTCACTCATATGTGGAATTTAAGAAACAAAAGAGATGAACATAGGGGAAGGGAAAGAAAAATAAGATAAAAACACAGAGGGAAGCAAACCATAAGAGACTCTTAACTATAGGAAACAAATTGAGGTGAGTAATGGGGTGATGGGCATTAAGGAGGTCACCTGATATAATGAGTACTGGGTGTTATATGCAACTGATGAGTTACTACATTCTACCCCTGAAACTAATAACACACTGTATGTTAACTAAATTGAATTTAAATACAAAAAATTTTAAATGAAAATGTAACGTGTAAAACTTTGTAAGATACTGCTGAAGCAGTACTTAGAGGAAAATTTATGACATTAATCCTTTTACTACAAAACAAAGTCTCAGATAAAGAGGGAAAATTACACCCAAAATAAGGAGAAGAAAACAATAACAAAAATAACAAAAATTAATGAAAACATAAAGAGAAATCAATGAATCCAAATGTCATTTCTTTGTAAAGAGCAAAAAATTGATAAAGAAAAAAGGGAGAAAAATATATATATTTTTTAAATTTACAACAGTCACACACAGAGAGAGAGGCAGAGACACAAGCAGAGGGAGAAGCAGGCTCCATGCACCGGGAGCCCGACGTGGGATTCGATCCCGGGTCTCCAGGATCGCGCCCTGGGCCAAAGGCAGGCACCAAACCGCTGCGCCACCCAGGGATCCCAAAGAGAGAAAAATAAATATAAAAATTACCAATAGTAAGCTTGGAAGAGAAGCTATCACTATAGATCTTACAGATATTAAAGGATAATTTGGAATATCTTGAACAATTTTATGCTAATACATTTGACAAATTAAATGAAATAGAGAAATTCTTTGTAAGGTAGAAACCGCAAAAAAAAAAAAAAAAAAAAAAAAAAGAAACCACAAAAACTTAAGAAGTTTCTTCCTTCTTTTTTTTTTTTTTTTTTAAGATTTTTATTTATTTATTCATGAGAGACACAGAGAAAAAGGCAGAGACAGAGGCAGAAGGAGAAGCAGACTCCATGCAGGGAGCCTGATGTACTTGATCCTGGTACTCCAGAATCATGCCCTGAGCCAAAGGCAGACGCTCAACCACTGAGCCACCCAGGCATCCCAAGAAGTTTCTTCTTCTTAAGAAAACTACTTCTTTTTAAGAAAATTATCTTAAGAAGAAATAGATTACCTGGAAAGATCTATATCTAGTTTTTTTCTCTTATAGTCTTTATTTATTCCAGGTTTATTGAGATATAATTGACATATAACTTGTATATATTTGAAGTGTACAATGTGATGACTTGATATATGTATGTATTGAACAATGGTATATTATGGTAAGGTTTAACACATCTATCACTTCACATAGTTACCTTTGTGTGTGTGTAATAAGAATATTTAAGGCTGAGTGAAGTAAGTCAGTCGGAGAAGGACAAACATTATATGTTCTCATTCATTTGGGGAATATAAATAATAGTGAAAGGGAATGTAAGGGAAGGGAGAAGAAATGTGTGGCGAATATCAGAAAGGGAGACAGAACGTAAAGACTGCTAACTCTGGGAAACGAACTAGGGGTGGTAGAAGGGGAGGAGGGCGGGGGGTGGGAGTGAATGGGTGATGGGCACTGGGGGTTATTCTGTATGTTAGTAAATTGAACACCAATAAAAAATAAATTAAAAAAAAAAGAATATTTAAGGTCTACTCTTTTAGAAACGTTCACATATGCAATACAGCATTGCTAACCATAGTTACCATATTGTACATTAAATCCCCAGAACTTACTCATCTTATACCTGGAAGTTTGTACCCTTTGACCATCACACCACCCATTTCTCCTATACCCCCAGCCTCTGGCAACCACCAATCTACTGTTTCCATTCTGATGATCTTTAATTACACAATAATGTATCTGGGTGTGGCTTTTTTCCTTATCCCTTGTTTAGCACTCTTTCAATCCTTTCAATCTGAAACTATTACTTTTTATAATATAGGAATATGATTTGCGAGAATTTTAAAAACAATATATAAAGTGTTTCATATGTGTAGTACTCAGTAAATATTAAATGCTATTAAAAAAAAAATAAATAAATAAATGCTATTATTTGTCTAAGTGCCATGACTGGCCAAATAAATAAGTATTTGGTATTTCTTTCAATATTGCTAGTTCCAGTAGAGTAATGGCATTGTCTTCTTTACTATTGTGTCCCCAGTTCCTAGGAAAATATCAGTACATAATAGGTATTCAATATATATTTCTTGGATAAATATATGGATAAAAGAATTACTATATGGAGAAAATATAAAAATTGTGTACATACAGATTCAGATTGATTACAGGTGATTATATACATATCAGATTTTATTATGTATGTCAAGTAATTTCTAAGTTTTGTTTAACTGAAGATGTCAACTACATATACAATTACAGAGTAGATTTTATTATTTATAACATTGAATATTGAATAACTTATAAATAATTTTTACTGGAATTTTCTACCTCACCATTAGAAGTTGAATTCACTAGGTTTCAGTGTTAGGTTTCTTCTCCCCACATTCTCAAGGGCTGGCAAGCATATACACTGTGTATCTTCTATTGCCATCTCTATGCTAACAACTCCAAATATATATCTTCAACCAGTTTCTCTCTCTCATTCTCTCTCTCACCTCTCTATTGATTTATAAGTCAAATTGTCTACATCAACATTTGCCTATTAATAGGCATTTCAAATGAACATGTCCAAAAATGAACTATACTTACTCCCAAACACAATGCTCCTATAAATTTCCCCTACTTGATGTGACCTCAAACCCATCAAAAACCTATACATTGTCCTCAGATTTCCATCTCACTTTATTTCTCCAATCTATCAATCATAAAATTAATTTTGGTCAATTCACTTATCTGCCTTCCAATGACACCATTCAAAGACAAGTCATCATGATCTGATTCCAGATTTGTGAGACTTCCAAGTGTTTCCCACCTCCAATATGTCCCCTCCAATTCATTCTCACACACAGCACAGTGGTACTCAAAGTTAGATGAACACAAGAAGAATCATCTGAGGAGTTAGGAAATACTAATCCCTGGTTCTCACACATAAATATTGTACCTCAGTTAGTCTTGGACAAGCCCAAGCATCTGTATACTTAAAAGTTACCTAGGGTTGACTTTCAGTTCATTTGGGGATAGAGAGAGCAGGAAGGAGCATTTCTTTCATTGTTACAATAAAAAAGAGGCCAACTAACCTCAAATTTTTGAAGCTGTCAGACAGCTGAGGTCACAGAGCAACGAACTGACCCAAAATCTAAGGAAAGACCAATGTTTACAGGAAGAGAAGAGATATAAGCACTAATTTACTTGAGACAGGCACAACCAGAGACTGGTAAGATAAATATAGCTAAAATAATTGAAGAATTCCTGAAGGCTGAATGGGAGCTGTCAGCACAATATGAAAATCATAGGGCCTGTAGAAATGGACAGTGTCTATACCCTCATATGGGCTCTTTCTCCACAAACCTTACCAGCACTTACCAAAAAAATTCGAAAGAGCCCTCATAAAGTGTCTGGTTTGCAGTCTAGAAAAGGACATCTCACTCTGAGATTCTCCACTATGGAATGAAAGTCTTAATCTTTCATTACAAAGGTCACAAATACTATTGTACTTAGGGTGCTGATGAAAAGTCATTGCAGCCGGGAAGAACAGGGGTAAAGAGCCCTACTCTTGGCAGAGAGGCAGGAGAACTGAGGAGAACACACTCCCAGAAGTTTAGGGATCCATGGATCTTGTTTAAAAACTAAGGTTTAGTCAGAAAAAAAGTGTGACTAACTCCTTTCTCTCTGCCCCTCTCAGCACCTTTCCCCTTCAAGTTAACAAACTTGGAATAAAAAGTAACAGCAAAATACTGCTGGGTGAGTAACTGGAAATGTACAATAAGATACAAAGTGATCTCTGAGACACATAACAAAGTGAAGACCTAAAGTTGAGGGTTGAACAAATATTATTCTGGTAATCCAAACCTGCCTTAACACAAAATATAGCTACAGGAATTTAAAAATTAGACAGCTCAACTCCTATCTAGATTAATCCCCCACCTTTCCTCCAGCTAAAGACCTAGCAGGAAGAGAGGCACCTGTTTCCAGGCATAGAAACTATTCTACCGTCCTATACAAAAAAATTGGTTTTCAGGGGGCACCTGGCCGGCTCAGTTGGTAGGACACATGACTTTTGACCTTGTAAAAATTTGAGGTTGTAAATTTGAGTCCCACACTGGGTGTAGAGATTACTTAAAAACAAAATCTTAAAAAATAATAAAAAATAAAAAATAAAAAAATAAAATAAAATCTTAAAAGAAAAAAATGTGGCTTTCAGCCTGGCCTCACTGGGGTAGGGGTGGGAGGGGACAGGGTGGGCACAGGCAACGTCAGAGGTGACTGGGAGTCTGCTACAGCGCTGGGGTGCCAGTTTTAGGAGAGGCGCTGACTTTGACTCTTGGGGCCAGCTGGTGGAGGCGATAGACAAATATCAGATATTAGCAAGACATCTACAAAAAGAGGCCCACGCTCAACACAATAATTCTGAACTCACAATAGAACAAAACAAAAAAACCATAGGCAGAATTGCAACATGCTTGGAGTAATGAAGTGCAGCTTTACAGTCCACACAGAAGAATTTAAACTGGAGGACCTGAAGCTAGAACCAATCCTAAAGAATATTCTTACATATAATAAAGAATTCCCATTTGACGTTCAGCCTGTTCTTTTAAGAAGAATTTTAGCACCTGGTGAAGAAGAGCATTTGGAACTTGAAGAAGAGGATGGTGTTAGAGCAGAGTCTCCTGATTCCTTTCCCGCTAGAGTTCCCAGCACTTTACTACAAGCTGCAGACAGAACCAGGGATGAGGTCATTCACTATCAGAATTGAGAAAACTGGTCTGAAGGATGCAGAGCGTGCATCGATCCCTATATTACAGTTAGTGTAAATGATCTGAATTGCATAGATTTAACTCCTGTGGCTTCAAGAAAAAAAGATATATAAATTCATTTTAATGTGGACACTGAGTTCCAGAAGCATGTTGAAAAATAAACCAAAGATGTAGCTATCTTCCTTGAATTCAAACACTGCAAGCCAGGGCACCTGGGTGGCTCAGTGGTTGAGCATCTGCCTTCAGCTGGGGTCCTGATTCTGGGGTTCTGGGATAGAGTCCCACATTGGACTCTCCACAGGGAGCCTACTTCTCCCTCTGCCTGTGTCTCTGCCTCTCTCTCTCTCATGAATAAATAAATAAAATCTTAAAAAACAACACTATAAGCCTAAAAGGTTCACCAGCTCCAAGTGCTTTGCTTTCATGGAGATGGATGAAATTAAAGCTGGGCGGATTGTAATACTACTGTATAAGTAACCCACTGACTTTTTTTGTTTTTTAAGATTTTGTTTATTCATGAGAGAGAGATAGAGAGAGAGAGAGAGGCAGAGACAGACAAAGGCAGAGGGAGAAGCAGGCTCCATGCAGGGAGCCCGACGTGGGACTGGATCTCGGGTCTCCAGGATCACACCCTGGGCTGAAGGCGGCACTAAACCGTCAGCCACCCGGGCTGCCCCCCACTGACTTTAAAAGAAAGAAATTGCAGTAATTAACCCAGAAACCAGTTTATCTTCATTGACATCAGACTTTGTATAAGGAATAATCCTGACATGAGTAACCTGGAATGCCTGTGAATTCTCCAATTCAGTAGCAATCATTCTAGCTCTGTGGAGCAAACACCCGCAGGAAAGAGGTAGGCCGCTGGGGTGCCGGCAGGCCAGAGCGAGCCCGGCGAATTCACAGTCTAGCAAGCCACCGACACAAACGACTCCTTTGGATGCTGGCTTCTTGTAGTTTTGAGACATGTTTTTACTTTTTTTTTTTTTTTAATTTTTATTTATTTATGATAGTCACACAGAGAGAGACAGAGAGGCAGAGACATAGGCAGAGGGAGAAGCAGGCTCCATGCACCGGGAGCCCGATGTGGGGATTCGATCCCGGGTCTCCAGGATCGCGCCCTGGGCCAAAGGCAGGCGCCAAACCGCTGCGCCACCCAGGGATCCCTGTTTTTACTTTTATAGTATCTACGCAATTCATAGTCTCTTTTCTAACTTATCCCTATTGCTTCCCTGCTTTCTGCAACAACACTGCTTGGATAGGATGTGCTCGTCGTCTTCAATTAATACAGCAATAAAAATGTGCTAGAGTTTACACATCTGTTCACTTCTGCTCCAATTTGTTTTGGTTTTTTGAGTTAACGCCAGACTTTGAGCTGATGGGGATGGGGAAGTATGAAACTGTTCTGGGAGGAGGAATTTGACTGGAGGTCAGTCTGGAAATTTATAGGCTCTTCCTCAGAGACAGCCTAAACTCACCCTGATCTCACAGTTTTCCTGTTTAGAAATCGAGTGCCTTGTCCAGATCAGTATCCCAGATAGGAATGTTCCCAGGTTGTAGCTGTGATTTTTCCAGATGATCAGATTGTTTTTCTGTAAGAGCACATTTGTAGTCCTGTTGATTAGGATGTTGCATTATTCTCTCTGATAGTGATTCTAGGGGTAAGAACAGAATCATGTTGGAATAATTACAGACTTCTAGATTGGCTTTGTAATATCTTCTAAATTACATAACCTGAATCAGATGCTAATGAGATACTGCAGGAGTAACTGCTGTTTTTCTGACAACCGTTGGAAAACCTTAAAGACTGCATACCTCTTATGGTGGGGAGTATACAAAATCTGGAGCTCCTCGAGTTGTTTCTATATAGGTAGGTATGACTGCCATTTATTTACTATAAAGATATACTGACTTTCACCCATATGGAAATATGCAGGTCATTAGCTTATTATAATTTGCCTATTTACATTACTTTTGACATAATAGGGCATAAATAAAACTTTCAGAGGACACATGAGGTTGATGGATATTTGATACACACATTAGGATCAGGGTGGGCTCTCTGTGGGTTACATGTAGACCCAAATGTTCAACATTCACTGTGTTAAATGACCAATGCTAGTAGGAGGGCAAAGCGGCACCAGCACTTGGCCTGTTTTTAAACTAGTGTAATAACCCTAGTCCTACCGTGCAATGTGTGATTTTTAAAATAAGTAGCCACAATGAGATGTTCTGGCCCTTGCACTTCAAGAAACCTGGTCTTTACTTCTGGTTGTCTGTCTGTTCTGTTAAAGTGGATGTTAAAAACTTGGAGCCTGAAAGAATTCTCAACCAAATTTAGATTTGTGTCTTAATTAGAGAATTTCAAAAATTAATTCAGTCCGCAATAGCTAAAGGGGTGAAGAATTTGCCTTAATAAATTTCCTTGTTGTTCTCTCAACCCTTAGTCTGAGTTGTCAGCCCCCGAATGTCAGCTTCTTGTCAGCAAGAACCACATTCTCTCCAAGTCCTGTAAATGTTCTAAGGTACTTGGCAGTGCTCTGTATCCTGTTGAGTACTCAGTACTTTGATGTTGCTGATGAGACCTAAAAAATAATCCCTTAAAGTACCTACTATAAAAATGTAGTAAAACTGAAAAACAACAACAAAAAAAAAACATACTCCCAAGAGACAAAGCAATCATCAGAGGTAGATTTAAGTATGACACAGATGTTGGAGCTACCTGACAGTGAATTTAAATAACTATGATAAATAAAGTTTCTGATGGAAGGATGTCTGGGTAGCTCAGTTGGTTAAGCATCTGACACTTGATTTCAGCTCAGGTCTTGGTCTCAGGGTCATGAGTTCAAGCCCTGTGTTGGGCTCCATGCTAAGTGTGAACCCTATTTAAAAAGAAAATAAAAGAAAAATAAAGTTTCTGTTAGAAAAGGTGGAAAATATGTAATTTTAGCAAAAAAGAATAAATAGGAAAATGGTACCAAAAAGAACATAGTAACAGACATGAAGAATGCTTCAATATGCTCATAAGTAGACTTGACATAGCTGAAGAAAGAATTAGTGACCCTGAAGATAATCAATAGAGCTTACCCAAAGTGAAACACTAAGAGAAATAAAAGTGAAATAGAACAGAAAATGAAAGAGCTGTGTGATATCAAACATCTGCATAATTGGAACACCTGAAAGAGAAGAGAGTATGACAGCAGAAGAAATATTCAAGCAAAGGATACTTAAGAATTTTCCAAATTCAATGGTAGACACCAAACTAAAGATCCATGAAACCGAGAGAACACTAATCAAGGTAAACACACACAGACATATCCTATTCAAAATGATGAAAACAAAAGACAAACATAGCATCCTGAAGGCAACCACAGGAGAGAGGAGGGAATGACACGAAGACAAAAGGTATGGATTACAGAGGACCTCTTGTTAGAAACCAGGCAAGCCAGAAGACAATGGTGTAATACCTTAAATGCTGAGGAAAAATCAGTCAACCTAGAAATCTATACCCAGCAACAATATCTTTCAAAAGTGAAGGAGAAATAAAGTCTTCTTTAGACAAACAAAAACAGAGAACTCATTGCCATCAGACCTATTCCACAAGAAATGTTAAAGGAAGTTCTTCAAGAGGATAAATAATATTGGATTGAAACTTGGATTTACACAAAGAAATGAAGAATGTTGGATAAATGCAGATAAAATTTATTTTATTTTAATTTCTCTAAAGGATAACTGTTAAAGCAAAACAGTACAAAGTCTCATATGTTTCTTTTTCTTAAAGATTTTATTTATATATTCATGAGACACACACACACTCACACACACACACGGGGGGAGGGGGGCAGAGACACAGGCAGAGGGAGAAGCAGGCTCCATGCAGGGAGCCCGACATGGGACTCCATCCCAGGCCCCCAGGATCACACCCCAGGCTGAAGGTGGCGCTAAACTGCTGGGCCACCGGGGCTGCCCTGAAACTTATTTTAAATTCTTTTCCTCTGGATCCATTAGTTTGATTTTCTCTGTTACAAGCAGTTTCTATGATTGTTTTTCTTTAGTAGTTATATTGCTCCTCAGATGTTTCAGAAGCTTCCCCCTGTGCTCATATTTACTCCTTGGGATCATCAGGATCTGATTCCAGATTTGTCAGACTTCCAAGTGTTTACTAAGTGTTTACTAAGTGTTTACTTGGCTAGAAAGGGAAAGGAAGATAAACCTAGATACTGGTTTGTGCTCCTCCAGATGAGGTTAGGACGAGGGATATGGTGCTTCTAGGGTAGTAATCTGACTCAAGCCTCAAGCATTCACCATTTTCTCCACTTCAGACATCATCTACCTTCAGGGTACCTGAAAGCCCTTCTTCTTCAATCACTGTTACTGGTGGGAGAGTAGAGGAGAAAAGGAGCTCAGGTGCAGGTCAGCCAATCCATACTATACTCATTGTGGTCTGCTCCTGTCTCACAGGACACACTTCCAAATGTCTTTGCTGGTTCTTTTCCTTTCTGTTCACCTCTTAAAAGTTGCTATTTTCTAAAGTTCCTGTACATTCTTGTTTTCTGTAACACTGGACAGACTCTCCCTCACATTTTTATTGCCTATATACAGTGCCTACACAAAGTAACATCCAATGTTTGTTAAACAATATTCTAACTGAGAAATCCAAAGGGCATTCCCAACCACATCCTTCTTCTTGGAGGACTTTAGGGTTCAGTCTCAGCTTCAGAGTACTTGTTTTTATTAGTTTTTTTTTTTTTTTAAGATTTTATTTGAGAGACAGGGTGAGTTGAAAGAGGGGAGCACACATGAGCAGGGAGGAGAGGAAGAGGGAGAAGCAGACTCTGTGCTGAGCAGGGAGCCTGATGTGGGGCTCAATCTCAGGACCCCGAGATCATGACCTGAGCCAAAGGCAGATGCCCAAATGACTGAGCCACCCAGGCACCACTGTTAGTTCAGTTTTTATCTTAAAAAGGAGTTAAACTGCTAAATAAAACTTAAATGCAGAAGAATTCTAAGGTTCCTTCCAACTCTATATTTCTGTGGGTCCCCAGCTTGTGCTCTCTTTCTTTCAAATAAACACATTTTAAAATTTTTTTAAAAAAAGAAGCTTGGAACTTTAACCCCCCCCCCCCCCCAATCCTCTGGAGGCTGGAGATTGCCTACATGATGCAGCCTCTATAAAATCTCTATAAACTATGGGATTCTGAGAGCTTCCAGGTTGGGAACACATCCATGTGCCAGGATGGTGGCACACCCCAACTCCAAAGGACAGAAGCTCCTGTGCTTGGGATTCTTCTAGACCTAGTATCTTTTCATCTGGCTGTTCATCTGTATCCTTTATAATAGACATGTTAAAAAGAAAACTCTGACCATCTGTAGAGACAGCATGAATATTCAAGCTATTATATTCAGAAAGTCTTTTTATCATCTAAAAAATGTTTCCAAATTCTACATGCTAACAACATAGATTCAGAAATCCCAAGTGAATCTATATACAGCCAGTCTTAGAAATCAGCACTAAATTATAAGTTGTCATGCCTGTGTGTGGGTGACTGGGTTTCCCAATCATAAAAATAGTCTCTATTACTAAAATGCTACATTTCATTTTACGAAAAGACATCCACATGATGGCACTATAACCTACAAAATAAGTGGTTTTCAATTTATGAAGACTAAGAATTTGGTAAATTCTAGTTGGAGTATTTGTTATTGATGAAGCATCCTTAAAAATGAGGCATTTAGGGATCCCTAGGTGGCGCAGCGGTTTGGCGCCTGCATTTGGCCCAGGGCGTGATCCTGGAGACCCGGGATCGAATCCCACGTCGGGTCCCGGTGCATGGAGCCTGCTTCTCCCTCTGCCTGTGTCTCTGCCTCTCTCTCTCTCTCTGTGTGACTATCATAAATAAATAAAAATTAAAAAAAAAATGAGGCATTTAATACATAGACAATATTGATATCATTCCTGTCATGTTTTACAGAGACACACTGGCTAAATCCTTCATTTCAAGGGCATTTTTTCATACGACTCATTTAACAACAGCATCTTAGTTCTCATCTTACTAGGGAACAGTTATCAAACATTCCTAACACATGGCACTGAACTAGATAAGTCAAACAAAAGCAAGCAAACAGGTATTTAGAAGCCTGAGGTGAGCATTCAACTGTTTTGGAAGCTACTTAACACATTCCCCATAATGTCATATCTTCTTAAAGGTTTTTTGTTTTTTTAAGATTTTTATTTATTCATGAGACACAGAGAGAGAGGCAGAGACACAGGCAGAGGGAGAAACAGGCTCCATGCAGTGATCCTGACATGGGACTTGATCCTGGGTCCCCAGGATCACACCCTGGGCTGAAGGGGACGCTAAACCACTGGGCCACGGGGGCTGCCCTTGGCTAGGTCATTTGCCCATTTTACCATCTGAATCAATCTAATCTGGTGCTTTTTATCCAGCTCTTGCTATCTCTTAATATCTGTTTTTAGTTAGACTTACCCTGATTTCTCCTTCTTCAGACAACCACGTGCAGAGCTGAGTTTTGATAGCTGCCATTTAAATGTAGTGGAAATTCATCTTCAGAATTTTGTCCTGACCAAACATTTGTTAAACTCAGCCTCTTGGTCATGGGATAAGCTGTTGTATTTCAATCCAGTAACCTTCTAATCCTCTCATACATTGGGGCTCAATTCTATTTATTATTTATTTATTTATTATTTATTTTGCTCAATTCTTTTATTTTTTTTAAAGATTTATTTATTTATTTATGATAGACATAGAGAGAAAGAGGCAGAGACACAGGAGGAGGGAGAAGTAGGCTCCATGCCGGGAGCACTCGATCCGGGACTCCAGGATGGCGCCCTGGGCCAAAGGCAGGTGCCAAACTGCTGAGCCACCCAGGGATCCCCTGCTCAATTCTTTTAAAGAGTCTTAAATAATAGTCATTGGATTTATTTCCAGGACTAGTTATAAATTTCTTTTTAATAATTTAATTAATAAGGTACTTAGTTCATATGCTCTGAATTATCATTCATGTCTTTGACATGCTGGTGTTCCTCTGACATCTTATTTATATACTTAAAAATATAAAAATAGGGATCCCTGGGTGGCGCAACGGTTTGGCGCCTGCCTTTGGCCCAGGGCGCGATCCTGGAGACCCGGGATCGAATCCCACATCGGGCTCCCGGTGCATGGAGCCTGCTTCTCCCTCTGCCTGTGTCTCTGCCCCTCTCTCTCTCTCTCTCTCTCTCTCTCTGTGACTATCATAAATAAATAAAAAAAAATTAAAAAAATATAAAAATAAAAGAAACACTAACTACTATCATAATTTTATCAAAAAATATTTGGGGACACCTGGGTGGCTCAGTGGTTGAGCGTCTGCCTTCAGCTCAGGTTGTGATCCTGTAGTTCTGGGATCGAGTCCCACATCGGGCTCCCTGCATGGAGCCTGCTTCTCCCTCCGCCTGTCTCAGCCTCTCTCTGTCTCTCATTTATTCAATAAATATAATCTTAAAAAAATATATTCGAATAACAGAACCAAATTGCTACATTAATTCTATCAAATCCTGCAATTTCCAAGGTTGAACAGTGGTCAGTTAATTTAGCCAAGCTTCTTAGCTTTTCAGGCCTTATTGGTTCTGACAATAGCTACAATGTGATCCTATGTGAAAAGAATAAATCTTGGCAGGCAGCTGAATTTCTTGTGAATAAAAACATGTAGGAAACATTTGAAAGTAGGTTTTCATTATATTTTTATGATTTAAAAAATTACACATGAAAGTTTAAAGACTCCAAACAATCTCCTCATTTTAAAGAATTCAGTGGCCTGTTTGTATAAATAAATATTTTAAATATTCTTCTGAGTTCATAGCCATTAGATTTGGAGGTTTAAGTTTATAAAATTAAAAAAAAAAAAAAAAGGACATATACTCACATGCAAAAGGTATTTCTCATGTTGGAAGCTAGGACTATTAACTTTCTAGTAGAATGAAATATTTCTTCCCAAACAGCAAATTGGAGACATCATAAATCAAGTATATGTTACAATGACTTGTTTTACTTTTCTGAAATATTTAAATCGGGAAAACTACAGTTGTTAAAATCCCAAATCCTAAATCTTGAATAGAAAGGACCTGTGTAAACTACTTTCAAGTGAATCCATTTTCTCTCATCTACGGTAAACTGGTAAAGTAGTAGTCATTTAAACAATGCAAAATTCTGAGAACTTGTGGTGTAATAGATGTAGTACAGGATTAAAAGTCACAAAGCCTCGATCCTAGTCCTGATATTACTACTTATTAGCCAAAGCAAGTTTTCTAACTACTTAGTCTCCACTAAAAAAAAAAAAATCTCATTTATCTTTTTGAGAGAGACGCAGAGAAAATGCACAGAGATGGGTGTCCACCAAGTGCAGGGGAGAGAGGGATAGAGGGAGAGGGAGAGAGAATCCTCAAGCTGACTCCTCAATGCAAATGGAGCCTGATGTGGGGCTCGATCTCACCACCCTGAGATCATGACCTGAGCCAAAATCAAGAGTCAGATGCTTAACCAACTGGGCCACCCAGGCATCCCTCCACTTTCTAATTTATAAAACAAAGTGGGTCAATTTAGGTTTTTTTTTTTTTTTTTTCAATTTTTTTTTTTTTTTTTTCAATTTAGGTTTTTAAGACTCTTTCTAGAGCTTTGATTCTGCACAAGTCAATGAAGGAACTTGCCCAAGTCATTCAAAATATTAATTACAGCTAATATCTATTCAGTGCTTACTTTGGGCTAAGTGGGAGTAAAGAAGATAGTATGTAAGCTGGATCTGATAGGATGGAGAAGATTTTAATTGGCAGATACAGAGAACTGGTGAGAAAACGGGCAATTAAGGCAAAAAAGATCGGAAAATGTAAGGTAATTATATATAATAGTAAGTAGTAAGTTTTGGCTGAAGTGCTGCCAAGTAATAATCTTGCAACTCACTGGAGATCTTAAAAGAGGTAGATTTATAGGCCCTTTCTTTGAGGATTCTGACTCAGTAAGTCAACAGGTAGGGCCGATGGCCTGGGTACATCTTTTCAAGCTCTTCATGTGACTCTGATGTGCAGGATGCTTTGAGAACCAGTGTGATACAAAACACAAGAGACTAACATGGAATAGGGCTGTAAACTTAAGTTGGGCCCACATCATGAAAGGTTTTATGCAAAACTAGGATATTTGGACTTAGCCAATTAGATCTAAGTTTTTGCGTTAACTAAAATTTTATGTTTTTAGAATATGTAGTATGTACGTGTAGTAGATTCTTCAAGAGGCCACCAAAGGGAATTCAATCTCCTTTCCACCTTTGACCCCATAAGTCCCACTCCCTCAATCATTCAAGATTTTTTTTTTCATTCAGGACTTTTAATAAGAGAAATCACATCACAAGAGCCATGTATTGGGAAAACGAACCAAATAGAAATACTTAGGATGACCTATAATGGAGGCAAGTTTCTTTCTTTTCAACAGAAGTGAGAATGGTAACTAAGGAGGACAATGTAGAAGACGATCAAGGGCAGAAAACTCAGAACTATCCACATTAGGGAAGCAAAGATGAGTGAAACCAGGAGAGTCAAATGTCATGGAAACTCAGAGAGGAGACACTAAGGTAGGAAAAGAGGTCAAGCAGCATGAAGAGTGAAAAAAAAAAAGTTTCAGATTCTGTAATCAGAAAGAGGTCTTGGGGGGGGGGGGGGGGGGGAAAGAGGGCAAATATCAGACAGCCAGGAAGTTAGAAATGAGTAGTAGGTGGTGAGTAAGTGAATATAGTAAGTGTCTTCTCTATTCCTGAGTAGTCTGATAGTGAGATGATGGCAAGAGATGGAACAGGCATATGGGGAAAAATGTAATGTGAATGGGCACCCTAGAGCTGGCAACTCTGTAGCTTTTCTGGTAGGAGAAGCAGTCAACACTTTTCAAGTAGAGGCAGATAGGATACATTTGCAGGGATAGGAGATGGAGCCTAGAGAAAGAGAATAAAGGTACAAGACAGCAGATAATTGACTTAGATCTGGTATGGGAAAGAAATGACACCTATTTTATACCTGGATTTAGAAAGCAAAGGAGGGAGGTGTTCCTCCTGACCCATAATGGAAGGGATGATTTAAGATATTTTGAGGTGAAGGGAGAATATATGGGTGTGACCCACAGCCTGTATTTTCTCAGGAAAGTAGATGTTCTAGCTGTCCCTCTTCTACAGAGCAATATTGCCTAAGTGAGGAGCCCAAAAACCTGGACACTGGACCAATATAAAAATATTCCTCCCCACCACCCTGCTCCATTTCAAGTTATTTAAAATTGTAGTTAGTTAACATATATGGTAAAATTGGTTTCAGGTGTAAAATTTAGTGATTTATCACTTATGTATAACAGTGCTCATCACAAGTGTCCTCCTTAATACCCATCACCCATTTTGGCTAGTTTTTTTTATTGAGCACATACTTTATGGTAGTTACTTTATTTAATCCTTACAACAATGCTAAGAAGTAGGTATATTATTCTTCCCATTTAAAAACTTGTACCTTCCTAATCTGCTCCTTTACCCCTGATTTAAAAATTAAAAATTTAAAGATTTTCTATATCATAGGTAATGAGAAAGTGATAAATCAGTTATTGGCATTTCTAGTCAAACATTTGAAATATTTGCAAGGGATACTTCCTAGAGGCAGGTGATTTTTCTAAGAGCTCAAGCTTATTTTAGAATCCTTCACTATGGATAGGCAGAATAGCTCACTCCCCAGAGATGTCTCCATCCTAATCCCATAACTTGTGAACAGGTTATGTGGCAAAAGGAAATTGTTACAGATAGAATCAAGTTTGCTCATCAGCTAATTTTGATATGGGAAGATTATCCTGGATTATTAGGGTAGGCCCAATATTAAAACAAGGTTTTGGTAAGTAAAAGAGGGAGGTGAGAGACAAAATCATAACGATGGCAGCAAAAGACTCCACCAGCTGTTGCTGGCTTTGAAGATGGAGGAAAAGGAATCAATCAAGGAATGTGGATGGCCTCTAGAAGACGAAAAATGCAAGGAAATGGACTTTTCGCTGGAGCCAACAATCCCTTGATTTTGGCCCAGTGAGATGTGTATTGGACTTGTGGCTGATGGGACTATGAGATCCTGCTGCTCTGTCATGCCCTTTCTCTTCAGACCCCAGGTACTCTCAAGAAAGGGTTGACATTTACATTTTAGTGTATGTTGATTTACCACTTACATCTTAAGTCCTATATCTAATAGACTCTATGTATATGAAGAATGTATACTTTGTTAAATTTAGCAGCAAACAACCAGGGGGAAAGCAATGTTTTGGGGAAGGTGAATGATCACAATTTCAATCACTTGTGGCTAAAAATCTATTCATCCTGCACTGGTCAACCTTGACCATAATGAATAGTAAGATTTGAGTGTTTGATAACCCCTTTTTATTCCCTTCCCTTCTAGTGACCCCTTTTCCCCTGGGCTAAAATGAGCTGTATTACTTACCTAAAAATATTCTGTGCCAGCCTTAACTACACACACAAAAAAGGACTTGGTTGTTTTTTAAATTCAATTTTGTTAACTTGCTAATGTTCCTTATTAAGAAATCGGTACTCACAAGTGGTCGAGATGGGCATTGTCTATGATAACGCAAGGAGGGGCTTCAGAATTCTTACGTCAAAAGGGGGAAGTGAACTTACAGATTTGGGTTCTATCTGCGCCCTATGCATTACAGCTGGAAGCGGTTCAGGCTGGCCAAAATCTGGGACTGCAGAGTTGAGGATTCTCTCCCACTCTGCAGAGTCTAATATTTCACAAAGCTTCCCGTCTCTACCTGCACTACGTTGGCATGTTTTTATTTTTTCTCAGCAACTTATCAGTGGTGTCCTTGACATTGGTTTCCTGCATCTCACACCCCTGAGTACTATAAAGTCGGGCGGTAATCACTGTCTGAATTCGTGTTTTCTGAATGTAAAGCGGCTTGTCTTTAGGCTACGGAGGCTCCCTTTGGGAGGGCTTGCTCAGCCTTGCAGTTGAGGAAGTTCTGAGTATGCAGAAAGGGTTCCCGAGAGAGGGTCGGAACGCTCCCCTTACCGGAGGGCCCTCGCCTTCCACTGGATGGGAAGCAAACTCCGACTTCAGAGGCACGGGGTTTGGCCTGCCACCCAGAGCCTTCCTTCCCGGCGTCGCATCTCCCAGCGGGCCCACCGCTGATTCTGCACACCCCGACGCAGTCACCGGGGAGGCGGAGCAGGCTGGGACCAGGACAGCCAGCTCCCCGAAGTCACGTCCACAGCGCCCCGGGACGGCGGACGCTCCCCGGGTCCGCGCGGGCACGTCAGCTTCGGTGGGGGCAGGGGGCGCGCAGCCGGCAGCCTCGAGAACCAGCGACTCCGACGCGGACGCGCCAACCACTGCCGTTAACTTTGCCGCCAGCGGGACTTCCGGCGCGAGGCGGGGCGGCTGGCGGCTGGCGGCTTCCGGCTTCCAGGACCCGGTCCTCCTCCCGCCGCAGCCCGCCCCTCCTCCCGGCCCCGGTCCCGGTCCCGGCCCCGGCCCCGGTCCCGGTCCCGGACCCCCTCGCCACCCCGAGGCCCCGCCCCCTGCCCGGGTCCCCCTCGCCACCCCGAGGCCCCGCCCCCTGCCCGGTCCCCCTCGCCACCCCGAGGCCCCGCCCCCTGCCCGGTCCCCCTCGCCACCCCGAGGCCCCGCCCCCTGCCCGGTCCCCCTCGCCACCCCGAGGCCCCGCCCCCTGCCCGGTCCCCCTCGCCACCCCGAGGCCCCGCCCCCTGCCCGGTCCCCCTCGCCACCCCGAGGCCCCGCCTCCCGACCACTCAGGCCCCGCCCCCTGGCCCCTCCTTTCCCTCCTCCCCTCCCCCCGTTCCATCTAATTGTTGGATTGTCGGCGCTGCACTCCCGCTGGAGGCCGGCAGGGGGCAGGGTTCGAGCCTGGATTTTCTTCCGCCGGGCGTCCCCGGGGAGGCCGTCGCCGAGAGGGAGAGGGGGAGGGGGGAGGGGAGGGCGGGACGCGAGGACGCGGTTCGGTCGGCTGCTGAGCTACTTTTGGCCCCGGGTCGGCGGGGAGGCTGTGGCTGCCGCATCAGAGCTGACGTGGGGGCGACGCGGGGCCCCGGGGGCGCCGGGCTGCCGGGCTCGCCGTCCCCACCTCCTCCCGCCCGTAAGCAGTGACGACGGCCGCTACGTAAATCCCATCGCGGCGGGTAAGTGGCGCGCCGGGCGGGACCCGGCACCGCGGAGCCGCCGACGGCGCAGGAGGCGGGGGCCGGGAGCGAGGCGGGGGCCGGGAGCGAGGCGGGGGCCGGGAGCCAGGCGGGGGCCGGGGCGGGGCGAGCGGCAGCCGGGGGCGCGGAGAGGGCGGCGGCGGGGAGGGCAGGGGCAGCCCGACACCGCGGCCTCCGGACGGCGGCCCGGCCGCTGAGTCCCCCGCCCCCCGTCCCCCGCCCCCCGTCCCCCGCCGCGTCCCCCGCCCCGTCGCCCTCCGCGTCCCCGCCCGGTCTCCCGCCCGGGGCCCCCCCCGCCTCCCCATCCGCGCGCACCGCTTTCTGAGGCCCCCGCTGTCCCTCCGGGCGGCGCTCGCCCGTCCCCCCGCACTCCTACCGGGCCCGAGGCGGACAGTGTTTGGGGAAAGCCACCCGACCCGGAGGAGAGCGGACCCGGGCACCGAGGACGTCGGTCTCTACCGCCGGCGGCCCGCAGTGCCTGTGTCGGTTCTGCGCGCTCGGGTCCCGTGGGACAGCCTCCGTCCAGTCCCCCGTTCCTTCCCCAAAACCCTGCTTGGGGCCCGCATGCGGGCACCTTTAGTCTCCGGACACTGTGGGTGCGGGCTTGTCAGAGCTGCGGGGAGGGAGCAGGTCCGGGACGGCCGGGGGACCGCGCTCCTGGGTCCCGCTGCCCCTAGACCCGGGCCTGCTGCCTGCGGGGGGGGGGGGGGGCACATGGTCAGCACAGCCTGGGTCCCGCTGCCCCTAGACCCGGGCCTGCTGCCTGGGGGGGGGGGGGGCACATGGTCAGCACAGCCTGGGTCCTGCTGCCCCTAGACCCGGGCCTGCTGCCTGGGGGGTGCGGGGGGGGCACATGGTCAGCACAGCCTGGGTCCTGCTGCCCCTAGACCCGGGCCTGCTGCCTGGGGGGTGCGGGGGGGGCACATGGTCAGCACAGCCTGGGTCCTGCTGCCCCTAGACCCGGGCCTGCTGCCTGGGGGGTGCGGGGGGGGCACATGGTCAGCACAGCCTGGGTCCCGCTGCCCCTAGACCCGGGCCTGCTGCCTGGGGGGGGGGCACATGGTCAGCACAGCCTGGGTCCTGCTGCCCCTAGACCCGGGCCTGCTGCCTGGGGGGTGCGGGGGGGGCACATGGTCAGCACAGCCTGGGTCCCGCTGCCCCTAGACCCGGGCCTGCTGCCTGGGGGGTGCGGGGGGGGCACATGGTCAGCACAGCCCAGGGTCCTGCTGCCCCTAGACCCGAGCCTGCTGCTTGGGGGGGGGGGGCACATGGTCAGCACAGCCTGGGTCCCGCTGCCCCTAGACCCGGGCCTGCTGCCTGGGGGGTGCGGGGGGGGGGGCACATGGTCAGCACAGCCTGGGTCCCGCTGCCCCTAGACCCGGGCCTGCTGCCTGGCGGGGGGAGGGGGCACATGGTCAGCACAGCCCAGGGTCCCGCTGCCCCTAGACCCGGGCCTGCTGCCTGGGGGGTGCGGGCGGGGGGGGCACATGGTCAGCACAGCCTGGGTCCCGCTGCCCCTAGACCCGGGCCTGCTGCCTGGGGGGTGCGGGGGGGGGCACATGGTCAGCACAGCCCTGGGTCCCGCTGCCCCTAGACCCGGGCCTGCTGCCTGGCGGGGGGAGGGGGCACATGGTCAGCACAGCCCAGGGTCCCGCTGCCCCTAGACCCGGGCCTGCTGCCTGGGGGGTGCGGGCGGGGGGGGCACATGGTCAGCACAGCCTGGGTCCCGCTGCCCCTAGACCCGGGCCTGCTGCCTGGGGGGTGCGGGGGGGGGCACATGGTCAGCACAGCCCTGGGTCCCGCTGCCCCTAGACCCGGGCCTGCTGCCTGGGGGGTGCGGGGGGGGGGCACATGGTCAGCACAGCCCTGGGTCCCGCTGCCCCTAGACCCGGGCCTGCTGCCTGGGGGGTGCGGGGGGGGGCACATGGTCAGCACAGCCCTGGGTCCCGCTGCCCCTAGACCCGGGCCTGCTGCCTGGGGGGTGCGGGGGGGGCACATGGTCAGCACAGCCTGGGTCCCGCTGCCCCTAGACCCGAGCCCTGACTGTAAGGTCACCGAGACACCTGCACTGCTCAGGTGGGCAGCAGTCAGCTCACCGTCAGTTTCAGCAGCTCTGACTAAAACTGAGAGAGCCTCTCTTAACAGTACCTCTTATCTACTTCACTTCTTAAAATTTCTTCCTTCCAAGCCTGATTTGGGGGGCCGATGAGAATGCAGCCACTTCCTATTAAATAATATACACCTAGATGCCTGGCCATAGAGGTCTGGGATGAAAATTGTACCATACTGTATGCAAGACTCATATTCTCTCTTGATTTTTCCCTTTGGGTACCACATTTTTCTCCTAGTCTTGATCCTGTTTTTGAGTAACAAGCTACTTTGCCCTCATAGTTTTTAAATCTTTGAGTTTTTTTCTTCCAAGGAAGTTAAATTGCAAACAGTATTTTGGCCAATAAAAGCTAAGTATTAAAAAAAATGTTTAAAGAACTGCTTCCTGATCCAGATACAACTTTAGAAAGATATTTAAATGGGTTTGATCCTGAATGAGTGAACACTTAAAGCATTGTCACATTAAGTGTTGGTAATGGCGCAAACATGTTTGGTGTGAATCTCTAAGTAGATCAGGGTAAGCAGGCACTTTCCCAGTGACTCTCTGGTCAACCTGGAATCACTCTGGTGAGTGTGAAGTTGTGATTACACTGATGTTTTGTTTACATATCTTATAAGACTATATGAATAAATTTTTGTTGAATGTATAAACATGGAGGAGCTCTTCAGTCTTTGTGTTTGCTTTGTTGGAAGGCTAATGAAATTTGCTTCTACTGATGAATTCAAGAAACTCCAGACTCTATAGATCACTTCAGTTTTCTTTTTTTTTTTTTAAGATTTTATTTTTTCATTCATGAGAGACACAGAGAGAGAGAGAGAGAGAGAGGCAGAGACACACAGAGGGAGAAGCAGGCTCCATGCAGGGAGCCTGATGTGGGACTTGATCCCAGGACTCCAGGATCATGCCCTGGGCGGAAGGCAGGCGCTAAACCACTGAGCCACCCAGGGATCCTGATCACTTCAGTTTTCTTTTTTTTTTTTTTTTAAAGATTTTATTTATTTATTCATGATAGTCACACACAGAGAGAGAGAGGCAGAGACACAGGCAGAGGGAGAAGCAGGCTCCATGCAGGGAGCCCGATGTGGGATTCGATCCCGGGTCTCCAGGATCGCGCCCTGGGCCAAAGGCAGACGCCAAACCGCTGCGCCACCCAGGGATCCCTCACTTCAGTTTTCTACTGAGGAAAGTCATTGCATGATTAAAATATGAAATCTCTCTTAGGATTAAGGCACTTATATGAAAAGTAGGGAAGAGTTTCAGGTTAACACACATAAGGAATCCTGACTGAAACTTGACCAGTACAATACATGTATTTCTGATCTTTTTTCCCTAATTTGATATTCTCTGCAAGTTAATATTGGACCAGAAAATTGAGCCAGGTTTATTGTTGATGTAGTAGTCCATTGGAAAGCACTCAAATGTCCTGTTCCATTTAGATAGACTTTTAAAAGTAAAACTGAACAATGCAAACACTTCACAGCTGAACCACTGACATTTTGACATGCGGTCAACATTGGTCATTAAGGAAATAAGCCTGAAATGTCTTCGAATGTCTTTACTGAACTAATGCATTCCATATATAAAAGTCAACTTTGAGAATTATCATACATTAATGCAATTTCAATGTTATCCATACAAATTATAAAAATAAAAATTTCAGGGAAAATGTTTCTTATCCATTGCACATAAGTAGAAATAAATTATTTAAATCATTTCGTTAATTTCCTTTTAAAGAATACTTAGGGCGTTTAAAATCTTTTACCATGAGAACAGTATAATAAAGATCACAATTTGTCAGAGTAAATCCTTTCACTCATGAGCTTTCCTTTTCTGATGCTTTAGAATATACAGTAGAGAATAAGGGAGAATGGAAAGGAAAACTTAAGGATGATACTAGTGAGATTGTATCTTAATACTAATAAAGACAACTTGAGTCTTACTGGTATAATTCCATTACAGCAAAGTTTAAAAATACAGTATCTATGTTTTTTGAACATCTTTTGATTGGCCTTCCCAGGAGTGTCAGAGGAAACTGTTGAGGAAAACATAAGCTAGGAAGTTAAGTGGGAATTTTGCTTGGAAGAGAGGATACTTGCCTCCTAGAAAACCTTACTCGCAGCTCTTTTGTGAGGCTCTTTTGAAGTATCTCAATTCTCCCAAAGTGGGAAGCATCTTCAGGTGTATTTTCCAAACAGTGATACAGCCAGGTCCATTACATATCAAAATCATGTGAAATTCTAACAACGGAGCTGTGTGATTCTGATAATTTGAGAATTTCCCCCAAAACCAGTGTTTGCTTGCTTGCTTGCTTGCTTGCTTTCTTTCTTTCTTTCTTTCTCTTTCTTCTTTCTTTTTCTTTCTTTCTTTCTTTTTCTTTTTTCCTTCCTTTTCTTCTTTCTTTCTTTCTCTTTCTTTCTTTCTCTCTCTTTTCTTTTCTCTTCTCTTCTCTTCTCTTCTCTTCTCTTTTCTTTTTTCTTTTCTTTTCTTTTCTTTTCTTTTCTTCTTTTCTTTTTCTTCATGAGACACACAGAGAGAGAGGAGCAGGCTCCGTGCAGGGGACTCCAGGATCACACCCTGGGCAGAAGGCAGACGCTCAACCGCTGAGCTACCCAGGTGTCCCACAAAACCAGTATTTTCAAAGTTATCTTCTTGAAGCTTTTTTTTTTTTTGTAAACACAGCAGACTTAAAATTAGACCCTAACTACAGTTTTGTTTATAATTTCAAATAGCCTCAATTTTTTTCATTGGTAGCACAAAAGTGATGTTTTTTTTTTTTTGTTAAGTAATGTTTTAAAGTGGAATTTATATTCTAGCATTGATATGATAAAAGCTAGTTCAGGTATTGGGGAAACAATCATGCAAAAGACCCATGATACTATATATGGACAGTTGAGATGCTTTCACTTTTTAAAAAATTGATGGAAGTGTTAAAATTAACCTATTGAAGCATGTTTCTGGACTTAGAAAGGTAGCAGTTTTATTAATATACACAAAATAAGACCAATCTAGCTAAGTATAATAATGTTGAAATTCATTTCTCCGAACTTTAGCTAATAAAAGTGTCTTATCTACTCTTTCCCAGATTTACTAGTTAGTAGTCACTTATTGTACTTTGTGTAGATGTGTTTTGAAATGTATAAAATGCAGTAATGAAATAACGATACTGAACAAGAAAACCCTGCAATGACTTCAGTCGAGCAAATAATTCCTACAGAAGATTTTAAATTTTGTTTCCTTCCATGAAGTGGTGGTGGTGGTGGAGAGGATAGTATTTGGAGAGGTGGAGATAGACTATGGTTATTTGAATCTTATTTTTCATTTCCTTCTTACCAGCCAGTTTTGCTATTCATTGACTGTGAAATAGCCAAAAACAGAAGCCAGGTGGGGAATGAATTGAGAAAGAGATGCTGAAATAATTAATCCTTTGGTCTTTTTATAAAGACTTAAGATTTCTTAAATAATAGGTGTCTGAAGCAATTGAATTAGAGTAGCCTTGAATCTGTATTAGAAAGCCACATGATTTTCTGTATGATTCGTGTTTAAAATATTAAAGACATTATTTACACATGTTTCAATTATTTATAAGTACTACTCCTGGCTACTTCTGTTTTTACATAGAAGTGTGAAGAATGTTATTTGAAAGTTATTCTGAGACGCCTGGGTGGCTCAGCAGTTGAATGTTTGCCTTTGGCCCAGGGCACAATCCTGGAGTTCCGGGATCGAGTCCCACATGGAGCTCCCTGCGTGGAGCCTGCTTCTCCCTCTGCCTATGTCTCTGCCTCTCTCTTTGTCTCTCATGAATAAATAAATTAAATCTAAAAAAAAAATCACTATGATTTGTTATTCAACATATCTATCATCTTTAAAAAATTTTTAAAAAAATGTTATTCTAACTTTGTTTCACAATGATTACAAAACTTTAAATGTGGTATAATTTCCTGTCACTGCTATCCCACATTGTTTCTCCTTGTACTCTCATCTCCTTCGCCTAAGATTCATGATAAGCATAGGCTCATCCCTACCAACTTCAGGTATTTGGCTCTTTGAAAATACTTCTCTTTTCTAGCCAGCCCTATCTTCTCTCTACCTTTTGATTGATGTGATTGAAAAGAACAGCTTTATATGCACTTCATATTCTTCTTCCCTTATCTTTCAAGCTTTACTTGCTATTTAAATCAGGATTAACCTATGAAGATCTCCTACTTTCCCAATGAACTACAACTTTGCTTCATCCTGGAACCAGAGAAATGGATACATTTTTCTGTGGTCTCTTTCTCTTCCTGCTTCCAAGAGGGGTGTATCGCCTTTTATTCTATGTTCTTTTCTTTTTGTTTTTACTGTACTAATTGCAGTGTGGGGTATTTTTGTGTTTTTTGTTTTGTTTTGTTTTGTTTTTTCTCCCCTTCCTACAAAAATGATCTCAACGCATAATTTACAATTTCCATTTTTGGGTTCTTAAAAGCAGAGGAAGAACTTAGGTTGTTTTGCAATTGTCTTTATAAAGGACTCCACATATTTGTCATATTTCTCCAACATTTTATAGTTTTTTCCAACTAATATCTAGTTCAAAAGCAGTTTTTAAAAAGCAGTCTGCTGTTATTGTCTTTCCAAAGCATTCAACTTAATTTTCCTAGAAGTAACTCTATCTTTTAAATCTATTTAATGATTTAACATGCTAGTTAACAGAATTCCAAAATTACAACAGTAAGCATAGTTGGCATAATCAAGTTTGGTGATAAATATGATTAACTCTTGCTAATCATCCACTATAGCTGTTAGCAACAGAAGTGCTTGGAAACACTAGAGAATGGTCTTGTAGGCATTAGTTATTCTGTGGGTTTTATAGAAAAATGAGGAGAAAGTTGTTTCCATAAGCTTTTATGTCCTAGTAAAGTTGCCCAAGAAATTTTCTTACAATAATACCTGATTTTTCCAGAAAGTTAAATTGTAGTAGTAATGTAATTAACCACAGCATGGTAGGTGTTCACATTTTGTAAGTGTAAATATAATGATATTTTTCTTTAATCAGCATATTTTAAATACCTGTAATAGAGCTCTATATCAAGGGATATTTGGTAGCAATGAAATTAATTGACTCTGTGTGCCAGAGGGTGATTGGAGCAACACATAGACGAAGAGTAAGGTGAATACCAGATACTGTTTTGGTAATCAAACCTAACATATGATAGGAAATTTTTACCAGTATGATAAATGGCTTTTCTCCAGATTTAGCACAGAAATTCACATATAGGCAAAAGAATTTTGAACTCATTTTTCTCTTGTAGTGTAAGCTCTTATTTGCCTCTAATAAACTAATCTAAGATACACCTTTCCACTCTAAAAGAGAAAGTTTCCTTAGCAGATAGGACTTAAAAAAATAGTTTTATAGAAAACTTGTAGTGTACAGAACATTACATCAGTATACTTTGTGATTTTAGGCTTAAAAATTATAACTTGAGACTGTATCATGAGATATGATGAATTCAAGGGGTATGTTTTAGGCTAAATAGAATATATATTATAATAAGCTCAGTATGAGAACATTTGACATTTAACCATTTGACCTTTGACATTTAATATTAGGACATTTGAGCTCTTAACCATTCAGGTGTTTGTGTATGTGGGAGTAGGGGATCCTTTTTTTTTTTTTTTTTTTTAAGATTTCATTTAGTCAGGATCCCTGGGTGGCTCAGCGATTTAGCGCCTGCCTTCGGACCAGGGCGTGATCCTGGAGGCCCGGGATCGAGTCCCACATCAGGCTCCCTGCGTGGAGCCTGCTTCTCCCTCTGCCTGTGTCTCTGCCTCTCTCTCTCTCTCTCTCTGTGTCTCTCATGAATAAATAAATCTTAAAAAAAAAGATTTTTTTAAATCATGAGAGACAGAGAGGGAGGTAGAGACGTAGGCAGAGGGAGAAGCAGGCTCTCCCTGGGGAGTCCAATGCAGGACTCTATCCTAGGACCCTGGGATCATGCCCTGAGCCAAAGGTAGATGCTCAACCACTGAGCCATCCAGGTGCACTAGAGTGTGAGATCCTAAGTCAATCCTTGTTTATCAAAGAGTAGTATGTTCTAGGACATTAAAACCAGATTTGGGGTGAGATCAATAGTATAAAAAGCAGCTGAATTTTTCAAAATATTCACAGTTCATACTTTAGTAAAATGGGATCTCCTGCTTTTCAAATCAATACGGGGTAATTTTGAACCTGGAAAATTAATATAATGGAAAGGATGATGTACCTTAATTTGCATGCTTCTATAACTAAGTTTTATTAAGCCTCTACCAGGTACCTCAACTTGTAATGCTCAACTATGGCTATTGGAAGATTTTGAGTAAGGAAATAAATAGCATCTTTGGATTTGCATTTTTTTTAAAAAAAAGATTTTATTTATTTATTCATGAGAAACAGAAAGAGAGAGAGGGGGAAGTAGGCTCCCTGTGGGAATCCCAATGCAGGAAGGACTCTATCCCAGGACCCTCAGATCACGACCTGACCCGAAGGTAGAAGCTCAACCACTGCCATCCAGGTGCTCCTGGGTTTGCATTTTGAATAGTGTTGTTATCTAGTGGAGTTAAGAGGGGTTGAGAGGTTTGAGTGAGGTGAAGGTATTACAGGGAGAGACGAATTTCTTTATAGGGAGGCAGTTATTGCTTTAATCATGTCAATCATTTCAGAACTAAAGCAGTGGCAGTGATGATGGGGAAAATGAAGTCAAGAAATGGGAGATGCTATTATTAAGGCTGAGTAAGGTAGTGGTCCTTGCTTATATTCGAAAGAGTTGGACATTTTGTGTTTTTTTTTTTTTTTTTTTTTTTTTATTTATTGGTGTTCAATTTACTAACATACAGAATAACCCCCAGTGCCCGTCACCCATTCACTCCCACCCCCCGCCCTCCTCCCCTTCTACCACCCCTAGTTCGTTTCCCAGAGTTAGCAGTCTTTACGTTCTGTCTCCCTTTCTGATATTTCCCACACATTTCTTCTCCCTTCCCTTATTTTCCCTTTCACTATTATTTATATTCCCCAAATGAATGAGAACATATAATGTTTGTCCTTCTCTGACTGACTTACTTCACTCAGCATAATACCCTCCAGTTCCATCCACGTTGAAGCAAATGGTGGGTATTTGTCATTTCTAATAGCTGAGGAATATTCCATTGTATACATAAACCACATCTTCTTTATCCATTCATCTTTCGTTGGACACCGAGGCTCCTTCCACAGTTTGGCTATAGTGGCCATTGCTGCTAGAAACATCGGGGTGCAGGTGTCCCGGCGTTTCATTGCATTTGTATCTTTGGGGTAAATCCCCAACAGTGCAATTGCTGGGTCGTAGGGCAGGTATATTTTTAACTGTTTGAGGAACCTCCACACAGTTTTCCAGAGTGGCTGCACCAGTTCACATTCCCACCAACAGTGTAAGAGTGTTCCCTTTTCTCCGCATCCTCTCCAACATTTGTTGTTTCCTGCCTTGTTAATTTTCCCCATTCTCACTGGTGTGAGGTGGTATCTCATTGTAGTTTTGATTTGTATTTCCCTGATGGCAAGTGATGCAGAGCATTTTCTCATATGCATGTTGGCCATGTCTATGTCTTCCTCTGTGAGATTTCTGTTCATGTCTTTTGCCCATTTCATGATTGGATTGTTTGTTTCTTTGGTGTTGAGTTTAATAAGTTCTTTATAGATCTTGGAAACTAGCCCTTTATCTGATATGTCATTTGCAAATATATTCTCCCATTCTGTAGGTTGTCTTTGAGTTTTTGTTACATTTTCTCCTCACAAAACAATCTTCATTTGACAGGAAAGAATGCTTGGAAAAATTTACAGTTGTCAGGATCATATAGCCAATAAGTGATAGAACTCAGTAATGCCCAGATCAGCTCAGTAATGCCCAGTGCCAGTGTTTTTTATGCCACACACTATTGCTATCACTAGACCACGTTGCTCCTCAGGAATTGAGTAATGAAGGGAGAGGAGGACTCCCAGATGGAGTGGCTGAGTCAGTGTTGATGTCACTCACTGAGATGAGAGTACAGCAAGAGGAGAGATGCAAAGTGAGGGCATTGAGGTTATATTTGAACATTTGGGGCTTGAGGATCTGTGAGCAAATCACTAAGAGATATCTAATAGGCAGATGCATATGGGCTGGAGCTCAAGAGTGAGAAGTCCAGGCTGTAGATGAGATCTGAGACTGACCAAATGAGGATGAGCTAGGGAGCCTGTGTAGGAGGTAGATTTGGGGGATGCGAAACCTGGAAATACCAGTCTCTCAGGAGCAAGCAGAGAAGACTGAGGACGAAGGACTGGATAATTTGGAAGAAAAGCATGAACACAGTGTTCCAAAGAGTTTAATCAGGAAAAATTTGGGGAGAATAGGAAATGCTGTAGGGATATAAGGAAGATAGATTTGGCAAGCAAGCAATCAACCTGTGATGACTTAGAGAATAGTTGGGATGAAATTATTCTTTGATGAGCCTGAATCAGAATCAGTTTTATCTGATGGTCATTATTCTGGTGTGAGACTAGTTATTTTCTCTTCTGACATCTTGTGGCTGTGGTGGCTGGAAGCTGCTACTTTCTTCAATGCTGATTGCCTCTGGCTGTTCCTGGACTTTAGTGAATACCTTTTGCTACTTTTTGAATCCTGGACCATAAGAATGTATTACTCATTCAAAAATTAAAGAAAATTCCAAGAGAAATATAGAAATGAGCATTTACGCCTCTTTTTATGTGGTGTCATAATCATTATTATTCAAATAATATTATGAATATTTTTTGTTTAAATGTCTGTCTCCCTCATGAAATTGTAATCTCCTGAAGAATGGGGACATTTATCTGCCTCTGTGCCTAGCACAAAGAAAGGCCTGACATATCATGGGTGCCAGTCACTGTTTAATAAATAAATGGTCTCTGCCTTGTAGGCTATACAATTTTTATGGAAGATAAGATTCCCAATGTAAAACACCAGTGGAATATAACAGAGTAAGTTTAATCCAAAGGAATGGCACCATCCTTGCTTTTTGTTTATGTTGTAAGTAACCTGGTTCAAATGTCCTACCATCTCTTGTCCATCTGCTGAAAGATGGGGGACAGTTGGTAGCTATAACCATTGTCCTTGTGCCCATGGGCAAACCTCCTGGCTCAGTTTTACAATGACTAGGATGGTATGATACTATTTTAGAGGGGGCCACTTAGGAAAGAGCCCTGAAAACAGCATGTCTGTGGCTAAGCACCACCATTGCTGGCCAAGATGCCTAGAAGATACTCAGGGCTGTGCATATTCGTTCTTTCCACTTCTACAGTAAATTAAGGACTCTTAGTTCCTTTGTCTTTCTCTTTGCCAGTTTTACTTCATTCAGAGTGTCAACTGTATATTTAGATATTAGTAAAAAAAAATGGGGTTTAGTTGCTAGAGTGTATAAAATAGCTTTTTAAGTGGACTACAGGCTATTGGAGAAGATTTTAAAATAAGTATTAATATTTTGTTTGGAGTTAAAATTCTTTGACAAAAGCCAGTTTTGAACGTAAGGTAAATAAAAAATGGTTGGCAAGTTTGTTGCAGTGGAATGAAATTTAAGAAAATGATAAAAAGAAGAAAATGATAAATTCACTCAGTTTATTAAGTGATTATTATTTTAAAATAGAGCTGATACCTTGAGCTTTATGTAGTGTATATTATTCAGATAGCTCTGCTCTATATTCAGTAGGAAATAACCTGATATATAGCACATGATTTACATTTTTTGAATTTTTTTCCCCAGAAGATAAGAAAATCGCAAAGAAGTAAGATTGAAAAAATACAGTTTTCAGCTTTCTAGTTTGTTTTTTCAGTTTTACAGAAATTAGGATATTCTGGGGGGTATTCTTCTGGTGTAGTTTTGAGAGATTTTCTTTTTTTTTTAAAGATTTTATTTTTTTAAATAAAATTTGTGATCTCCCAATTCAATTATAATTTTACTGCAGGATAAATAAAGAAGAAAACGGTGAAGGAACAAAGCATTGATTACAGATGTCTTAATAATGAGCAAATGTAGCAGGAAAAAATATATTAAGACAAATCTAAGGTAGGTGGATATATATTTTTCTGTTCTTTTGAAAGTTCTGCTTAGAGAGTTAAAAGTTAAAATAATGGATAATTGAATGATGTATACATGTAGACATGCATCCATGAATGTATATATGTGTGTGTGTATGTATATAATGCTAATAAAGTATGATAAAATGTACCCAAAGTGTGCAGCCATTCAGTTAAAGTGTTCATTGTCTACCTATACCCTGTTAGGCAGTGGCGGGGGGGAGGGGAGTGGACATTGACATTCAGCTGGTGTCACATACTGGCCTTTTCATTTAGAAAGGAGACCATACATAAGGGTGTGAACAGAGTTTTAGTTTTCTTCCTTCCTTGCCTTTAAGCTGTACTTGTACCTAACATAAAACAGAACAGAGTCCCTACCAATTTTTTACAAAAATCCAGATAGAATTTTTCAAGTTTTCTTTCAACTGCTTTCAGAGACATTCTGGTTTATCAGTTGGATCTAGCTTTTTTTATTTATTCATGAGAGACACGGAGAGAGAGAGGCAGAGATATAGGCAGAGAGAGAAGCAGACTCCATGCAGGGAGCCCAATGTGGGACTTGATCCTGGGACTCCAGGATCATGCCCTGAGACAAAGGCAGATGCTCAACTGCTGAGCCACCCAGCCGTCCCATGGATCTAGCTTTAAAAAGAAAATAAATTTCTCTGACATTCTTTTTACAAATAAAGAATAGAAACAATTAATAATACTTTTTCCTTTTGTAGCTGAATTCTATTTTTAAAATTTTACAAGGGCAAATATCATTGCTTTGAGTGTAGTTTGTCTTTGCAAATGGGAGACAGCTAAAATTTTAGAAGTTTGGTAGTTAGAACACCTTAATTATAACTAAGAAACTGCCTTTGTCTTATTTTTCATTTAGATAGATTTGCTCTGTATTTCCCTTTTTCTTTTTCTCTTGTCTTTTAAGAACACTTTCCTAGATACCAGTGATAGCATTCCTTTAAAATGTTTTTCCTCTTCCCATTTTTCTTCTATTTTTATATGTTCTTGACACATAGGGATTCCTATAAGTTTGATCATTAATTGCCTCAGTATTTCTATAATTGTAAATGTAACTTTTATGAATATATTCCTTTGTGTTCATTTCTTGAAGATATGTAATATGTTGTCTACCTATTGTGCTGTGCTGTACAGACAGTACTATATTGTTGTACTTCAGTATTTTGGGGAATTATTGCACTATAATGTAGATGTTCTATTAAAGTTCTAGAAAATAACAGAGTAAGCAAATACAGTTCTACCCCTCTAAAAGTAGTTCAATCTAGAAGTCTTTGAAAATTATGCTAATAGATGGATCCTATTATTTTAAAACATATACCTTAACATTTTATTAAACTGAATCCTAATATATTCAGGACATTTTGGGGGTAACATTCATTTTTCTATCAAAGAAGAAAATGATTTGCTAGAGAATATAAAGATTTCAGAATATTTAACCTTCATAAGAAAAGAATATTGCTACTACTATCAACCATTTTAAATATGCCTATTTTAGCAATCTTTTTTTTAAGTATTTCTTTTAAGATTTTATTCATTTATTCGTGAGAGACACAGAGAGGGGCAGAGACATAGGCAGAAGGAGAAACAGACTCCCCCGGAGAGCCCGATGTGGGACTCGATTTCCTGTCCTGGAAATCACGCCCTGAGCCAAAGGCAGATGCTCAACCACTGAGCCACCCAGGCATCCCCATTTTAGCAAACTTTATCTGTTTTTTAGATTGTGGAAGTTAATGTTTGCCAGTATTTTGCTTGCTGTTAGTTTATAGTGCTTAATGGACTTTTTGTTTTAGTTTCTTATTGTTTCATCTTAGGTCTTTGTTTTTAAATATTTTATAACTTATGATTACTAATTGGTCTTTCTAATAAGGATTATTGTTTAAGATTAATATATTGCTCAATTAATTTATAGATTATTAACTTTAGTACAACTGTGTTTAACGTTTGATATAGAAAGTGAGATTTGGGGGAAATATTCTTGGATACATTTCTTTGGTTTTGACTATAAAGTATATAGTGAACAATGAAGGATTATAATAGAGAGATACTGTTTGAAAATGCCTACTATGTTGCTTGACCCATGTTGAACATTTAATTCTTAGTTGAATCTTTTCCCCTGAATCCTGCCCTGGCATTAGTTTTTAGTGGGTTTAGGAGACTGTACCAGAGAGCAGTTGGATTTTGATCAGTAGTAGAATAAACAGGCTTGAAAATAATAGGATATATATTTTAAATTGATAGCACTGGCTTTAGTTTTCTGTAGATGATTTTTGCCTTCAAATACATTTATTTCTTATTTTTTAAAAAATATTCTTTCTTTTAAGTCATCTTTGCACCCAATGTGGGGCTGTATCACAAGCCTGAAATCAGGAATTGCATGCTCTACCCACTGAGCCAGCCAGGCACCCCTCAAATAAATTTATTTTAGTATCAAACTTTTAGTGAATGATATATACTGGGCACTATACTAGGCAGTCTAGGAGAATACAAATTAGAGTCTCTACATCCTAGTGTGAAAGACAAAGCCTATCTGGATGAAGAATGTAACAACAATTGCAGCATGATCAAGAGCACATCTGTATTATAAAATGTTGTCTAAACTGGAAAACTCAGGACACGGGCTGTGGAGTCATAATCACAAGACCTCTTGTTCACAGTCTTCATGCTATCTATTATGTGCCCTGTAGAAAGTCATTTAATCTCTCTAAACTTTATTTTCTTTTTATCATTTTAGTGACATCTGACAGTGGCATAGTCTTCCCAAGTAGTTGATTAGTTGGATTATTTAACAATTATGGTAGATTCTGTACTATGCATTAGGAAGACATGAGTTGCTTACACTAGTGTTAGTGCTTTGTGAATGAATGTATTATATGCTAGACAAGTGCTATAATGGAAGTATTGCATAAAATGCTTTGGGACCTCAGAACAGAATAACTAATTCTGCCCAAGGCTATTAGAATAGGCTTTTGAAAGAAGGTGTCCTTCAGCCAGACCTTATAAAAACTGGTAGGAATTTGCCTGTTGGATACAGAAGGGGTGACGGGCAGTTCAGGATGAGAGAAGAACAGATATAAAAGATTAGAACTGGGAGAGTAGGATGTGTATTTCAAAGAAATGCCTAAAATGGAGGCCAGAATGCAGAATTGGAGAAGAATGGAGTGACTGGAAATGGGGACATAAAAGTAAAATGGGTTCACGTTGTGAAAGAGATTGAATGGCAGTTTGGTTTGGTAATTGAGAATACGGACTCTGGAAAAAGAACAGTTCAGAACCTGCCTATGCCACTCAGATCAGATCAGATCAGATTGGTGGCAAGATGAGGTTCATAACCTCGTTATGCCTCCTTTTCATTATCTCTAAAAGAAGAACTATCCTGATCTTATAAAGTTGTAAAGGATTAAAACCAGTAGGCTTTTACCACATGGTAATCAACAGATGATTGTTGTGGTTATGATTATTTTAAGTAGTTTGAATTTTATCCTATACTTAATAGGAAGCTACTGAAGAGTTTTAAGCAGAGAAGTGTTTTAAGCAGAAATGTATGCTTGCAAAAGAGAACTGTTGATATGGATTGAAATAGAGAGATTGAGCAGTGATTGACAAAGGGACTAACTTGTTCTTTAACAGGTGGAGTCATCATACTTGGTAAGGTCACTGTAGGAAATGAAAGAGAGAAGGTCTCAGAGATGATACCCAGGTTATCACTTGATGGATAGTGAAGCCCCATTTCCTGAGAAACTCAGAGCAGGAATATATTTGTGAAAGAAAAAGAGGAGATTAGTTCTGGACCCGTTGCTTTTGAGGTACCAAAGGGCACCTATTTGGAGATGTTAGATGGACATTTGAATATATGATTTTGGAATTCAAGAGAGACCTCTGGGCTAGAGATCTAGATTTTTTTTTTAAGATTTTATTTATTTATTCATGAGAGAGAGAGAGAGAGAGAGAGATAGGCAGAGGGAGAAGCAGGCTGTCTGCAGAAGCCTGATGTGGGACTGGATCCCAGACTCCGAGATCACACCCTGAGTCAAAGGCAGATGCTCAACCACTGAGCTACCCAGGCAGTCCTAGAGATCTAGATTTGAGGGTGATAAGCCTGAAACTGGTGTTCAAAACTAGAGAAATGGATGACAGTACACAAAGGGAGATTTGAGAGCGAGGTGAGAAGGCTAAACAGAGCCTGGAAGACATGCAATGTGAGGATTGACATAGAGTAAGAAAAGGATTAGCAAAGGGGCTTGTGGAGGAGTTGTCAGAGAATCAGGTGAAAGCAGAAAATGCAATATGATGACATCAAGAATGAAGATGTCAACAGTTTTTAATACTATTGCGGGATTTAATACTTAAATACTATTTAAGTCCAGATAGGATTTAAAATAATGTTAGATTTAGTGACAGAGATTGGTTACCTTTGCTAGAGAAGTTGAGTGAAGCAGAAACCAGTTTAGGGTTGTCCAGGAATAGGTGGGGGAGGTAAAGAAATGGAGATACTGTTGGAAATTCAGTAATGTAGTTTAGCAGGGAGAGAAAGAAGAGAAGTTCAGGACAATAGCCAGAAAAGGACTTCTAGTTCAGTGGATTTGTGTGTGTGTTTGAGATTGAAGAGATTTGAAATGGTAAGATTGCTGCCCATTTGAGGTTGAAAACCATGAATTCAGTAGTCTTAATAATACTGTTTTTTTAATTTTATTCAGTATTGTTCATCAGCCTTGGTGAAGGCATAGAGAAGATAGAATAGGCTTATCTGATACTGATATTTACTATGTAGATACAACGGAAAGAGAAGGGACGACAGAATTTAGAATATTGGGAAACCATAATTAAAATGAGAAACCATGGATTCCAAGCTGAATAGGATGGGATATGAAGAAAGTGGAAGCTGATAGAGAAAGTGGTGTGGAGATGTCAGTGTGGTGTGATGGGAATAATCGAGGGTGGGTATAAGTTGGGGGGATAAGATGTAGTCAAGAATGGCATTTCAGAATTAAATATTTCAGAGGTGGAGCAGTTTTGGGCACAGACTAGGTCCAGTATATGACCAGCTAAGCAGATGGCTAAAGTGGAGTAGAGAAAGCCTTGGACTGTGATATCAGGGCTGGGCAGGGGTCCTTTCTTTGAGTGTTGAACATAACAGAATAAAGGAGAGGAAAGCTTTTTTTTTTTTTTTTTAAAGATTTATTTATTTATTTGAGCACACATGCATGAGCAGGGGGATGGATGGGCAGGGAAGAGGAAGGGAGAGAATCTCAAGCAGACTCCCTGCTGAGGGTGGGCCAGTGCAGGGCTCACTCTCACTATCCTGAGATCCTGATGTGAACTGAAATCAAGAGTCAGCTGCTTAACTGACTGAGCCACTCAGGCGCCCTGGAGAGGAAAGCTTCTAAGTCAAGTGCCAAAGTCTTCGGTTTGCATCCCATCCTGAATATGAGTAGAAAATGATTATCAGAGATACCTGGGTGGCTCAGCAGTTGAGCATCTGCCTTTGGCTTAGGGCCTCAGAGCCTCAGGGCATAATCCTGGGGTTCTAGGATCCAGTCCTGCCTTGGGCTCTTGTGGGGAGCCTGCTTTTCCCTCTGCCTGTGTCTCTGCCTCTCTCTGTGTCTCTCATGAATAAATGAAATCTTTTAAAAAATGATTATCACGGGAATGAATATAGGATGGTATACCTGATAACTTTGGGCTCAACGGAACAGGGGTTTTTACAAAGACAGAGGAGGAACAGCTGAGAAATAGTAGTGGGGATCAAAGAGGATACCAGGTCGACATTCTGATTCTGATTAGGTATAGGAAGATAAGCTGCTGCCTATTGAGAGGTCAGGTGGTGGTGGGGAAAGAGGTTGTGATGGGAGTTACACATAGCACATTGCAAGGGCTTGGGAGGAGAATAGGAGTAGAAGTAAGCAACTGAATTATGAGGGGAAAGGAAGCACTAGTTATAAGAGGGACAATGAGGTGAGGGCGGAGCCTTCATCTCTGACAGTGACTGGGGAAACAGGAATATGAGGTGTTAATGGATGTGATTCTGGCATAGGTGAAGGGTCATCATGGTTTAGTCATGGTTTACAGGGAGGCCAAATGTGACTTGTAGTCTTCAGAATGGATGGCAGCAGTCGTGAGGAGTAGCAAGTTGGCAGCTTGGTCCAGTGTTGGGATAGGAGGTTATACTAGATAATGCCACATGTGGCTGGGAGGATGAATGGGAATGGCCTCTGACCTTCCATTTCTGCCTTTCTTTACTAGGAGGCTCAGGGCCTAATGGCATCCTGATTTGTCTGCTACTTAGCTCTGTGGATTTTTGTCACTGATCTGGTACTGACTCGCATGTAGACACATGCTTATAGCTTGTTGCTTTGGTGCTTGAGTGAGTAGTGATGCTCTTGATTAAAGGAAGGAATAGAAGGGAACGGGCAGGTATCTGAAAACTGCAGATTGAGATGCTTCATAGGAGGGGAGTGTGCACAAGTACAGAGTTGGGAATCCTCTGCGTGTAGGATTGAAGAAGCTGGAGTATGTGGATTGAAAAAAAGAAAAGGACAAAGGGTTGGACTCTGGGAAGTATCCAGAAAAAACAGGAGCAATTGAGGCGATTGCCCGACATAATGTGTGTTAAAACACTTTCATGAGTGAAATATTTTGAAATGGTTAATAACTTATGAAGCCTTTTATTATACCTCAAAAAGCGAATCCTCATTTAGGGTGACCTTTTTAAGCATTAGAGTTTGTTTTGATGAAAGTCTTTCAGGATTCTATTATGTGTATCCCTTTTTCCTTAAAGTATACTGAGTATAATTAACCTTGAATTGATGACCCAGGGTAGTTATTAAAAATATCATTATTGAATTTTAACTCATACATTTTTCAATTTCTTGAAAGTCACCTTTCAAGTCAAGTCTTTACTTGAAAAGAATGGCTGACTTTACCCTGTATGGACCTAAATTGCCACAGACTTGGAATTCTTGATCTGCTTGTTAGATTCTGTATTGTTCTTCCTCCATCCCTGCCACTGTCAGCTGTCACTTCTTATATCTAATATATTTAGAAGTGAGATAAATGAGTATTGTATTTGAAGTAAAATTGAATGCATTTAAGTATGGACCAAGAGAGATTCTCTTTGTTTTAGAAGTTTAGTATATGGGCTTTAGGACATTTATTTTGCCTATAAACAGGTAACTTTGGCTTATTGTTCAGTTGTTGACTAAATTCTATGTGGATGTCAACTAGTTGAAATGTTATACAATATAGTTTGACAAAATACACACTAAAGGACCTAGAGTAAAGGAGGCATCTGAGTGGGGTGGATTCCCCCCCCAGCTTTGTTTATTTTTAATTTTTTAAACATTTATTCATTTTAGAAAGAGAGAGAGTGCACAAGTGAGGGGAAGGACAGAGGGAGAAGGAAAGGAGACTCCACGCTCAGTAGAGAGCCTGATGTGCGGATCTATTTCAGGACCCAGAGATCATGACCAGAGCTGAAACCAGAGTCAGGTGCCCAACAGGCCGAGCCACCCAGGCACCCTCTCCCTAGAGCTTTAAAAACTATTCTTTCGTTGGTTCTATCCATTCTAGCCCTCCTTCTGTCAGTTCTGCTTTGCCCCTACTCAATCTAATAGGCTTCCCTAAGCACCTAGATTCTCTACTACAATCAACTATTCTGTTTTCCAACTATCCTTTGTACTTTCCCTCCTCTCACAGTTCTCCTTTCCTCTTCTACCTGGTGAAATTCTTCTCATTGTTCATATGTTTATATGGCCCATCCTCAGGCAGATGTAAACGTTATTTACTATGGTTCCCACAGGATTTTATGCATAACGTCCTTCACACAATTTAAGAAGTTACTTTACATGTGGTCCTTAAGGGTCCACTTGATAGATTTGCCAGTAACCTAAGTCTTTCCTAAATGTTGATATACATCAGAATCTCTTGGATATAAAAAAAAAATTAGATGCCCCAGAAAGTTTGATTCAGTAGATTTGGGGTTGAGCCTGGGAATCTGCTCCCCCACACCACCCCCAAACAAGCACGTTAGTTACTTCTGTTACAGGTTGTCCAAGGAACAATTAATGAATATTCCTTCAGGGCAAGGGCTATAATTTGCCCACCTTTATATTTTCCGGGCCTGTCTAAATAAATATTTCCAAAATGAATAGTTTAGTGGGGAAGGCCTTCTAGCATGTCATGTTTGAGTTGAGACTCAGATTCTTAGCAGAGCCTATAAGAGAACTTTAAAATGTGTAAGAAATAGCATAAGACAACATTTCTCGAGTTGTTTTCAGAACACTACTTTTAGGACATGCACCTTGTGGAAAAAGAGTTTTTGGTGGTCAGATACTCTTAGAAAATGCTGCCTGATGGATCTGCACTGTCCATGTCCTGAAGGTGCACTAGCATATTCAGGCTTCTGAGAAGTTCTGCCACAGAAAAACCTTTTAACCCAGGATATTTAGAACTTTTTCACTAAATGTTCCCCTACTCTCTCTCTTTTTTAGATAATACTTTTTCATAACCTGCAGAGCTAAATGTTCTAAGGCATTCTTTTTGGGAATTGTTCGCATAAGCAAACGTAGAGGCAGAAGAATTGGCAGTTTATGTAGGGTGATCTATACTTACCTAGGCTATGCTGGAAAATAAGAGGGAGAGATAAAGGAATTGGGGAATATTAAGGGAAAGACATTTTTGACATGGTAGACTGTAGATTTTTATCTTTTATAAAAATTGCTCTAAATTGTCATGATTAGTTTAAGTTTTGAAATGATTTTTAATAGTGGGAAATAAGTGCAATATAGGTGGGTTTCAGAATAGAAGGCTTGGATTAAGATAATGACTACTGAAATGCAAAAGAAGGTAGTAAAGTGCAAGACATAGATGAAAAATTTGTAAGATCTGGTAACTAAATCTGGAAAAAAGATTTGGACATTTTAATTCAAAGTTCTTAAGTGGCTTGCATACTTTTTGGCTATATATTTAGACTACTAAAGTGAGAAAAACACATTGTATCATTGGTAGTTGAAAAGGTGTATAATAGCAAGGACTATATAGTTTCTCTAAGTTTTTAATATTTGATTTTGTTTATTTTGTTTGTAGTTTGTATTTCTTTTAGTAGGATAACATTTATTATAATGATTTATCTTCTATATAGAAATAGAAATTGTTAACTTAAACTGAAATCATAGACAAGGGACGCTTGGATGGCTCAGTGGTTTGGCACCTGCCTGTGGCCCAGGCCGTGATCCTGGAGACCCAGGATCGAGTCCCACATTGGGCTCCTTGCATGGAGCCTGCTTCTCTTTCTGCCTATTACTTCTGTTAGAGAAGTTAGTTAGAGAGAGCCTTCTCTGTCACACACACAGAGAGGTCTCTGCCTCTCTCTGTGTGTCTCATGAATGAATAAAGTAAGTCTTAAAAAAAAAAAGAAATCATAGAATTATGACAAAAAAAAATTTTTTTTATTGGTGTTCAATTTACTAACATACAGAATAACCCCCAGTGCCCATCACCCATTCACTCCCACCCCCCGCCCTCCTCCCCTTCCAACACCCCTAGTTCGTTTCCCAGAGTTAGCAGTCTTTACGTTCTGTCTCCCTTTCTGATATTTCCCACACATTTCTTCCCCCTTCCCTTATATTCCCTTTCACTATTATTTATATTCCCCAAATGAATGAGAACATATAATGTTTGTCCTTCTCCGACTGGCTTACTTCACTCAGCATAATACCCTCCAGTTCCATCCACGTTGAAGCAAATGGTGGGTATTTGTCATTTCTAATAGCTGAGGAATATTCCATTGTATACATAAACCACATCTTCTTTATCCATTCATCTTTCGTTGGACACCGAGGCTCCTTCCACAGTTTGGCTATCGTGGCCATTGCTGCTATAAACATCGGGGTGCAGGTGTCCTGGCGTTTCACTGCATCTGTATCTTTGGGGTAAATCCCCAGCAGTGCAATTGCTGGGTCGTAGGGCAGGTCTATTTTTAACTGTTTGAGGAACCTCCACACAGTTTTCCAGAGTGGCTGCACCAGTTCACATTCCCACCAACAGTGTAAGAGGGTTCCCTTTTCTCCACATCCTCTCCAACATTTGTTGTTTCCTGCCTTGTTAATTTTCCCCATTCTCACTGGGGTGAGGTGGTATCTCATTGTGGTTTTGATTTGTATTTCCCTGATGGCAAGTGATGCAGAGCATTTTCTCATGTGCATGTTGGCCATGTCTAGGTCTTCCTCTGTGAGATTTCTCTTCATGTCTTTTGCCCATTTCATGATTGGATTGTTTGTTTCTTTGGTGTTGAGTTTAATAAGTTCTTTATAGATCTTGGAAACTAGCCCTTTATCTGATATGTCATTTGCAAATATCTTCTCCCATTCTGTAGGTTGTCTTTGAGTTTTGTTGACTGTATCCTTTGCTGTGCAAAAGCTTCTTATCTTGATGAAGTCCCAATAGTTCATTTTTGCTTTTGTTTCTTTTGCCTTCGTGGATGTATCTTGCAAGAAGTTACTGTGGCCGAGTTCAAAAAGGGTGTTGCCTGTGTTCTCCTCTAGGATTTTGATGGAATCTTGTCTCACATTTAGATCTTTCATCCATTTTGAGTTTATCTTTGTGTATGGTGCAAGAGAGTGGTCTAGTTTCATTCTTCTGCATGTGGATGTCCAATTTTCCCAGCACCATTTATTGAAGAGACTGTCTTTCTTCCAATGGATAGTCTTTCCTCCTTTATCGAATATTAGTTGCCCATAAAGTTCAGGGTCCACTTCTGGATTCTCTATTCTGTTCCACTGATCTATGTGTCTGTTTTTGTGCCAGTACCACACTGTCTTGATGACCACAGCTTTGTAGTACAACCTGAAATCTGGCATTGTGATGCCCCCAGCTATGGTTTTCTTTTTTAAAATTCCCCTGGCTATTCGGGGTCTTTTCTGATTCCACACAAATCTTAAAATAATTTGTTCTAACTCTCTGAAGAAAGTCCATGGTATTTTGATAGGGATTGCATTAAACGTGTATATTGCCCTGGGTAACATTGACATTTTCACAATATTAATTCTGCCAATCCATGAGCATGGAATATTTTTCCATCTCTTTGTGTCTTCCTCAATTTCTTTCAGAAGTGTTCTATAGTTTTGAGGGTATAGATCCTTTACCTCTTTGGTTAGGTTTATTCCTAGGTATCTTATGCTTTTTGGTGCAGTTGTAAATGGGATTGACTCCTTAATTTCTCTTTCTTCAGTCTCATTGTTAGTGTATAGAAATGCCACTGACTTCTGGGCATTGATTTTGTATCCTGCCACGCTACCGAATTGCTGTATGAGTTCGGGGGCGGCTCCGCGGAGGGGGCTGCACGGCCCCGGGAGCAGCTCGGAGGGGCTCGGGCAGAGGAAGAGGCTCCGTGCGGAGGGGGCTGCGCGGTTCCATGACAAAAATTTTTCTGGAAAAATTAGATTCTCGTCAATGAAATGGGAAATGTCTTATGTCTAAGACATATGGTCAAATCTGCATGATTCAATTTGAGAGGCCTGTTTATCAGAAACTGGTTAGAGCTGGCAAAACTAGACACATCTTTGTATTACATACATTTAACTTAGTCTACGGGGAAATTCTTTCATACTATATATTACCTAGTAGGTATTTTAGGCCTTGAGAGTCATAGAATATTTATACTTCATGTAAAGTAGAAGACCTATTTTTTTTCACTTATTTAAACTGGAGGGCTTAAAATAATTATTAAGGAGACTTTATTATAAGATTAACTAATAAATAAACTAATAAACTAATTCCCATAAAACATTTTGCAGTGCTTTCTTGGTAATGTTCATACCCAGTGAGCAGAGTTAGTTCAGAGAGTTAGGACTCTGCCACTTAACCCATTTCTGGAAAAATAAGGTAGTTTAATTGATGACAGAAATGAATATCAGAAAGCTAGGTAAAAACAGAAAAATCTTTCAGATAGGGCCTTAATACTTCTTCCTTTTTTTTGTCTTTTCAGACAAATGACCATGGACACAATGGAATCTCAGCAGGATGGAAGTGTAACAGATTCTGTGGCAGAGAACGAATCTGCACATATGCAGAACCAGACTGGTCAAAATTCAATCCCTACTTTAACTCAGGTAAATTTAATGTAGGCAATAGGCAGGCACTGATGAAAGTTAAAGTTATCTGGAAATAAGAATTATGTGCAGATTGTTTTCTTGAAGTTGATGTGAAGTTTTCCCTGTTCCCTAGTTATCAGCCATTCTTACTGATTTGATTTCAAAGAGAAGATATGTATCTTAGTTACGTTTACCTTGTAATGGACACTTTGAAATGCTCCCTCTACCACCACTGCTATGCAAAAGGAAAAACAGAAACCTGTCCACGATATGTAATCTTCAAATTATTATTTGAGAATATTGGTAATTCCAAGTTGTTATAGTCTTATATTCTTAGCTGGAAATACTGCAGAAATCTTACTTTGCCCTGTATATAATTTGTTTGATCTTTGCTTTCTTTTTAGTTAGGACTTCAAATCTGTTTCAGTTAGATACCACCAGGATGAGTTAGTGCCTGGTTTTCAGCTCCTAAGGTTTATTTCTGAGCTATCTATAAAAATATGTAATACAAGCAAGTACATTGGTCATCAAATATTTATTGAGTACCTACTGGTTCTAGGCACTATTTAGATTCGTGAGGAGATGTAGTTTCTGGCCTTAAAATATCTTATGGCTTAGTGAGGAGAACAGGTATTTGAATGATAGCTCCAATAGTATAAGAAGTGCCATAAAAGGTTAAGTACAAAATGACTAAATCTTACAGAGGAGGGAGCAGCCAGTGGCTAGAGTACTTTATGGAGGATTTTGCTTTTGAGCTAGACATGTAGAGGGTGAGTAGGAGTTTGCCGCGTGGACAAGGATAGGGAAGCATATTCTAGGCAGGCAAAGAGTGTGTGCAGAGGCACAAAGCCAGAGAGAGCACATGGCATCAGGTAACTACGGGTAGAGGAGCTAACAGGAGCCTAGTGTCTGGGCTGGGAAGTTAAGTTGGTAAATGTGAGCAGAGTTTGTATACATTTGAGGATGTATAGTGTCCTGGATTCTAAATATTCTTGAACACAATGTTCACTGTGTTTAGAACACTACTATTTGTGTGAACTGTGTGGAGGTTGGACTGATCGTCAACCAGCCAGTAGTAGAGACACCTTTTGGGTGGAGTCCTGGGAGTGGGGGATACAGTGTGGTGGTGAGATTTTCACAGCATCTTGAAGGGAAGATAGAAAGGATCCATATGGCTGACTGAAGGTCCAGGGGGAACACCAGGTACATCCTGGATTACCTCAGGCCAGACTGGTTCCTGTGAGGTCTCTTCTTTCCCAATACTGGGCCCCAAGCACCCAGCCTGCTTTTCCTTTCTCCTTCAAGCTCCTAACACCCACTCACTCCTTGGGGGTTTTCTCACAAGTAGTCTGTGGAGCTGCATCTCCCTGGCAACACCCTTCTTTGTTAACCTGGAACATAGGCATACAGACCTTTTGCTATTTAAAAGTGGAGGGCAGCCTTTTTCTTATTAAAAAAAATATATGTTTATTGTAGAAAATTAAAACATCTATTACTATAAAGAAGAAAATAAAAACTGCATAATTTAATCATCGTTAACATTTTGTTGTATATCTTTTATTTAGTCTAATGGTCTTTATGAATAGAATACAATCCCTGTACTTTGTCATAAATTTGCGATCTTCTAGAGTTTTTATCACTATGGTTCTCTAATTCTGCCCTTTGCCAAAGCGAGAATTTTGAAAGCAAATCTTCCTTTTGCCTCCACTGGCAAACAGATAACAGATAACAGATCCCGCCTCACTGACCCTCACATAGCCTCCCCTCCCTGTTCTGGGCCAGCACTGTCGAAACAATAGATCTCCATTGTCTAAAAAGGGTAATTTGCAATTCTGAGGACCTTCAGCCTAGGTGACACCCACCTCTGTGAGCGTCAGTCAGAAGTTGCTAAAGAGTTCTAGTAATGTGAAGTCTGAGAAATAACCTTGGATTTATGGGATTTTTGAATTGGAGTCCAGTGAACAGAAAGCAGGTTTTCGAAGATTAGAGAAGAAATAAGAGGGAGAGGTGGTAGATATTGGAGATAAAGATTCTTCAAGAAGTTTTTCTGTGAAATAATAGAGAAAGATGAGTCTGAGACAAAGGGTTGAGAACAGGGGTGTGGCAAAGTTGAGTGTTTTGAGGAAAATAGTAGGAGAGACACACTTTTAAGAAGGCTGAATCAGATCCAGGAAAAACCTGTGGTTTGCATTTATAATGCTTGCTTTTTTAAAAATCAACTAACCAAATATTGATATTTATTAAATGTGGATAGCAAGTTCATGGACTTGCTGTGGTATTTTATTTTCTGAATATCTTAGGGATCTGATCAAAGAATAAACTATGGTTTTTATCTTTCATATATTAGGAATGTTGAGAAACTAAGAAGTAATCTGTGGCTGATTCACTGATTACTTTGGTTAACTAAGAGTTATCCTCTGTCATGTATGGATCATGAGTTTTTGAAGAATTAGGAGACAATTCTTAGCAAAGTTTTCTTTTTTTTTTTTTTATTTTATGATAGGCACACAGTGAGAGAGAGAGAGGCAGAGACACAGGCAGAGGGAGAAGCAGGCTCCATGCACCGGGAGCCTGACGTGGGATTCGATCCCGGGTCTCCAGGATCGCACCCTGGGCCAAAGGCAGGCGCCAAACCGCTGCGCCACCCAGGGATCCCTTAGCAAAGTTTTCTAAACATAATTAATCCTAAACAGCTAGATTCTTGTGATGCCTGAAGCTGTTCATTTGTGAGTACTCTTTATTATTATGTGATACTATATGATAAAAGGATTAGGAAATCAAGTTGAAATCTTTATTAAACCTATAATGTATGCTGAAAGTGGCTAACTCTTCTGAATAATTCATGATTGCTTGTATACTTGCCACTTGTTTCATTTCTTTCTCAAAGAGGTCTTTTTTTTTTTTTTTTAAGATTCTATTTATTTATTCATGAGAGACATAGAGAGAAAGAGAGGCAGAGACACAGGCAGAGAGAGAAGCAGGCTCCACGCAGGTAGCTCGATGTGGGACTCGCTCCCAGGTCTCCAGGGTCATGCCCTGGGCTGAAGGTGGCGATAAACCGCTGAGCCACCTGGGCTGCCCGAGGTCTGTTTTGTACAGAGAGGAATTTATAACACTTAATTTCCTTTTTATATGGTCAAATTATCATTAACTAGTATGGGAACAAAAGCTGTGAACAAAGGATTCAGTCAGTTTGATCCTTTGCATCTGGTCATTTGATAGTAGTACCCTGGCCTTTTTTTTTTTTTTTTTTTTAATTTATTTATTTGTGAGAGAGACATAGGCAGAGGGAGAAGTAGGCTTCCGGTGGGGAGCCTGATGTGGGACTAGATCCCAGGACCCTGGGATCATGACCTGAGCCGAAGGCAGATGCTCAACCATTGAGCCACCCAGGGTCCCTACCCTGGCCTTTCCAAAGCTCCTGCTATCATAGTTACTCTGAAAATCATCCCATTCAGGAAGATCTGACAACTGAGCTTGGCCTCTGGGTACACCAAGTGTCTAGTTTTTCTGTTTTCTAACTTCCCAGATATAAGTGGAATCTTTCCCTACTACCTGTAGTCAAAAGTAAATAGAAGTCACAGTGGTGATAATGTCAAAGAGCTGAAAGCAGGATTTGCCGTAAACAGATCCTGGGGGTGGCAAATAATTGAGGTTAAATTTGGACTTGACTTTCTTTTTGCCTGAGATATTTTTTATGTTGATTGATTGATTGGTTGATTTTTAAGATTTTTTTTTTTTATTTGAGAGAGAGAGAGCACTAGAGAGAGAGCAAGCACAAATAGGGGTCAAAGGGAGGGGAGAAGCAGGTAGGGATTCTGAAGTGGGGCTCAATCCCAGGACCCTGGAATCAGGACCTAAGCCCAAGGCAGAAGCTTAACTGACTAAGCCTCCCAGTTGATTTATTTTTAATTGAAGCTACTTTCTTATTTGTTAAGTATATGTATTGCTATGTAAGACTAGTTTCCATCTCTTCTGACCCTGAAAAGTTCTTGGTAATAAATTGAAGAGTTTATTTTAGATAACTGAGCCAGGAGGAAACCCTGTCCAAAAGCCAAAATGGTGGAAAGCAAAAGTAATATATATATATATTATATTTTTATATATATTTTATATATAATACCTATATTACTGTATATATAAGTAATTTAAAAATTGCCACATATCCTCTGGAAATAATATAATCTTTAAATGGGTAGTGGGAAGTTAGACTTTCTTTTAAAATAGAAGATTTCAAACATATACAAGGTAGAATAATGTTTATATAGATTTTTATGTATGTATATATAAACTTGATTAATTACTAAGATTTTGTACTTTCATTTATCTTCTTTTTTTTCTTTTTGTTGAAGTATTTTAAGCAGCTCTGCAGATCTCAGACATCATGTCATTTTACTCCTACTTCTCTGGGTATGCAATTTGTAAAATATCATGGATTTTTTTTATGTAACCAAATGTCAGAGTCATATCTAATAAAATCAAGCATAATTCTTTGCAATGATATACACTTCTTATTCACATTATCCCAGGTATCTCACAAATGTGTAATCAACTCTGAAAGAAGAGTGAGGACACTTTGAACTTTTCTTGTTGCAGGTCTCTTGGGGATTATTAATATCACTATGACAATTTGGGTAGGCGAGGTAATCCATATGCAAGACTAACTTTCTAGAGCTTCATTCCCTATAGCTGCTAATGAGGCCTATGGGCCTGAGTTTGGCCCCTCAACTCTAAGAGCAAAATAACTCTTCTGTGTAAATGACCAGTTCTTAGAGTGTTAGCAAAGATGAAAGGAGCAGACTCACAGAAGTCATAGAGCTTGAAGGAAGCTCTGGAGATCATCAAGGTCAGCACAGTGCCTCAGGACAATTTGTTCTAGTATAAAATTTAACCTTCCTGAGGGCCTGTGTATTTTTGGAACCGAGACTAGGGAGCAGAGAAAACCACTAGGGAATGTTGTTTGAGGATGATACTCTGCTAATCTCCTTTCTTATTCCATGTGTTCTAAATGCAAACAATATGTAAAGAAGCACCTCAGAATAAAGTGGGTCTGGCAAGCAGTGAGGAATTGAAATAGGAATGATTTAACAAAGGATACATTTTAATGTATAACTTGTAAGTTTTCTTTTTCAATCTGGTGGGAAATTGGAATGACATTTCTCATTGCTTTGGCCAGCTGTGCCAAAATTCTATCTTCTTGTCCTGAATAAGACCCAGAAGGCTATGGATGGCTATCAGAAAACAAAACAAAAGCAACATTTGCTCTTGATAATGGGTCAGCAGCATATTAAAGACGGTCTGCATTGTGTTCGGTTGATTTGGTATATTTACTATCAGCTCAGTAAATCTAATTTACACTTAGTGTTCAATTGAATCTTGTTTTTCAACTTTGAAATACTAATTCCCTTACTTGAGGAACTCTTACTGAAGGAGAAAAATGTTCCTCTTAAGATTTTGAGGTAAATATTTTTATTTCGGTATTGACTTCATACTGCTCCTTATTTTTATATAATCCTTCCTCCGGTACTTTTTCATTGCCTTAATCTAATTTTTTAATATAATGTTTTACTTCACTTAGAATTCTCTCTAAAAATGAACAAAAGTTGGAGGAGAAAGTAAAACTAATTTTTTTCAGTAAATGCTAAATCTGTGTTGTATAATGTTCGTTAGTCAACTAATTGAAGAAAATATACTGTTTTGAAATGTAACTTACTCTTGAAGGTAATTCAAGGCTTGAGAGATGTAAGTTAAATGTAATTTGTGAGCTAATAGTAGTGGCCTTTTGTTCAATTTGAACAAGAATTTTTAAAATATCTGTACTCTTATTTTGTAATTTTATATATAATAGCCAGTATATTTCTTTAAAGGTTAGTTTTTGACTTTAGAATGGAGTCTATGATTTCATCCTAGTGATAATACTTTGTGTAAAATTTGATATCTCAAAGATAACTTAAAGCAATCAAATTTCAGAAAAAGATTTTGTTTTTATACTTGTGATAAAAATGCATACAAATTAGTTATAGCGGAGAGATTGTTAGATTTTCTGTCATTTATAATGATTTTTCTCTGAGGTTTGGGCACTTTTGTTTGACATTCCAGGTTCTTCGTAGTTTTAGTAAAACATGGTTTGTCACTAGCAGTAATGGAAAAATAACTGAGTGTAAACATAGTTATTCTTTTTACCCTTTTCTCTATGATTTTCTTTCTTTCTTTCTTTCTTTCTTTCTTTCTTTCTTTCTTTCTTTCTTTCAGATTTTATTTTATTCATGAGAGACAGAGAGAGAGAGAGAGAGAGGCAGAGACAACACAGGCAGAGGGTGAAGTAGGCTCCCTGTGCAGGCTCCATGCAGGGAGCCTGACGTGGGACTCGATCCCAGGTCTCCAGGATCAGGCCCTGGGCTGAAGGCAGCGCTAAACCACTGCACCACCAGGGCTGCCCAATAAAATCTTTAAAAAAAAAAATCTACTTACTATGCTTAAATAGGCCTCTAGAGGTTACAGAAAAGGAAAGATAATTCATAGTTGTTTTATAAGCAACATTCTGATATGGTGCCATGAACTTATTTTAAATGGTATGTTTTATGCTCCTAAGTTTTTGTACTTTGGATTTCTTTTAGGGATTTTAAAACATTGTAAGAATTTCTTTATGCCATTTTGTTTGGCTCTGAAAATCTAAAATATGATTTATTACTAGATTTTGGATTTCATGTTAAGACCAAATTTAGCAGCTAAATATTTAATATTCATGTTAAGACCATATTTAGCAGCTAAATATTTAGGCTTGCCTGTGTATGAACTCGGACCTTTGGACTAAAACTAAAAAAACTTAAGGATTCAACTTGACCTAGCCATGTTTTGTCACTGATTCAGATTTTGACTTATTTTTATATAAATCCTTGATTCATCTTCCACCACCTGAATTTTGAGGAATACTTTAAAAAGTATTTTAATCTTTCCAAATCAAAGGACTAAAACATGTAAATTGTTTAAACTCTAAATTCTTGACTAAATTATTTAAATGCAACAATAATAAAAATAAGAAAAGTGAATATTGAATATTCAGTATATGCCAGGCACTTGCCTCTGTCCTCTGTAGAAAGGGTACTGTTTTCATTCTCCATAACAGTTGTGGGAAGTAAGGTATAGAGGGACTGAATGAGCAACTTGTCATCAGTCACACAACTAGTAAGAGGCAAGGCCAAAATTAGAACCAAGGTGATCTGGATCTGGCTTTAGATTCCATTATGCACTCTACTCTTTATTACTTGTAATATATAGGGTACTTAGTGTTGAACCAGACCATATGGAGGGCATTACCTTGGCGATTCCATAATAATTAAATATAATAGTAAATATATGTTATATATTGTTACTGTAGAGAACTGTATATGTGCATATGTGTATATTGTGTGTATATGTATCTATACACACACACATAAATAGTACTATGCAGTACATATTATATATGTACTATATACTGTTTTCTTCTTCATTATTCAGTGGCAGATTAAGATAGTTCCATATTTAAATCCCAACTCAGCTTCTGATTTGGGATATGTGAAGAGCATAGAAAATTTAAATTTTATCCATTTTGAAGCATTAGTAATTGTTTCCGTATAACCTCTGGCACCAGTAACCATTCTTATGTATAGAACCATCAGTTTGGGGCCAAGAGTATGAGAGTACCCAGAGCTTTAGAATTTTTTTTTTTCCAGAGCTTTAGAATTATGTTTTATAAGATGATGAAGAAATCAGTCCCATTACCTTTGGCAAGATCAATTTATTGAGTGTTTTCCTGGCAAGAAGCCAGTTAATTATTATATCCACCAAATATGGAACCATAGTTATTAGTATTTTGGGGGGGGTGGTAAAAAAATACATAAAATCTGCAGTCTTAACAAGTTTAAGTGTGCAGTTCAGTGGTGTTAAGGATATTCACATTGCTGTGATCAGATCTCCAGAACATTTTCATCTTGCAAATCTAAAGCTCTACATCCATTACATAAAAACATTATTTTTACCTCTGCCTTCATCCCTGGTAACTACCATTCTACCATCTGTGAACTTAATTACTTTAAGATACTTCAGATAAGTAGTTGCCATCAGCATATGTCTTTTTGTGACTGGCTTGCTTCACTTAGCATAATGTCCTCAAGGTTTATCCATGTCATAGTACGATAGCATTCTTTTCCTTTGTAAGGAAAGAAAAGGCTGAATAATATTCCATTGTATGTACGTACTGTATTTTTATTTATTATTTCTATTTTTTAAGAAGTTTATTTATTTTTAAAGTAATCTTTACATCAAGGTGAGCCTCAAATCCTTGACCCTAAGATTGAGTCACACTTTCTTCTACATGAGCCAACCCTAATATTACTATTTTTAAGGTTTTTTTGGTGGTTTGTTTGTTGATTTTCATTTTTGCCAATTCAATACTCCTTAGGACTTACCAAGTTATTGGTAATAAAGAGTAGAGTGCATAATGGAATCTAAAGAAGAAATAAAATAATTCAAGTGAATCGAAGTTTACTTCATAGACACTCTTTATAGAGGTTTTTGCTCGGAAATAAAGATTAACATGAAGCTTGGCTAGTAAGTGGTTTTAGGCATTCATTTTGTGGTTTCTCGCCTTTGGCATATACATTTCTTATTCATTATTAGAAATTAGCTGTATTATTGTTAAGAGCAGTTTTAATGTTATTGTTTGTTCTTATATCTCCTGGGTAAATACCACTTTGGGCTCAGGATCTCACTGTAGCTTCATTATTACACTTAACTACTTGCATCTGGCTAGTTACTATGACCAGTTTTAGTTTTAGTCTCACTGAAACCAAATATAGGATTGATATTTGAAAGTTTTGGAGTTAAATGAATTCTGACTTCTACAAATGTAATATTCATTTCATAGTACTTTAAAAATATAGTTATGACAAATGAAACATTTCATATTGGTTAGAATATAAAATGATGTTCCAACCGCTACAAATAGGACATTCAAAATACTATATAGATTAGATAGGAAAAACAAATGAGCTAGAGCATTGTTTTTGGTTGTTTTAGGTTTTTTATCTTTTTTTAAAGATTTTATTTATTTATTCATGAGCGAGAGAGAGAGAGAAAGAGAGAGACAGGCAGAGACACAGACAGAGGGAGAAGCAGGCTCCTTGTAGGGAGCCCTGTGGGGACTCGATCCCAGGACCCGAGGATCAGGCCCTGAGCCTAAGGCAGACTCTCAACTGCTGAGCCACCCAGGTGGTCCCCCCAGAATGGCTTTTCAAAGGATAAAGAACCCCTGATTTTAATTTGTGCTCAAAAGATCATCACTGTCTATTGGAAGTATAATCAAAACAGACTGAACGATTAAGAATGATATAATTCTGATATTTGCTTTGCTTTCAAGAGGAGAATTTTTTAAAAGATTTTATTCATTTGAAACAGAATGAGAGTGAGAGAGAGTGCATGCATGCACAATTTGGGGGAAGGATAAAGGGAGAGGAAGAGACAGACTCCCCACTGAGCAGGGAGCCAGACTGAGGCTCCATCCCAGGACCCCTGGGATCATGACCTGAGCTGAAGGCAGACGTTTTAAGGGACTGAGCCACCCAGACCCACCATTTATATTTACAATACCAGAAACAGCGATCCACTTCCCCCTTCTCATTTTATTCAGATTATAGATTTCAGACAGTATTTGTTTATGCTCTACACATACAGGAAGCATGTAAGGCAACAGCATTCCCATGTAGTTCTCTTTAGAATTTTAACATAGTAGATACAAAAATAGGAGTCTTAGCTAGCTAACTCTGTTATCCATAAATATGTTCAACTGAAATTCTCAAGGTAAAATTTAACTTCATGGAATTTTGCAGTCTGTTAGCCCCACTAAAAAAAAAAAAAAAAAAAAACAGCGAGAAAGACACTAAAATGAGACCAACTCTACATTTTTCATTTTGTGTTGTCTTCATTTAGTGCAATTAAACACAACTTAAAAAAATATATTTTGCATCTTTATTCAAGTATTCACTTTCATTATTCTCCTGTTTTCAAACCTTAAAATATTTGAAATATTGAACACTTTTTTTTCTCACAAAAGAAACAGACTCTTAAGAATCTTAATACACAGAAATCGAGGTAGTTTTCAACTTCTTGCTTAGAGTATTAGTGGACTTTAATTGTAGCCCTTAGAATTAAAATAGGTAAGATACAGATTTTATTTCTCAGGAGCAGAAGTGATAGTGAAATCTGTATATTGTGAATTCACATTTCCCCCCATCCTTTATTAACTGTCTTGAATGCAGGCCCAGTAGCTCTGTGACATTTGCAGCTGTTCTATGACATCATAAACCCCATCTTAAGAGAACCTAGCTACGGATTGGAGGTAGTCTACTAGGTGCTAATCAAGTGCTGTTACAACATTGTGAGGTTTTCCCAGTTACGAGTGTCATTATACGGATTTTTTAATTGCAAAGCCAAGTAAGGCTGTCAATTGCATCATCTTAACTTCAGATCAACTACTGTCTATAGTGGGGTTGTTGGTGGATGTGGTGGCATCAGCATAATCTATGTTTCAGGCATCCTATAGAAGAGGATTATTCAGGGGATCTGGAAGAAAAGGTAAATATGTTTACTATGAGTTCATTCTACACACTTTTAGAGTCTCATAAAATATAAAAATTATGAAATATAAAATATACCCATTTTTATTTTTCTGTTTTTCGAACAGCTGCCTACATGACTATTGGAAGGTGATGAATATGCTGATAGATCTTCCGATGGCCTTTTCCTTCCCTTCATTTAGGCTTTTTATGCAAGCGTTCCCTCCTCTGAGAAGTTTTCCAACAAGTGTATTTTGATTAGCTTCCTTCCAAACTACCCCTGCCTTGTCACTCTCTGATCGCTTACCCTGCTTCATTTTTCTTTAAAGAATTTAATAACACCAAAAATGATGTATTTGTTTTGATCTATTTTCTGTCTCCTGATTTAGGAGAGCAGAAACTTCTCTTGTTCACTGTGATAGCCCTGCTGTTTAGACTGGTCCACACAGCAGGCTCCTGATAAATATTTGTCAAGAGACTAAAAGACTGAGTTAATTCATAAAGATGACCTGTTTCTGTGATACTTTTTTTGCATTTTAAGTCTTGGAATGAATATTTGATGTTTATAAGAAGTGTTTCTCTATTTCTGCCTACAGTATGCATATTTCAGTTCAGATGAACTGAAGTTTGTATCCCTAGTGTCTTTTAGGAAAAACTATTATCTTTTTCCAGAGCTTCTTTAGAATTCTATTTGTACATTATGAATAAAGTAATTATAGTACTCTTAAAAGATTGCTCTTTCTTAGCATTTCTCAGATCTTTGTTTTCTGGTTCTAACGCATCAGTCACATAATTCTCCTTGCTTATTAACATTTCTACCTAGTTGCCCTATCATTGCTTTCAACCTAGCCTACCTAAAACTGAATCTACCACTTTACACAAAACAAAAAAGATGCTTCTTTATTGGCTCACTTTTGGTTTTGGAGCCTCCATGCATGTTCTCGAATCATTGCCAATGTTCCTTCTATGCCATCTGTGTACAATACCCTACTTTAAGGACGCTGTAGATTCTGTTATGGCCCATGGTCAGTATAATAGTATAGTAATACTAAGATGCTTAGGGAGGGAGCCACATGAATTTTTTTTTTAATTAATAACATCAAAGTTTAGCCTGTTAACTTTACCAATACAGCTAAAGACTAGTCACCAGTTTTTGGCAAAACCAGTGAGAATAGAATGTCTGAATATAGAATGTCTCTAGATCTAAGGA